>NC_068430.1:20120693-20720693 GCF_023373465.1 Oncorhynchus keta | reverse complement strand
AAACACACAAGTTACTACATCTCAAAGCAATGGATTTGTAAGTATCAACAGAACAGCAGAGAGAACAAAGTGCATTAATCAGAGATTAGTACAGAGAGTCATTGGCACATAAATGGTGTATTAGTTTTTAAGCGCGTGTCTTAGTGTGTGATTGTGAATAGCACGGAGGATACCGTATATACACACACCCTTGGCATCTTATTCCTGCAGAAGGGCGGCAACTGCTACTGTAGGTTATAAACCAAGCCAAAAGACTCATCCCATCCAATCACAGACCTGAGTACACCCAGTATCTTGGGGAGGGCACAGGTCAGCAGAGGAAAACTGAACCTCCAACTCCATCTTTGCTCTTAAACCCTGACCTCTGCACTGACCTCTGTAAAGAGCTACAGAATAACAGGCCTCCTAGTAACTCTGTTTCCTCTCATGATAAATCCCAGCGTAGAGAGAACCAGATGAGTATTGTGAGGTGGTGAAGAGGGCCATTTTAGTGTAGGTAGCTACCTTCTCCCCATAGCCACGGTCTTTGGTCATCATCTCCCTCAGAGTCTGCAGCACCTTGATACACAGCCGCTCCTCGTTCTCCTCCAGCAGCTGTTTGGTGTGTTTGATGAGCCTGGGCAGAGGTCAGAGGTCAGGGGCAGGTGGATCACACATACTGCACTGTACAGAATTGCATACCACAACAACTAAAAAATACCCTGATTTCAGAGAGATTCTACTACAGTAATTACTGTTAATCTTGTAGTTTAGAGATGAGGGTAAATGTCTTCTTGGCATAATCCTAATTGATTGGCTTAATTTATTATTGGCTGTAAATGTTTGGGTAGAGATTTGACCTCACGTGGGTCTTAGAGCGGTCAATCAGGTTTTGCATTTTACTGTATTCATGGTTATGAGCCTTTAAATCCAAATTACCAATCCTGTATATGAGTCAAGTGCTGAAGCTTCAATGAACCAGTAGACCCAATGTCTTCTGGCATACAGGCTTTCCATAAAGGTCCCATTGTATTCTACACATTGAGGCTAGTACTGTACTGTACTGCCTTTGTACCGTAAGTCAGTTTCCTGAATCAGTGTGAACTGGTGGTGTCTCACGTGCTCCTCCACATATGAATTTCCCCTCCCTGCGGCCCTTTACAGTAGGCTAATCCCTGAGCAGGAATCTGTTCAAAGAGCACAGACATCCACATTCCCACCCTGTTATCCAATCTCAGCCCTTATCAAGGACAACACACACAGGATTGGCCTGGCCTGTGTGGGGGAGGCAGGCTTGGAGGGAGAGAGGGAGGGAGGGAGGACTGTGTGAGGGAGCCAGAGCTCCAGTAGGCTCAGGGTAGGACATGTGAAAACAAAGCCCTGGGTCACTTCCGTACTTAGCCTGTTTGGAGCGGGACGCCCTGCTCAATGATGAATTCAGTTACTGTGTAGACTTACAGGGGAAATGTGTCCCAACTCTAGTTACAGCACAACAGGTACAGTATGAAAGAGCTCAGATCAGGTTAACACCATGCATTCCTGAACACTGAGACAGTATCATGAGACTGTACAGACTTTTCAGTCAAACCACAGCTAGGTAATTTCCTAGTGAACTAACCCTTATTTGGTTTACGAATGCTTTGGACGAAATTGCAGAATTTCAAAGAAAATTGCAGACTATGGTCCATCACTGGACGTGGAAAGAGGCGCATCGATTGTTTGTAAACTTGTCAGGGATGTGAGTGGCTTGCCGTGGTTTGTGGGTACTGGGGTCTCACTTGGAGATGAAGCCGCCGCTCTCACATTTCCTGCGGGCGTCTGTGTTCTCAGGGAACAGCAGCTCAGGGCGATGCAGCACGTCCACCAGGACAGACAGCTCAGCCTGGACCAGGGGATGCAGACGGTCCTCCAGGGCCGACACTATGTCCTACAACACAAAGCAGAGCAGAGGACAGGCACGGTTTGAGGCGTAGCAGAAACAGAGATAGGACACAGACAGGGCACAGGCAAACTCAGGGCATTGGCACACTGAATGTTAGATCAGGGGTAGGTCTGATCCCAACCTAACTGTATCTATGAGTTTGGTCCCTGGGTGCCAGCCCCTACTGTTGAAGTCCTGCCCCAACAGGGAAGCTGACAAAACGGAAAAATATGCTGGTCAACATTGTGACCTTATTGTCTCAGACTGCTCACTCGACAAACATATAAAAGCAGAAGTTAACCATTGTTTACCAAAAACAATGGCTGCCAAGGCAGCAGCAACTCTTCCTGGGGTCCAGCAAAATTAAGGCAGTTTATATAATTTTATAAACATTACAATACATTCACAGATTTCACAACACACTGTGTGCCCTCAGGTCCCTACTCCACAACTCCCACATATTTACAGAATAAAATCCTTGTGTACATGTGTGTATAGTGCGTATGTTGTTGTGTATGTGTATGCATGTGTTTGTGCCTGTTTGTGTTGCTTCACAGCCCCCCACTGTTCCATTTATCTGTTTGTTTTAATCAAATTGTACTGCTTGCATGAGTTATTTGATGTGGAATAGAGTTCCATGTAGTCATGGCTCTATGTAGTACTGTGTGCCTCCCATAGTCTGTTCTGGACTTGGGGACTGTGAAGAGACCTCTTGTGGCACGTCTTGTGGGGTATGCATGGATGTCCAAGCTGTGTGCCAGTAGCTCAAACATACAGCTCAGTGCATTCAACATGTCCCTCTCAAAAATAAAAGTAGTGATGAAGTCTCTCTCTCCTCCACTTTCAGCCAGGAGAGATTGCCATGCATGTTATTAATATTAGCTCTCTGTGTACATCCAAGGAACAGCCGTTTTGCCCTGTTCTGAACCAATTGCCATTTTCCAAAGTCCTTTTTTGTGGCACAACTGAACAGCAGTTCAGGTGCGACAAAACTAAGGCCTGTAGGACCTGCATTGTTAATAGTGCCGTTAAGAAGGTAGAACAGATCTTTATTAAGGACAGACTTCTCTCCACCTTAGCTACTGTTGAATCAATATGTTTCACCATGCCAGTTTACAATCCAGGGTAACTCCAAGCAGTTTAGTCACCTTAACTTGATCAATTTCCACATTATTTACTACAAGATTTAGTTGAGGTTTAGGGTTTAGTGAATGATTTGTCAAAAATACAATGCTTTTAGTTTTAGAAATATTTAGGACTAACTAATTCCTTGCCACCCACTCTGAAACTAACTGCAACTTTTTGTTAAGTGTTGCAGTCATTTCAGTCGCTGTAGTAGCTAACATGTATAGTGTTGAGTCATCCGCATACATAGACACTCTGGCTTTACTCAAAGCCAGTGGCAATTCATTAGAAAAGATTGAAAAACTTAAATTGCCTAGACAGCTGCCTTGGGGAATTCCTGATTCTACCAGGATTATGTTGGAGAGTCTTCCATTAAAGAACACCCTCTGTGTTCTGTTGAACAAGTAACTCTTCATCCACAATATAGCAGGGGGTGTAAAGCCATAACATATGTTTTGCCAGCAGCAGACTCTGATCAATAATGGCAAAAGCAACACTGAGGTCTAACAAAACAGCCCCCACAATCTTTTTATAGTCAATTTCTCTCAGCCAATCATCAGTCATTTGTGTAAGTGCTGTTCTTGTTGAATGTCCTTTTCTATAAGCATGCTGAACGTTTGTTGTCAATTTGTTTACTTTAAAATAGCATTGTGTATCTGGTCAAAGACCATTTTTTCCAAAACTTTACTAAGGGTTGGTAACAGGCTAATTGGTCGGCTATTTGAGCCAGTATAGGGGACTTTACTATTCTTAGGTAGCCGAATTACTTTTTCTTTCCACCAAGCCTGAGGGCACATACTTTCTAGTAGGCTTAAATTGAAAATAGGGCAAATAGGAGTGGCAATATGGTCTGCTAGTATCCTCAGTATGTTGGCTGAAAAGAAATTGTAACAAACTCTGTATTAACCTTCTTGGGAATTACAAATCTTTCCTTTACTATTGCACTTCCATGCATTCCATTTCTGGGAATGGATTGGCCAATTGACCTGGAGTTCCAAAACCTCAGCACATGAAGTCATGGCTAATTTTCCCAACAACAGAAGCAGGATGTTATTGAATTCAAAATCATAATGAAACTGATTCCCTGATTACCCATATCAAATGTTGTCAGAACTAGGCTTGAACCCACTGTTAGATGCAAACGTTAACTCCTCAATATATTCCAGAGTCTCACCTGTAGTCCCTCTATGATGTTCCTGTAGCTGACGGACATGGTCAGTATGAAGTCTCACCTGTAGCCTCTATGATGTTCCTGTAGCTTAAACATGGTTAGTATGAAGTCTCACCTGTAGCCTCACTATGATGTTCCTGTAGCTGACGGACATGGCCAGTATGAAGTCTCACCTGTAGCCTCTATGATGTTCCTGTAGCTTAAACGTGGTTAGTATGAAGTCTCACCTGTAGCCTCACTATGATGTTCCTGTAGGTGATGGACATGGTCATTATGAAGTCTCACCTGTAGCCTCTCTATGATGTTCCTGTAGCTGACCGACGTGGTGGCATTGGAGTCCCTCCTGGGGGCATTCTTAGCAGAGAGCCTCCAGCTCAGGATGGACTTGGTGACCACATTGTTGGACTTGACAAACAGGTTGTTCACCTGGCTGTCCAGGTCCACAGGGATGGCAATGGCTCTACTCTTGGCTGTGTGCAATGAAACAGTAGGATGCAAACTTAAGAGGAGAGCTCGTTTAACAAAAGTTTCAAAAGATGTTGAAATATTATATATATATATACTTTATCAAGACAGTGTTTGGGAAACAGGTGGAGGCCAAGTGCAGGTATCTTACCCACATCAGACAGCACCTTAATACAGGCCTCAACTGAGGCCTTCTGTGTGGGGGTGAGCCAATTACAGTGGAACACCCTAAACACCCCCTGAAGGAGCTGAACGAACACCGGCTGGCGAGTCTGAGGGAGAGAGAAAAAAAAGAGAAAGAGAGAAAGAGAGCCGATAGAAACAGACAGGAAGAAAGTAGAGGAGATATGAAAGGAGAGAAGACGTCAAAAGATGAGTCAGAAGCTACACATTAACCAAAGTTAAAATCCCCAGTGGTGATCAACAAAGGCTTTTGTGGTTTATCTCAGACCATAGGGTGCTCTCAGATACAAATTGGTCATGTTCTGCAGGGAGAAACCAGAGAAAAGTTTGAAACTGACAAGGTATTACCTGAATGCTAATTTATGTTTTCTGTTTCAAAGCGTTTTCTCCTGTTTGCCCGTAGAATCCTAGAATCTTTAACCGTATGTGCTGTAGACGTGCTATATTATACACCTACAGTAGGTAAGACGGTCTATCACTTCTAGTATGCCTGTTGGTTATTACCAGAATCAGTTCAGGTATCAACCAGTTCTGCTGTACCAATGTCTAACACATACAGTATCACCACTACCATCAGGACCTAACACCACCCTGTAAGCAAGCTGCACACAAACCTACAGCACAACATATACCTCGGTCATCTTTCCCAGAATGCTTGCCTGTCATGGGATAGAAGGGAATGAATATCATCATTAGGTGCTTCACATAAATTGTGTACACGCATATTACTGTAAGTGTCTTGGGATGTGGGATGGTGGACGGAGTTTTTAAGGGTGAGAAAATGACGATGAGAAAAACAAAACCTAATAAAGTCTAATGGGAGTGAAACTATTCCTGCAAAACAGGAAACGCAATTACTTACAAGCTAATCTTGCATTGGTATTACTAGCCTACACCACGAGTGGTTGAAAAAGCCATAGAGTGAAGTGGACAAGTCTTCCAAGAAAAGCAATGGGCTACTCCCTCACACGGCACACCTCCCACCCTCTTTAGGCTACAGTAGACCACAGAGTGATTGACCATTCTCTACTTGCTGTTTGCAAACACATCCCAGCAGTGATGGCATCTTGCGAAACAAAGATCTGGGAAGGAACTCGGGGGAGGATTCTCAAGACGCCAGCATCTGTAAAGGGTTCTTGGAAGGTGCTGACTCAGTTCCATATGAAATCTATTGCTAGTTTAGGACTTCTGGTAAGTAACACACCCAGGGGACAGGAAACTAACCACAGCTGGACATTTACCCATACTTACATACACTTGACGCGCCACCTATTTGAAGAAATGTAATATGTTACATGATAAATGTAAGTGTGTGGGCCTTTGGGGATAATGTTCATGAATGCCCTTTATAAAACAACAAGTTAACACAGATCACTATCAACAGAAAATTATTGATACCAGATTTCATCCGACAGCTCAGAATATCCACCATTCAACTGCTTGGATTGTAACATGTTGTGTGTTATGGTGGTTATTTAAATTGTGTTGTTTTGCAGTCATGGTTACCTGCAGACTGGTGCTCTGGTCAGAGAAGGGCGAGCTGAAGAATGTGGTGACGATGCTCATGACCGTCTCTGTCACGTAACCCTCCAGAACCGTGTCTGCATGCTTCCTGTCACTGGTGTTGTTGCACACCTACAGACAGCAGACACAGATATACACGGTTGACTCATCAGACAGTGGGTAATGGGTGAGCATTCACTGGATCACACTTCCTCCCTTAAAACACTTCAATGACTCTAGTCACACAAGTCATAGACGGTTCTCTCTGCTACTGCACAGCAAGCAGTACTGGAGCGCCAAGCCTGGGACCAAAAGGCTTAACAGCTTCTACCCCCAACCCATGAGACTGCTGAATGGAATATTGGCATTGACCCGCTTATTTTATTCTTATTTGTTGCACTGACTGTCTTACACAGGCTCGATGTATAGTCATTGGACTCTAACCACACAGTCAGACATACATTACATTTACATTTAAGTCATTTAGCAGACGCTCTTATCCAGAGCGACGGACTACACTGGCACTGCAACACACACAAACATATATTCATATGGACGCCACACACACGCACATTCCTTCACACACGCTGCTGCTACTCTCTGTTTATTATCTATGAATAGTCACTTTACCCTTACCTACATGTACATATTAACTCAGTTACCTTGACTACCCTGTACCCCTGTATACATTGACTTGGTACCGGTACCAGTAGCTTCATTATTGTTATTTTATTGTGTTCCTATTTTTCCTTTAGTTTATTTAGCACATTTTTCTTACAATTTTAAAACTCTGCATTGTTGATTAAGGGTTTGTAAGTAAGCATTTCACGGTAAGGTTGTATTCTGTTGTATTCGGCGCATGTGACAAATACAATTTAATTTGCATCCTCAGTGGTCTAAGCCACTGCATCACAGTGCTAGAGGGGTCACTACAGACCCGGGATCGATCCCGGACTGCATCAGAATCGACTGTGATCGGAAGTCCCATAGGGCAGCGCACAATTGGTCCAGCCTTGTCCGAGTTAGGGGAGGCTTTGGCCAGGGTTAGGGGAGGGTTTGGCCGAGTTAGGGGAGGGTTTGGCCGGGGTTAGGGGAGGGTTTAGCCGGGGTTAGGGTAGGGTTAGGCTCTTGTGTTTTCTGGAAAACCTGAGAATTTTGGGAAAGTTACCAGAATTTTTAAACCATAACACTTTATTTGGAGAGTCTCCCTGTAGAACGCTTAACAAACTATCAACAAGCTATCAGTAACATGTCACCTGCATGTCTGTTGACAAGCCATAAGATATGGAACAGATGTAATGTGTGTTTATTTACCCTGCATATGTCCACCAGGAAGTTCTCAAAGAGCTTCCACATGTGGTTGCTGGTGTAGATCTCCTTCATCTCCACCTCTGTGTCCACGTAGCAGTGATTCAGGAAGTTGATGTAGGCTATCTTCACCTAGAGAGGAAGGTCGGAATTAAAGGGTGACGGCACTTTGTGATTTGGCCTCGTTTTGAAGATTGCTCATTAAGAAATGCTATAGAACTGAAGCCAAGCAGGAGCCAAATGAGAGCCGTCTTGGTTGTGTGGGTTGATATGGGTCTGTAACGTTTGCATATTAACTGGTGGTTCGAGCACTGAATGCTGATTGGCTGACAGCCGTGGTATACCACGGGTATGCATACCACGGATATGACAAAACATAGATTTTTACTGTTCTAATTACGTTGGTAACCAGTTTATAATAGCAATAAGGCACCTCTGGGATTTGTGGTATATGGCCAATATACCACGGCTAAGGGCTGTATCCACACCCCCTCGGGCCTTATTGCTTAATCATACCCTGGTAGGTACCGTTGTTTGTCCCTACTGAGTCACCGTAGCAACAACATAGCCACTTCTTCAAAATAGTCACTTTGTTAAAATAGTCAGAATGAATCTAAGATAAATCAAGAAATCTGAAATTAAATGTAGACTTTTTGCAGAGGTCTAATTTAGGTGTTTGGTGCAGCATTTCTCACGTAAAAAAAATAGCATGGAAAATTAGTCAGTGCACTCCGTACAGTCTATCAAGTCGGGAAAGTCTAGCTACGAGCTCAGGACTGATTTCTGAGAACAATAACAAGTCTATAACATTATCTGCAAGCTGTCATACGATGATAAATAAAGCACAAGCTACACACTGTTTATCAGTTCCCAAAATCACTTGGTAGCTAGCTAAGTTTCAACTCTGATTGTCAATGAAGCTAGCAAGTAGTAGCTACTGTAACAGGCACATTGAGCAGCCAGGCCACAATCAGCTTATCAGGCCACAATCAGCTTATCAAGTCACTGGGGAGTGGCAAAGTGTCTGTTTCGGTGCCATTTAGTTTTTTACAACTTTATCTATTATCAGAGTGCGCGTCTGTCTGGCAGTGCTCAAAGAGAATCATGTTACAAAAACAGATTGCGGGGAGACACAAGATGCTCGCGAATGCCTGGGTTTTTGGAATATTGACAAGTTGCAGTTGGGAAACAAGTGTGCTCTGATCGTCTCAATTCAAATTTTCCCCCAAAAACGGGTACACTCGAGTGATAGACGCTATCAAACACATCAGCAAGTGGCCACTTCATAAAGGGCTTAGGGCCAAGGGTTATTTCAATATAATATTGGCGATGTGCTTTCTTATGTAAAATCGTCTGAGGCGCTGTATAATGGGCAGGTCTGTCGCACTGTCTGGAGGTTCTGGCTGCTATGATTGGATAGAGTGCGTACTGCTGATAGAGCGCAATCAGCACAGCTGCTTCCATACCAAAACCACCCATTAAGTCATGACTAACTCACTTACAAAACTCTGTTTTGGACGAGACTGGCTTTATGACCAAAACTATCCTATTTACACTTTGTAGTAAATTTTGACACTAGAATTTATGTTTCTGACTTATATTGATGCCACATAGACTGTTTAAAACCAGAAAAGTTTGTTCTAAGAGACAGTTGACCTTTAACAACTTTAGAGTTACCTAGGTACAGTACATCATTATTCTCAAGAGCCACATAATTATAATTTAGCCTAACTTGCTTCAAGAAGCATCTGTTCAGATGAGTTCCACAATATACAAATAGGGCTCATCATATCTTTCCAGCGGTCTACCCCGCTTGCCTGTTGGCCCAACCGACATTCACTCACCTCAGGGATGCAGTCCTCATGGGTGACCACCCTCACTATGTCATCCAGAGGCAGCAGAGAGTTGCACTTGATCTCTGTGTAAACATTTTTTCCCTCGGTGCAGACGGCCAGCAGCTCTACCAGGTGGATGTGGTACCTCAGAGCGCTGTTCTCATCCATACGGTCCCGTTCCGACCGCATCATCGTGACCAGAGTCTGGAAGGATGCACGGTCGTTGTAGAACACCAGCACATCCTCGCCTGAGTTCACCAGCTTAGCGGGAGGAAGACAGACATACTGTTCTTATCAGCTTCTACTGACACACCATATAGATTTGAAAGCAAGTTTGTTTGGGTAGTATTGCTGGTGTGTATTACAGAAATGCATAGTGTGTTTCATTTGAATTATAATCATGTGTGCACTGCAATTATCCTGCCCCACCTCAGCCATGACGGTGTCCTGACACTTCTTGATGAACTTGTTCTCAGCCTTGACAATGGTCTGCAGGAATTTGAGGTACTGTACATGGCGGCCATGCGTCTCGGTGCAGTGGACAAAGTGCTGCACCACGCGCTCGTTGATTTCACTGCACAGCTGGAAGTTATTCATGAAGATGTGTTGCATGGTGACTGCCTCCAGAATCTGAAGAGAAAGATAAGCATTAAACTAGCTGCTTTATTGGCATTGGAATGATGGAGAACCACTGGTTCTTCCCAGCCCACTGCCAACCCTTACCCCAGGAGTCCACTCACCCCTGGGTTGAGGAACAGGTTAATGTGCTTGTGCAGCAGGATCTGGTTCTGCTGGTTCCCTGCACAGAAGTTCTGGAGGAACTCATGGGCCAGCTTCATGATCTCTTGCATGCGGACGTCCTCACCCTAAAGTGTTCATCACAACAAGTACAGACAGACACACAACCCAAGAGCTGGAGCTATCATTCAAACCTTCCACAAATGTCATTGTTGACCTCGTAATTGTACAAGTCTATGTGCTTGCTTCATGCCTTTATGCCTTTTTAGTCTCTCTAAAGTATGAGGTGATGAGAGTATAGGTCTGGCCCATCCTATCTTTCAGTACCTTCTCATAGGGGATCTGCAGTAGCTCCAGCACCACACTGTGGGCTCCCATGTTCCTCAGTAGTCTCTGTTGCTGCTTCTTACTCTTCTTCCCTGACGCTCCCTCCTGGACACACAGCTTACTGAGCCGCAGCAGGATCTGAACAGAGGGGAAGAGAGAAGGGGCTCAGAGACTGACTACCTCATACATATCTGATGTGACTCCTTACAGTGTGTGATGGAACAATGAGAGAAAATTAAGAAGATTGTACCTCTTTCATAACCCTGTAATTATAACTGCTGGTGGTTTCCGTCTTCTTTTTGTCTGAGCTGCCTGAATCCCCCTGCACATGGACAGAGTTAGAATGAGAGCTTGTTCATATTCATGTGAAGCATTCAGCGAAAGCCTTCAGATGTACAGTAACCATTAGTTCAGTTGAAACAATACCTTATTTTTATGGTCGGACTCTGAGGGTCCGTCCCCTCCGTCATCATCCCCCTGCCTCTTGTAAACCCACAGCTCAGACTTTTCTACAATGGAGCGCAGCTGGTCCAGGTCTGACTTGATCTGCTTGTAGTTGTCCACATCTTGGCTAGTTACCAAGAGCTGGACCTAAGAGGAAGACATATACCTGAATGTAGACTTAATTGATTTTTTATTTAACCTTAATTTAACTAGGCAAGTCATTTAAGAACAAATTCTTATTTACAATGACGTACTACCCTGGCCAAACCCTAATGACGCTGGGCCAATTGTGCCCCGCCCCCTGGGCATTGAATATTCACAGCAAGCTAGGCCTTCAAGCGCCTTTTAACCCAATGACTGCTGCTAATTTATAAAATGACTTTCTAACTAAAGATAAGATGATTGATGGGTGTGAGGAGCAATGATACAGAGCACCTGTGTGTTCTTGTGGCTGTGGAGCCTATGGGATTGGGCAGTGGTCTACCTGTTTGAAGGCCATGAGGACCTCTTGTCTCTGGCTGAAGTGTCTGAAGAGCAGGTGGAGGGCCCCAGACACCAGGGGAGGATAGTCATGCATGGTGAGGTGTAGCAGCACCCTCAGGAAGGTTCTCCCTCCATGGTCATCCAGGTCCAGAGGGGTGTTCTCCTCACTGCAGGACAACACAACAGGCTCAGACAATGGGGACGCCAGTGTTAATACAGTGTAATCATGGAAACGGACACTGCACTCCATTGTATCAAGATTTCAAATGAGAGGGTTTACCTTCCTCCAAAGATCGCCTCTGCCTGCTCCTCAATGTTCTCAAAATCTAGAGCCCCTAAAAAGAAATTAAGCATTTACATTATTGTGAAGCCCTTTGAAGGCCATACTTCCCTTCAGAAACCATCAACACCATACATGCATTTAATCATTCTGAAAATAAACATCTGGATGTCTGTAGGGTCAGTAGCTTGAGGGTAAAAGCAGTAACAACAAAGGACACGGCTCTGGCTGTCAGTATGCTGACCTGTCATATTATTTCCATCCTGACTAGCACTAGATGGTGCGCCATCACCCTGAGGGTTACTCTCATCAAACTCCCGCTTGAAGATACAGAGTAGGCAGGAGATCCTGTAGTCCAGCCGCACATTCAGAATGAACTAGTGGACAGAAACAGAACGCACAATTTAGGCTTTCGAGCTCCCCACTAAGAATAATCATACAGAGAAAAATATGTTGTAGATTTTGTATACCATTTTATTTGATACTATGGGAAATCAAAGCCATGATAATTGGATACAATTATCAGACAATCTACATGAAAAGATGAAAAGGGCAGGACTTACCTGGAGGATCTCGATGATCTTGAGCTTAGTGTCCATCACCATGATGTCCTCCCTCTCCGGCTCCGTCTGGGTCTTGACCACGCCCTCCTCCGGCTGGTGGGTGGGGGTGACGGGTAGGAAACCCCCACCTCTGAGGACCACCTGGGTCATAAGCTCCCCCACCCCGTGGATAGACTTCATCACATTACTGCCTGTGGACACACACACACACACCTCAGAATTTAAATGGGGCACTTACTCACCGACAACACATTAACCAAACCTTATCAACTCCACCATGATTCATCATAGAAGGGAGGTGTATTGAGAAAGAGTGAGAGAGAGATAGTGCGCCTCAAATACAGTACATCTGTAACATCCAATACCAATTGACAGAAGGGTAACAGACAGGCAGCAGTGTGCTGTTCACCTTGTTTTTCCTCTCCTTTCTCCAGCTTGGTGACGGGGTATATGGTGCTGACATGAACACAGTCCAGGATGTTCAATAAGATCTTAGTCAGTCGCAGCAGGTCACTGAAGTTGTAGAAGCCAAAGTAAATGAGGTTCCTTGCCAGGTTAACTACCTTCATAGATAAGAGAGAAAAAGGAGGGGAGTAAATTCTCCACATATACATTATGCATTCCTACCTCAAAGTAAAGTTGTCTGGTTGACATCATGCTGTTTCCAGGGAAACCTACCTCGAAGGTGAGCTTGTTTTTCTCTCTGTCGTCGAAGGGGATGTTCTGAGACACCACAGACATCAGGTAGTTCTCCACAAACTCCATGGTCAGGCAGAACCTCTCCTTGATCTCATCTCTGGTTGTCCCATCATTGTCGTAGCTTAGAAAGGGAGAGAATATTCTTGTGTAAAGGGTAGCCTGTAGATGAGCTCAGGTAATGTAGAATATCTCTGAAAGGACTCTAATAGCACGTTCATAAACCCCACTCACTCGCCGATGGCGATCTTGGAGGGAATCTCAGACCACAGGCGGGCGTACTTGACGGGGGTGACCTGTTCCTGGGGGTCGCGGTCCACGTGCATGTGCAGCATCATGCGGCAGAAGGAGGCGCGCAGGTCATAGGGCAGGTCCTCGTCAGACATGCAGCGCAGGATCAGGTCCACGTCCAGCTGGCCAGAGATCTTATTGATGGCCAGGTACTGACGGTCCAGACACATCCGCGCAAACAGGTTCAGCTGGTACCTGCAGGACGGAGAGGAACATACTTTAACATCTGGTCAGGGCCCTAATCTGAAAGCAGGCCTACACATAGACAATCAAATTACTGGTGCATATGCTTCTACATACTGTCATAACACTAACTATCCAACCAAAACTCATTGTGAACCCTGTAAGGCCCTGATCCCTGACCTGTAATAGCTGACCACCTCCTGGTCCTCCTTCTGGCCCTCCTTGGCGTCCTGGGCCAGCTCTCTGACACTCTTGCTCCTGATCTCCTTGAGGTTGTCCCTCCAGAAGAGCCACACCTCTTCTTCGTCCTCCTCCGTTTCCACGGGAGCCTCCCCAATTGTTACAGCCTCAATCTCAAAGCGCGACAGCACTAGCCTGGTCGGCGGCAGATAAAACAGACAGTCAACAATGAAACTGCAGAAAATAATGAATACTGAAACAACACATCTGTGTTTTGTTTCCATAAATCGACAGCATTACTAATAACAGCAATTGAGCCAGTCTAATTAGAAAGCATCAGATCAATGTTCAAATACATGCACACACCCACGCTCATGTTTTCAGTGCTAGGGTAAAACAAAATCATCATATCTAGGGGGGGTATACTTAGTCTCGATGAGGATGTCTGCGTTGGAAGGGTCCAGCACGGCGTTACAGATTAGCTCCTGAGTCACTGGGATGGACTTGTTCATGGACACACACAGGTCAGACAGGTAGTCCAGAAACCTGAAGATAAGAGACGAAGAGAAAGGGAATGATTGTCAATGTACAGGCCCAACTGCCAGTGGCTACACTACAGGCTCCCAGAGTTGGCTTATTCTGGCTCTGTCCCAGTTCCCCTACCAGCTCCATAAGACTCCAGTAAAAGTCCTCTTTATCCAGGCCATTGGACCAGCATGTTTCTCATATCACCAGTAGCATAAGGCATGACTGGAGCTTGACAGCAGTAATGACAGCAATTACCTCCAGTGCCACGATCCCACACAATCCCTTCCTCTGATATCCTCATGCATACATTTGAATAAATCTACATCTACTACATTCCCTGGCTGGTGCTGTACAAAAAAAGCTCCACCCAAACAACCTTCTGAATCAGGCTCATGGCATGCCCCCATCCTATTGCCCCTCCTCTTGGTCTCACCTGGGCTCCCGGTTCTTCCTGACCAAGGTGACGAAGGTGTCAATCTCAGCAGCTGTGATGTGTTTCTCAAGGAGCTTGCGGTTGTTGTGGAGCAGGGCTGTTATCGTGTCCTCAGCCAGAACATCGTAGCCTATCTGTTTCTGCATGAAGCGGAACTGCTTGGCTATGTACTCCTGTAGAGGGGGAGTCAGTGAGTCAGTGCCTTTTAACAAAATAAATTCTGCATCTCTGCGTCTGATACAACATCAATCAATCAATAATTTATGCACACCAACCTGGTTCTTCCTGTAGTCTTGTTGGGAGTGCCGTAATACCCTGTAGCAGAGCCTGCAGATATGCCTGAAGGGGGCGTGGCGCTGGTCACCAAGCTCTTCCAATCGCAGCATGGGACCATCCCCGCTGTCCGTGAACGGGGCTTGGAGAAGTTTGAAAATCTAAAGAGGGATATGGATTCCATGTGTAATTTTTAATTGTGACGCTCAAACTGACAATGCAGAGAGGTCAACTCAACCAAGCCCAATGTAGATGATACTACTACTGTATTGTACGATGAGGTGTACCTGTTTAAGAATGTTTTGCTCCCTCATGAGTTTCTGTCTCTCTCGATTGGGCTTGTTGACCATGATCTCCAGCACATCCTGGCCAGTGTTGGGGATGTCACACACGAAGAAGACCAGGTCCTCTAGAAGCTTAGTGACAAACCTAGAGACCAAAGTGACAGGGCCAGGGAGGCGATTGGTTCTACCAAGGTACCAGATAACACCAACTCCTACAGCCAGCCTCTCCAGAGAGATGAGCTAGGAACAACAGCTAAAGGAGAAAAACTATGGTGTAGGTGTTAAAGAAAACCTACTACCTGGTGTAGGTGTTAAATGATGACAATCTCAACATGAGATCAAAAGTCCAACAGCAGCCTTCTAAAAATACTTTCAACCTACCAGATATACTACTGTTCAAAAGTTTGGCGTCACTTAGAAATGTCCTTGTTTTTGAAAGAAAAGCAAAACTTTTGTCCATTAAAATAACATCAAATTGATCAGAAATACAGTGTAGACATAGTTCATGTTGTATCTTTAATGGATTATCACAGGTGTACAGAGGCCCATTATCAGCAACCATCACTCCTGTGTTCCAATGTCACGTTGTGTTAGCTAATCCAAATTTATCATTTTAAAAGGCTAATTGATCATTAGAAAACCCTTTTGCAATTATGTTAGCAGAGCTGAAAACTGAAAACTAATGCTGGCATTATAGGCAGACTTCCTCTGTCAGTGTCTGTGTTCCTTTGCCCATCTTAATCTTCTCTTTTTATTGGCCAGTCTGAGATATTACTTTTTCTTTGCAACTCTGCCTAGAAGGCCAGCATCCTGGAGTCGCCTCTTCACTGTTGAAGTTGAGACTGGTGTTTTGCTGGTACTATTTAATGAGGCTGCCAGTTGAGGGCTTGTGAGTATTCTGTTTCTCTAACGAGACACTCTAATGTACTTGCTCAGTTGTGCACCGGGGCCTCCCACTCCTCTTTCTATTCTGGTTAGACAGATTGTGCTGTAGTAGGGAGTAGTACACAGCATTGTACGAGATATTCAGTTTCTTGGCAATTTCTCACATGGAATAGCCTTCATTTCTCAGAACAAGAATAGACTGATGAGTTTCTGAGGAAAGTAGAGGAAAGTACTTTGTTTCAGGCCCACAAATGCTGGTACTCCAGATACTCAGCTAGCCCAAAGAAGGCCAGTTTTATTGCTTCTTTAATCAGGACAACGGTCCCCACTGTATTTCTGATCAATTTTATGTTATTTTAATGGACAATTCTTTTTATTTTCTTTCAAAAACAAGGACATTTCTAAGTGACCACAAACCTTTGAACGGTAGTGTATGTACGATAAAGTAATACAGTAGGTCAAAGGAGGTGCGGTAGGGACACACTTTACCTCCTCTCATTCTGGGTTATAGTGCCCCTCTCCAGCTTGCCAGCGATGGATGCTAACACTTTACTGGCATCGTTGGCCAAGTCTAAGTCTCTGACTTCTGCTGGGGGGACAGGCACTATGGCAAAGGCCTCTTTGTCTTCTTTAACAGCTGATGTACCAATCTAAACAGGGACATGTAAAACATACTTTCAATAAATAGATTTTCAAGTCCGACCAACGGTCACACACTATTATCCTTCCCAGCCACTCACCCGTAACATGACAGGCTTCTCCTCCTCCTTGTCAATGGGGTTGTTGGTGCTGTGGACCCATGTGTTGGTGCAGAGGTGCCTGAGCCTCACGAAAGAGTTCCTGAGGGATCAAGACAGAGCAACTCAGAGGACAGCAACAATATAAAAAAAACACTATAGTAGGTCTTGTATACTCAAAATAATGTATGTGGATTGTAATTCCTTAGGTGTCAACCTTACAGTAGCTTTGAAAAGTGAGCGTTGCTTAAACATTCATAGAAGTGTGTGGTAATACTGGGGAATACCAGCTGGGTTTACCCTGTTATCACACCTTCCAGCTACAGAATTACTGCCATCGTTGCTATGCTCTGTTAACAGGACAACAACATTTGCCCATCCAAGTTATGTAAACCAAGCCCTGTGAGGACGGGACAGGATGCTCAATAACTCATGTCACTCCAGGAAGACGAGCTGGCGTCATGGCATCAGCTAATGGGGATCCTAATACAATAAAATAAAATGTTATTGATTACTCATGCTCTGCTCCTGATTCAAGCTCAGCAATCTATAACAGTGCATTGTCTGCATGGTCACTCTGCATGGTCATAGATGGCCGAGTCAGTAGTATCCCCCCCTAGTAGTAACCTCTACAATAACAACAACACTGTCATTGCTCTAACGTGAGTTATTCCTCTCCCTCGCAGGATGCTTGCTCTTTGAGCGTGTGTTTGTGTGTGTATCAATGTGTTGTTTAAATCACCCAAAACCTACTACGGCATAGATGATGGTAATAACAGCTACAGCGGGCTCTCACCATTGGTGGGTGTGATGGCATTCTGTAATGTCCTCAAACAAGTGTACAGTCATGGCAAAAAGTTTTGAGAATGACACAAATATTAATTTTCTCAAAGTCTGCTGCCTCAGTTTGTATGATGGCAATTTGCATATACTCCAGAATGTTATGAAGAGTGATCAGATGAATTGCAATTAATTGCAAAGTCCCTCTTTGCCATGCAAATGAACTGAATCCCCCAAAAACATTTCCACTGCATTTCAGCCCTGCCACAAAAGGACCAGTTGACATCATGTCAGTGATTCTCTCATTAGCACAGGTGTGAGTGTTGACGAGGACAATGCTGGAGATCACTCTGTCATGCTGATTGAGTTCGAATAACAGACTGGAAGCTTCAAAAGGAGGGTGGTGCTTGGAATCTTTGTTCTTCCTCTGTCAACCATGCTTACCTGCAAGGAAATACATGCCATCATCATCGCTTTGCACAAAAAAGGCTTCACAGGCAAGGATATTGCTGCCAGTAAGATTGCACCTAAATCAAACATTTATTGGATCATCAAGAACTTCAAGGAGAGCGGTTAAATTTTTCTATAGAAAGCTTCAGAGTGCCCAAGAAAGTCCAGCAAGCACCAGGACCATCTCCTAAAATTGATTCAGCTGTGGGATCGGGGCACCACCAGTACAGAGCTTGCTCAGGAATGGCAACAGGCAGGTGTGAGTGCATCTGCACGCACAGTGAGGCGAATACTTTTAGAGGATGGCCTGGTGTCAAGAAGTGCAACAAAGAAGCCACTTCTCTCCAGGAAAAACATCAGGGACAGACTGATATTCTGCAAAAGGTACAGGGATTGGACTGCTGAGGACTGGGGTAAAGTCATTTTCTCTGATGAATCCCCTTTCCGATTGTTTGGGGCATTCTGAAAAAGCTTGTCCGGAGAGACAAGGTGAGCGCTACCATCAGTCCTGTGTCATGCCAACAGTAAAGCATCCTGAGACCATTCATGTGGGGGGTTGCTTCTCAGCCAAGGGAGTGGGATCACTCACAATTTTGCCTAAGAACACAGCCATGAATAAAGAATGGTCCCAACACATCCTCCGAGAGCAACTTCTCCCAACCATCCAGGAACAGTTTGGTGACGAACAATGCCTTTTCCAGCATGATGGAGCACCTTGCCATAAGGCAAACGTGATAAGTGGCTCGGGGAAACAAAACATAAATATTTTGGGTCCATGGCCAGGAAACTCCCCAGACCTTAATCCCATTGAGAACTTGTGGTCAATCCTCAAGAGGCTGGTGGACAATCAAAAAGCCACAGATTCTGACAAACTCCAAGTATTGATTATGCAAGAACGGGCTGCCATCAGTCAGGATGTGGCCCAGAAGTTAATTGACAGCATTCCAGGGCGGATTGCAGAGGTCTTGAAAAATAAGGGTCAACACTGCAAATACTGATTCTTTGCATCAACTTCATGTAATTGTCAGTAAAAGCCTTTAACACTAATGAAATGCTTGTAATTATACTTCAGTATTCCATACTAACATCTGACAAAAAATATCTAAAGACACTGAAGCAGCACATTTTTTGGAAATTAATATTTGTGTCATTCTCAAAACCTTTGGCCACGACTCTATGAGCATCCATTTCCAAAATTCAAACACTTTTTTGTGTACCAACACTAAGGGTACCGAGCGTTGCTTTCTTGCACAACTATTCCGTCTAGACAAAAAATGGCAGGAAAATAGGGCTATTGTAAATATAGGTGATTGTGTTGGAACTTGCAGTCCAACTCCTTTGACTGTCATTGTTATGATGCCAAGAATCATAATCACCTATATTCACAACAGACATGGATTATTTCACAATTTGATGAAACAAATCTAAATGGAGAAGAAACTAATGTCTTTTCTTTTTTTCCTGAGGCCGCTGCAGCATAGTAGGTGCCAATGGCATAGGAGAAGATGATCTGAGGGCCAGCATCAATCCACACCTAGGAACACCACATGATTGAACACGCATGAACACACACACCCAAAAACAGATTCTCACACAACAGTAGAAACACAACATGACAAATAATAACTCCTGGGTTTTAACGGGAAACAACTGCAGTTGAGCAGTCACTCCTTCATGGCTTTGTGCTACTTCACAGCTATGTTCCCTTCCCTGAAGCACATGCAGATTTGGACTGAGGCTAGGTCTGTGGGAGGTTTTCCTGATTCCAACAGCCTCCATCAGACTGCTGAACACTTAAACTGGACTGACCACTTGGACTGACTCTCCACACCGTAGCACATATGCACTAACTCACATAAACACCCACACACAAATAGACATTAATGCTACACACACATCACAACAGCTGCTACCAGACTCTTATTATTACACAATACTGCACAAAAATGTGTAAATATTGTATCGTCCTCTATTATGCTCTTGCTAAAATGTTTATTCTGTTCTACTGAGCCATTTAACTTTGTTTGTTTTCTTATATTTTCTTATTTCCTATTGTTGTTTCTTATTGTTGTTGTGGCAAGTAAGCAATTCGTTGGACAGTGTATACAATGTCTATTCTGTACATATGACTAATAAAACGGAAAAAGACCAATATCGTTCGATTAAAGAGACTTCACAAAATATTCACACCCCTTGACTTTTTCCACAATTCGTAGTGTTACACCTTGAATTTAATATTGATTACATTTAGATTGTTTTGTCACTGGCCCACTGCCCCATAATGTCAAAGTGGACTTATGTTTTAAGAAGTAAAATAAAATACAACTGAAATGTCTTGAGTCAATAAGTATTCAACCCTTTTGTTATGTGAAAATTTGCCAAACAAGTCACATAATAAGTTGCATGGACTTACTCTGCTTGAAATGTTTTTTTTTTGTATGACTACCTCAGCTATACCCCACACAAAAAAATTATCTGTAAGGTCCCTCAGTCGAGCAGTGAATATCAAAACACAGATTCAACCACAAAGACAAAGGTGCCTTTCCTAAATCAGTTGCCGGAGAGGAAGGAAACAGCTCAGGGATTTCACCATGAGGTCAATGGTGACTTTAAAACAGAGTTTAATGGCTGTGAAAGGAGAAATCTGAGAGGGGATCAACAACATTGTAGTTACTCTACAATACTAACATACAATTGAAGTCGGAAGTTTACATACACTGTAGCCAAATATATTTAAACTCAGTTTTTCACAATTCCTGACATTTAATTCTACAAAACATTCCCTGTTTTAGGTAGATAGATAGGATTACCACTTTATTTTAAGAATGTGAAATGTCAGAATAATGGTAGGGAAAAGTACCCACAATAAGTTGGGTGAATTTTGGCCCCTTCCTCCTGACAGTGCTGGTGTAACTGAGTCAGGTTTGTAGGCTTCCTTGCTCGCACACGCTTTTTCAGTTCTGCCCACAAATTTTCTATAGGATTGAGGTCAGGGCGTTGTGATGGCCACTCCAATACCTTGACTTTGTTGTCCTTAAGCCATTTTTCCACAACTTTGGAATTATGCTTGGGGGTCATTGTCCATTTGAAAGACCCATTTGCGACCAAGCTTTAACCTCCTGACTGATGTCTTGAGATGTTGCTTCAATATATCCACATAATCCTTCCTCACGATGCCATCTATTTTTGTAAAGTGCTCCATTCCCTCCTGCAGCAAAGCAACCCCACAACATGATGCTGCCACCCCCGTGCTTCATGGTTGGGTTGGTGTTCTTCGGCTTGCAAGCATTTTCCTCCAAAAATAACGATGGTCATTATGGCCAAACAAATCTATTTTTGTGTCATCAGACCAGAGGACATTTCTCCAAAAAGTACGATCTTTGTCCCCATGTGTAGTTGCAAACCGTAGTCCGGCTTCTTTATGACGGTTTTGGAGCAGTGGCTTCTTCCTTGCTGAGCGGCCTCTCAGGTTATGTCGATATAGGACTCGTTTTACTGTGGATAAAGATACTTTTGTGCCCGTTTCCTCCAACATCTTCACCTTTGCTGTTGTTCTGGGATTGATTAGCACCTTTCTCACCAAAGCGAGTTAATCTCTAGGTGACAGAATGCGTCTACTACTTGAGCAGTATGACGGCTGTGTGGTCCCATGGTGTTTATACTTGCATACTATTGTTTGTACAGATGAACATGGTACCTTCAGGTGTTTGGAAATTGCTCCCAAGGAAGAACCAGACTTGTGGAGGTCTACAATTCTTTTTCTTGGCTGATTTCTTTTGATTTTCCCATGATGTCAAGCAAAGAGACACTGAGTTTGAAGGTAGGCCTAGAAATACATCCACATGTACACATCCAATTGACTCAAATGATGTCAATTAGCCTATCAAAACCTTCTAAAGCCATGACATAATTTTCTGGAATTTTCCAAGCTGTTTAAAGGCACAGTCAACTTAGTGAATGTAAACTTCTGACCTACTGGAATTGTGATACAGTGAATTATAAGTTAAATTATCTGTCAGTAAACAATTGTTTGGAAAACTACTTGTGTCATGCACAAAGTAGATGTCCTAACCGATTTGCCAAAACTATAGTTTGTTAACAAGACATTTGTGGAGTGGTTGAAAAACGAGATTTAATGACTCCAACCTAAGTGTTTGTAAACTTCCGACTTCACCTGTAAATGACATAGTGAAAAGAAGGATGCCTTTATAGATTAACAACATTCTGAAACATGCATCCTGTATGCAACAAGGCATTAAAGAAATACTGCAAAACATTTGGCAAGCAATACATTTTTTGTCCTGAATACAAAGTGTTATGTTTTGGCTAAATCCAATACATTAACGAGTACCACTCTACATATTTTCAAGCATAGCGGTGGCTGCATCATGTTATGGGTATGCTTGTAACTGTTAAGGACTGGAGAGTTTTTCAGGGTAACAAAATAAATGGAATGGAGCTAAGCACAGGACAAATCCTAGAGGAAAACATGGTTCAGTCTGCTTTCCACCAGTCACTTGGAGAGGAATTCACCTTTAAGCAGGACAATAACCTAAAACACAAGGCCAAATCTACGCTGGAGTTGCTTACCACGAAGACAGTGAATGTTGCTGAGTGGCCAAATTACATTTTTGACTTAAATCTACTTGAAAATCTATGGCAAGGCCTGAAGATGGTTGTCTAGCAATGATCAACAACCAACTTGACAGAGCTTGAAGAATTTTGAAAATAATTATGGGCAAATGTTGCACAATCCAGGTGTTGGAAAGCTCTGAGAGACTTACTCAGAAAGACTCAAAGCTGTAATCACTGCCAAAGGACCTTCTACAAAGAGGTGTGAATACTTGTGTAAATTTGTTATTTAATTTTAAATAAATTTGCAAAGTTCTCTAAAACATGTTTTCACTTTGTCATTATGGGGTATTGTGTGTAGATGGGTGGGAAAAATAAATAATTTAATCCATTTTGAATTCAGGCTGTAACACAACAAAATGTGGAATAAGTCAAGGGGTATGAATACTTTCTGAAGGTCCTGTATTTCAATGGAACAATATACTGGTTGGGCTCTATGTGTGTGTCCACCTTCTAAGGCTGTATTCTTGGCCTGGTTGCATAATGGCCTGTTAGGATAACAGGCTTACTTCTACCACACTCACTCTTAATGACTGGCACCTAAAGCCCAGCTTGGCTGCCTTTGTCCTGGGGAATATGGGTTATTTCAGGTAGGGAGGGGGACCAGAGGGCGAGGGTGCTGCCAATGGTAGCCAGCAGGCAGGCACCTCACAACATGACACTGACACTACAGGGGGAGGGGGCACACACCTCGTCTTATGTGGCGTTGGTGACAGAAACAACCACACTATTGTTATTTTAGCCAACACATGATGCAGTCAGGAGGTGAAAAGGAAGGAACACACCAGATGTGAATATAGAAGTATATGCAGTACTATGGACAGGACCTGACTATTCCCACGTAGTTGGCAGTAGCCCTCTGAAAGATCAAATTACTTCATGGGAAAATATGCCTTCCAGATGATGGTGTGTTTATGGTGTGTGGGTGGATGGATGGTTATGCAACATCTGGCTTCTCTTTTCAGCTGGAAGATATGACTAAATCACGGCATGTTGCAACATCTTCTGGATATCCTGATCCAGTCTGTAGCGCTGCAGTCTGCCCCATCACCATGGTTTCCTGCTTCAAACCATACCGGGACTTTCCTGACTATCATTAGCTAGTGTTAACAAACTGTGCTACCTCCTACAGCACACACATGCACACAAAGGCGCGCACACACAGGCGCGCACACACAGGCGCGCACACACAGGCGCACACACACAGGCGCACACACACAGGTGCACACACACGCAGTGGTAGACGGTGAGATATTTTTTCATTAGAAAAATATGAATCACTTTGAAAACAAAAGAGACAAAATTGCACTGAGTTCAGCTGTCCTGCAAACTCACTATTCAGATCAAAGAGCAAACAATCGGCCATCCTTTAGCTATCCTAAAATTGCCCTGAAATTATCATCTCTGAATTGTAAATGCTGCTCCTGGGTTTCTTAGACTAACTAGGCTGTGTGATTAGACACCCCCAAAGGCACTCCTCTGTCGCTGACCAGAAATCTGAAGCCTATGAAATGCCCTAATCCTGTCTACGAAGGGACTGAGCCCAGAGCCCCTGCCAGACAGGAAAGGTGTGAAGAGCAGCCGCATCAACAGCAGTTTCATATGTCATGGTGGGTCCCCCGTCCAGTCAACACAACGTGACTGTCAGCAGCAGCAGTCTGTAACATGGACACTACAGGAGGAAGCAGAGCCCCACACATGGCCACCTCTTGCCCTGACGAGACAGATTTATATCAAGCATCACACCCGTGCTATTTTGACCAGGTTGATTGAAGATGCGACAAAAGGCAGATCATAGAATGTAATGCATGTATGGAGGGGAGTGATATTTGTCTATGTACCTGGGCACCAGGGAGTCACCCCCTCTCAGGGTGGTTGGGTCCAGCTCAAAGATAGAGGAGATGTCCATGCCATCAGGGACAGACACCAGTTGGTACATGACTCTCTCTTGAGGGGTTCGCAGACGCGCTCGCAGGGCTTCATGATCCGAGTCCAACTGCAGGTACAGTAGGGAGAGGACGCTGTCAGTTTATGGAGCTTCATACTAAAATCCCGACTCAGCAATTCAGTTCATCATTTCAATGCAGTGATATTACTGTATGTGACTGACTTATGCATGGCAACAATAGCTTAATCAATGCTATATCAGTGGATCACATTAAGATGATAAAGCATTGCAACATTGTTTGGATTACCACAGTCGTTAAAAACATTTTATAATTTGCAGCTTTACAGTACAGTAAGAAGAGAGAAATCATCATAGGGAATAATTGACCAAACTTCATCCAGCTTCCCCCAAGACAAATACACCCACCCAAACATCTTTCCTTTGCTGTACTCATCAGTACCAATCAGATGAAGACTGAGCATGAGGTTATATTGAGATTGAAGTCATGCCAATTCAGAGACATTTTCCACTTTTAGAAGAGATAATGTGTGGTTGACTCATCCTGTCAACTTTACGGATCGAAAAGCTAAGTCAATTCGTGATGTACTTGGCCTCATATGATCATATTTTATCATCTGTAAGTCTTTTTTGAAAGCTGTAAATTCAGTGACGGAAACAAATTGTGGAAAGCAGCAGTGGCGACCCATCATTCAGGTCAGGGAGAGGAGAGGGGCAGAGCCCCACCTGTTTTGAGCCCAACATTTCTAGCATATCACATATCAGTTTGCAAACAATGTAAAAAAATAAATATAAATATTATTGAGTTAATAAAGCCGCATACAAACATGGTCTCTTTTTAGTTTTATTGCGTAAGGCAGCTCCAATATGTAGGTGTTTCAGCCATTGGACATTACACAACAAGTTGAAAATCGCAAATTCTACAATGAGTGGTTTGGAAGGAATCAGTGACAGTGGCTGTGTGGTCCCAAATCTGGGATTAAGGGGCTCTTTTCCAAGTTTAAAATAATAAACTTTCAACATTGGCCATGCTGTCAATGAAGCATGATTTGTGCCGCGCTCAAAACAACTGTTAACTCGGAACTGTGAAAACTTGACTTCAGTGAGTTCAAGACAGCTGGGAAGTCGGGATTGAATGAGCTCCGACTGGGGAAATATGTTATGAACAGTCGTCCAACTCAGAACTGTAAATTCGGACTCTTTCTAGAGCTTCAACCACAAGCTCAATGACATCATCATGATTCTACCTTGTTTTTTTCAGAGTTCCCAGTTGTTTTGAAAGCACCATAAATCCAGAGAATGCCAGACTTTGGATGACAAAATTTGCCCACGAAGGACCGTCCTGCCCCCTTCCTGTTCAAGTGGGCACAGCACAAGAGGGTGAGTCCAAACACTTATTGTATACTGCTGCATAAATGATGTAATATGCCAGGGGGATATATATAATGTAGTTAAGAAAATAATACTATGTGTATGTTGTTTAGTAAGATGTTTCTACACCTGCATTGCTTGCTGTTTGGGGTTTTAGGCTGGGTTTCTGTACAGCACTTTGAGATATCAGCTGATGTACGAAGGGCTATATAAATACATTTGATTTGATTTGATTTGATGTTAGTAGCCTTTGTGCCTCACCCTAATAATTTGGTCCATTTACCCTTTATCCGTCCTAGGTCATTAATGGCTTAATCCAATTACGGATTGCTTCTTATCCGCTTGTCGTCCCCTTATGCCATAGTTTGTACATCTCAATTGTCATTAGAAACCACATTTATTTAAACAAGTCAGCCAAATAAGCTATGCTTTTATAAAGGCAGTAAATGAGGCTGAATGAACTGTTTCGCTGCCAGACAAGGCTCCGCTGATAGCCAAGTGTAGCAGTGGTAAGGCATTGGGACTGCTGTTTGAACAGCTTTATGTTGGCCCTAACAGTTTGTGGGCACCGTTTGTCACTGTTATAGTGCAATTAATGTATTGTTTAATATTGTGTTGTTTAGTGGCTTTGCTGGCATGCATCCCACTTTCATTTTTTTTTGCCCCACCAAGATTTACATGCTAAAATAGCCACTGGAAAGCAGACCCTGGATTCTACCCCAGAAAATAATATTATTTGGCATATTCCTTCCATATATACACTGTATAATGACTTCATCCACAATAATATGGTGTTATACTGCCATCTATATGTGAGCTCTAGTACCATATACAGATCATCTAAATATATGGTGTGCTTACATGCTGTGGTGCTCTCCCACAACTACCACAACTGCCAATGTTACAAAAAGAAACTCTCCTTTTAGAATATACAGAAATAGCTTAAAATGATAGATGGTAATAGAGAATGTTGAATAAAGGAAAAGCCTGCACTCACTGAACTATTCTTTACTTTAACATTTTTTTGCAGCAGAGGTCAGAACAAACAGACAGGTTTTGGCCTCAGCTTTCGACCCAATATAGAGAATTGTTTTCATAATAACCACTCAAACACACTACACACAAACAGTAGCCTGAATTGGGGGACACTAATTTAGCTAAGTTAGTTCTCTTCAAGAGGGTGAGTTGATTATTAAAACATAGTTAAAGAGTCCCTCAACTCATCAGTGAAGTATTTGAGAGGATGAAACACAAGGACAGGCACAGTTACCTGGAAGTTAAAGGGAACAAAATCCACCACCTGGAGAGGAAACAAGATCCACCACAGATCAGCAGCAGTAGGTAGGGCAAGACAGCAAACACAACATAGACATGAAACACAGATAGCTGTCTCTGGTTGACTTACTGAGGATCGGGGCTCAGGACATTCTTCCACATAGTCAGGATTCACCTGAAAATAGATCCATAACCAGAACAGGATACTTAACTCCAACATGTGAGGAAGCAAAAGGTAATACATAGTCCTCTTATAAATTACTATAAAGTCAATCCAACTTAAACTTAATCAAGCCCTGTCGTTAAGACTTTCAGATCGCATAATGAAGTACTGCAAGATGATTGTGTGCATTATACTCCCAGTTATAAATCAAATGATCGTTGCAAGTGGTTGGCTGGTAGACTACCATGTAATATGCCTACTGTCACTGTAAGGGCACTCACCTCAGCAGCCAAGTAAGACCCTGTGGCAAGGTGTTTGAACCTAAACAGGCTGTTCCAGTAGCCAGCCCCGCCCCGACACGGGTCATGGTGGACCACCTGACAGAAGAATGCAACACCTGACAGCATGAGGACAACATCTGGACTGATAACATACAAGTAAAAACACATTGTAAGATGCAGGACAACCCACATAGTTTCACCTGGTTCTCTCTGTTCCAGGCCTTAAGCTTTGGAACAGTCTACAGAATGTCATGGCAATGCAAGGCTTCCACAATCAAAGGTTGTGTGTAACCATGTCGATAAATATCACTGTATGTGTGATTCTCAAGCTGCTGGTGGCACCTTAATTGGGGAGGATGGGCTCATAGTAATGGCTGGAACAGAATGGTATCGAACACATTAAAAACATGATTTTCTTGTGTTTGATACCATTCCATTCACGCCATTCTAGCCATTATCATGAGCCATCCTGCCCTCAGCAGCCTCCTGTGGCATGATTGTGTAACATGACTCAGACCATGTATCTACTATCTACTTGTTCTATGCTCACCTCCACTTCCCACAATGCCTTGCTGCTAGTGGCGGAGGTGGCGGACTGGCGTCCTGTAGTCCTGAGAAATACATACTCCTTCTTTTTGAAGTCGTCACATGTCAGGAACTTCTCCTGCTCTGCATGGAACAGCCGAACGACGTCACCCTGGCAACACAAACATAGACACCAGTCAGTATCATGGGGAAGGACTATTTCATGTATTATTGTGTCTAATACATTTGATCAACTATCAGAGTACCTACCCCTTTAAGAATAATCTCCTTGTTGTCACTCCATTTCATAAACAAAACTACTTTCCAACTTGTGTTGCAGTTCACGGAGTTCACCTGAAAACCAAGAGGATGAGTCAGGAAAGGCTAAGGTAAAGACATTTATTCACACAATTAAGTTTGGCTGAAAAAAGTGACAAAAACAAATGAGCCTGGGAGTCTGCTGGGTTTGTAAGGAGGAGCACATTAATGATATAGTCTTTAACTGAAGAGTCAATTGTCTTAATGGCGGTTGAGCCTTAACAGTGGATTAAGGACCCTCACTTAATGAACTCAAGATAATACTGCCGATGACTAGTATATATGAAACAAGCATAAGAGAAGAGCTAGGTTGTACAGTGAATATGTTTCCTCATCTGTGAGAGGACATGAGAATTAAGAATAAGGCACACTTCTCAACATGGTTAAAACCTGCACTACTTGTGATTTGTGGAAGTGAAATGTGCAAGCACACCTTGGTTTACATAACAATGGAGAATATGGTTTCTGTTACAAACGCAGTCTCCACCCAGGAGACAATGAAGATGAAACATGTATTCTACCTCATTGCATCCTGGGTTGTCGACCAGCTGATGGCTGCTGGCATGAAGGGGCTGTCCAGCGTTCACAGGGTTAAGGACCACCTTGTCTCCAATCACCACCTAGACATACAGGGGAGCAATCAAATAGCATTATTATACACACAGAGATCCATGATCAACTACACACGTTCACACACAGCCACACACGTTCACACACAACCACACACACGAAACACACAGCTGTCCACACTTACTGTACAGAAACCCTCAGAGACACAGCAAACAGAGAGGCAGTGTGATTGTCTTTATCAGACCCATCAGCCAGTAGAAAACCACAAGTAACACTTGTACAACCACTAGTGTCCTCCAGAGCGTGCTATCTGCTCATCTACAGAGGCCCCAGGAGAGCTGTTACGCATGACAGCCCAGAGACACACACAGGGAAAGAAAGTAAGGGGTCAGTCCAGTTTAGAGTGCCCTTCAAGATAAACAGAACCTCTCAACTTTTGGCATCAGTTGATTGCATAATATGAGAGAAAAGCTGTGGTGTCATAATAGCAAGGTGAAGTCCTGCTGCTGCACAGGATGTACTGCCAAACTGGTCTGAGCCCTGCATAATGAATTCCTTTTAACATCCTTTATCCTAATGTTTCCCTAAAGTCTCTGTCCTCAATGTTGTTATAGCTAGTTACTGGTGCTATGTAACACCAGGCAAATATGATAACACATTGTTCGACTTGTTCCCATCAGACCATGTTGGCTACCAAGCACTCGGTGGCCACACTGGACCTCTCATCAGCACAGGAATAATTCAGCCTGAAAAACCCTAATGACTAAAGCTAATGATGATGACCTATAGTAGCCTACTTGCAATTAAACCGGTACACACCCTAAGGTCAACACAATGTCAAAATAGGAAATTATGTATTAATTTAATCAACTTGTCAATTCTCTGCACCACGGCTTCTATTTGTAAAGCAGGTAAACTTCAGCGGCATCAAGCGTCAGAGAAGTGCTGTCCTAGAGACCCCTTTGTTAATGATCTTTGCTGTGGTCACTGACGAACGGAGCTTTAAGAATCTCAGGGTGTTTCAATGAATCTCAGGGTGTTTTAATGAATCTCATTTGGACTTGGGAGGAGATACTGGATGGAGAAGGACCCTGGATGCAGCCGGGGTAATATCGCCGCCCCAAGGCAGAGCTGGAGGCAGCCAAAGCGGAGAGGCGGCGGTTTGAAGAAGCAGCACGGCAGCACGGCTGGAAGCCCGAGAGGCAGCCCGTTACCATTTGCACACGGAGAGTGTGGCAAAGCCAGGTAGGAGACCTGCGCCAACTCCCTGTGGTTACTGTGGAGAGAGAGGGCTTCGTACTGGTAAGGCACCATGTTATGCGGTTGAGCGCACGGTGTCCCCAGTATGCGTGCTTAGCCCGGTGCGCTACATCCCAGCTCTCCGCACTGTCGCCGGACGCTCTGGACTGGGTACTGTCACCGGACGCTCTGGACTGGGTACTGTCGCCGGACGCTCTGGACTGGGTACTGTCGCCGGACGCTCTGGACTGGCGAGGCGCACTGTAGGCCTACTGCGTGGTGTCAGTACTGGTGCGCCTCCTGGGTCCAGTACTCCCTGTTCCTGCTCCTCGCACTCGCCCTGAGGTGCATGTCCCCAGCCCAGTACCACCAGTACCGGCACCACGCACTAGGCCTACAGTGCGCCTCGCCAGTCCAGAACGTCCGGCGACAGTGCCCAGTCCAGAGCGTCCGGCGACAGTGCCCAGTCCAGAGCGTCCGGCGACAGTGCCCAGTCCAGAGTGTCCGGCGACAGTGCCCAGTCCAGAGTGTCCGGCGACGGGCCGCAGACCGGAACCTCCCGGCGACGGGCCGCAGACCCGAACCTCCCGGCGACGGGCCGCAGACCGGAACCTCCCGGCGACGGGCCGCAGACCGGAACCTCCCGGCGACGGGCCGCAGTCCGGAACCTCCCGGCGACGGGCCGCAGTCCGGATCCGCCAGGCGATGGGCCGCAGTCCGGATCCGCCAGGCGATGGGCCGCAGTCCGGATCCGCCAGAGTCTCCCTCCAATCCAGAGGCGCCACTCACTCTCACTCTTGACCATCAGTCCAGTGGCGTCCTTTAATCCGTGGTTGGCAGTGAGGTTTCCCGCTCCAGAGACATGAAGTAAGTGTGACGAGTCAGAAATGGAGCGGGGACCACGTCCCGAGCCAGAACCGCCACCTCGGATTTATGCCCACCCAGACCCTCCCATATAGTCTTAGGTGTGCGGCTGGGAGTCCGCACCTTTGAGGGGGGGTACTGTCACACCCTGACCTTAGTTTTCTTTGTTTTCTTTGTTATTTTGGTAAGTTCAAAGTTTGACATGGGTGATGTATATGTTTGACTTGTCTAGGGGTTTTGTATGTTTATGGGGCTTTTTCCGATCTAGGTGTTTTTGTAAGTCTATGGTTGCCTAGATTGGTTCTCAATTAGAGGCAGCTGTCTATCGTTGTCTCTGATTGGGAAGGGAACCATATTTGGGCAGCCATATTCTTTTGGTATTTTGTGGGTGATTGTTCATGTTACCAGTGTTCCTATGTGTTAGTGTTCACATTACGGGACTGTAATCATCTTCGTTGATTTTTGTCTGTCGTTTATTGTTTTGTTCATTGTTTAAGTATCCCATTAAATTATGGATTATCATCTCACTGCATTTTGGTCCTCCTCTCTTTCACCCGAAGACAGTCGTTACGTATGCTCTTAATCACTCTCTACCTACATGTCTATGGACATATACAACTGGAACCAGCTAGCCTGAATGATTAAATGCTAGACAACCAATTAACAAATTGAAACATTACCAATAACTAAGAATCACAAAAACAAGCATCGCATCTTGATCTTGAGTGGAAAGGCTGTTGTCTGGGCTTCGTTGTTTATCTACAGAGACATGACCAGACTTCCTATCTGACCCACACTAAAGCCAACACTGGGCTGGACACTCACACTGTCTCCCAGGGAGCGCAGCTTGTAGAAGGGCTGGATGTAAAACCAGGAGCCCTCGTTGCCTGCAGAGTCCAGCGTCACCCTCATAGCATTCTTCTCCAACAGGGCAGGGAGACGCTTATTCACCGTCAGGTACTTATTGCTTTTCAAGTGCAACAGCTGGAACAGAGTGGCAAACAACAGACACAGTTGCAAGTGCATGTAAACATAATTTACATTTCCAATTAGAGTTTTATCAAGTTAAAATATGTAATGCTTATAGAAGTCTCTTACTTTGTATACTGGGGTTTAATAGACAGATACTGTTAATGTCATGGTCTGAGTCTATTAAGGAGTATATCAACAGGAGGAGATTGAGTTAGATGTCAAATACTGGCACAGTGGCCATTCCTGAATATCCACAAAATAATCTGCCATTTGAAAATATCACACTTGAATTCTTTCTGGACCCTTTTCTCCCCCTGGAATTGTTTTTATAATACTCCAAGGCCCTCGTTCAAATATGTTTCTCATGACCTCCTTTGCCCCATAATTTCACCCAAGAAATCAACCATGTTGACTCAACCAGCATCAACCCCTCAAACAAGTATTCAGTGTGATGTCTGGTACTGGGAGACTAGACCTTAACCAACCTTTGTGGTTGTTTGTTTTGAGGGAGAATGCAGGGACTGAAAAAAACAAGACAACTGTCGTTTGAAATGTCTCTGACAATTACAGATACATGCGTTTACAATGCATGCTCTCAAGTGCTGCAACCACTTACCACAGTAAGCCTGTGGTAAATATCAAACACTGGCAGAGGAGCATAGCTGTACCCTACTGCCCTCAATACCTTACCTGTCTTCACACCCCTAAAACACATAAACCCAATACACTTACTGTACCACTTCCGCCAATACAAATCTGTTAGCATGTTCAGGACTAAAGTTCAGGAGACAGCTGCCCTAAAATAGATACAGTATATGTTGGTGTTTTTAGATGACAGATATCACAACTACCAGGGTGTTCTGGTTGATGGTCTGTCACTTGAAATCAACTGACACACTTTAGATCCATTTCCCTGTGGCCTAATGATCTAATTTCTGCATAGGAGACTATCACTGGTCACATGCAGGGGGTGACAAGGCCTGGATGATAATTCGCTGCATTTATGGAAGAGCTGTATTGCCTCTCTGCTCCAGGCTTTCCACTAACCTTAATGACACTGTTGTATTGTGGCTTTACCAAACTCAATCTCCTTGTTACTTATCACCCCTACTCTTCCTGCTCATACCTGAATGACATTTCCGTACTGGATAACAGTTCCTAGCAGCTTTCGGTTCTCTGACTCATTCTGCTTCTTCTCCAGATCAGCAGCATGCTGAAATATAGGGATAAAACGAGATGTCAGAGAATATAATGGCCACCAATTAGATTTACTGCTCCAAAAACACATTAAGAATAAGAAGCCGTACTTTATGGAATATAGATCTGGGTTTATGTCGTGTTATAAACTGGGAGAGTGTTTCACTTGTAATGATTTGCTCGACCTCAGCAACACGGCAATGCATGCAGTTTAGAACCAGCAGGCATAATGAGCCGTGAGATGAGGTACTCACATGGAGTTTATTGAGGAGCACTGTGTCAGTGGTGCTGTTTCCACCTGGTTTTGCTGCCTTCCAAAACTGTTTCTGTGCAGAGTACCTATTCATGGGGCACAGCTTGAAAAGGCAGTCTGGAAAGACAGAGAAAACAGGTGAAGATTTATTATCAAGTTCATAACATTCAGTACACAACGTATAAAGCAGTGGAAAGTTGCCAAAAGGGCATGGAAGAGTAATAGGCTGTCAGTATAACAAGGACATGACTAGCTAAATAGATATAACAGGATGATGGTGATTTTAGACATTTTGATTCTCTTGTAGGTAAACACATTGGCCTGATCCAATTGGGGATAGTAGAGCTCTTTAGAAATAGCACAGAGCTGATCAGATCTTGAACAGTGTGAGTCCTGACAGAAAACACACTAGTTCCTCCTCCGGTTCCGAGGCTGGCTACCTGCAAAGCACAATGATGGGAGATCTGATTATCTGTGACAGGGGTAAAAATAGCTGCTCCAGACCAGCACCAAGCACACCACAAAAACTTGGCCAACAAACGCCACAGCGTCCAGGGATTAGCTGTCATTGGACGCATGAAGGAAGAGAGGGAAGAGCTGGATGGGTAAGCACAGGAGGAGGAGCCAGACACAGAAAACAGAGCGGTAGAAGAGAGGGCCCGCTATATGAGAGAGGGAGAGGAAGTGGGTTTAGAGAGTGAAGGAGACCAGGTTAGGGGGACAGAATGGGGAGGGTTATATGCAAATGCTACACAGTGGGAAGGAAGGGAATGAACAGTTTCCTTTTTATGAACAGTTGGCAAACTGTGCAGGAAATGGCAGGGTACAGTAGGACGCAACCCAGAGGGCATACACTGAGGAACGGAGACAGGAATCAACATTAAACAGGCGGCCATCAAAATGCTTAGTTTAGATCAAATAAATTGTAGTTTACGCAGGAAGCCCACTGTACTAAATATTGTAAAGACTTATTTCAGAATTTTCACATTACTACGACATGCTTTGGATGATCATGATTATCAGAGGTTAAAAGATTCAACAGGTCACATTCTTCAAATAACATTGCCTTCTCTCCTTCAATCCAGGAGATCACAGCACTCTGAGAAGTGTATAAATACTATCACAGACAGCAACGAGTCGTCCTAGCAGAGGGTAATATTTCCTCGAGAGACACACCTAAATGTCAGACATGACACCAAAGCAATTACTGTCGCATAGTACCAATTCCAGATCAGAGAGAAAAAAGTGAGGTTTAAAATGCTGGGCATATGCTCCCTAGAAACCAGCTTAACCTGGCTATTAATACTCAACAGGGATTTTAGGACTTAGTCTGCTACACTTCCCTTTGCTCAGTGCTCAGGCGCACTGAGACGTAGCATGAAGTCTCAGTCCTGTTATTGTGACTACTTGGAGGAGTGATGATGAGGCCTGGGAGAGGCTGGAGAGGTGGGGTGAACACAAGTACGCTGCTCCACCCCACACAAACCTTGGAGCACCACGAGGACACCGAGGCCCCTGCAGGTGAAACATGTTCATATCACAGCACCTACTAGGAGGGTAGTCATGTGTCATCTCGAGGTCATCTCCTCAGGAGGCCGCCCTATACTTCAAATGCAATGCCTGTCAAACACAGAGAGAGAGCGCGATCCTTTCACTGTGCAGGTGAACTGTAACCAGGCTTGTTAGGACTCTCAGAACACCACAAGTGCTCGATTGTTCTACACCAATCTCAAGAGTACTTTCTTCGGAACCACAATAACCCTGGTGCCTTGAATCTGCCATAGATGGTAGAGCTTCAGTAACAGTAGAAACTGCTGACATTAACTGAAAAAACAAAGTAGTTCACTACCTACCCGCATAGTATTCACTTCATGGATTCAATGTAGGCTAATCTCTCATGGACAGACTACATAAACATAGCATCCGACAATTTACGCAATATTTGAGTTCTGGGTTAACCAAGATTAAATATAGGCTGATGTTTTGCTCTGGTCCAACTGCATGTGTCAGATCTGAACTACAATGCAAGTTGCATGCGCCAGATCTGGTCTGGCGGTAAACAAAGTGCTCAGAAGTAGTTTATTTCATATGGTGAAATGACAGCTTAAAAACTTTCGTCAGCACTCCAGCAACAACTTTACTTCAGTGAGTAAAGATTTTTCACCCAATTTTATTTAGTGACTGGCTTCAATATACGAGGGAGCTAGCTCAGTGAAAAAAGTGGTGTAGCTACCGCTAGCTAGAATCGCACAGCTAACTAGTGGCTGCTGAATAAAGCCTTCATCTTTCTTCCTTTGGTTTGAAACTTGTGGGTGATCTGATTTTTTTAAACAAGATGTCTAGCCATCTTTTCATCTTTTTGTATTGTTTTGCTAGGTAGTTCGTTCATTTCTGTAGCTAGTTAGCTTATTAAATAGCTAGAATGAGCTGCAGCCCGTGAAAAATGACCAAGTGAAGTGATTGCCCCTTCTGATTTACTTCCAGATCATGTCCCCTAATCTTTTGAATGGGTTTCACAATTCTATAATCACATTTGTGAAAAATCTGTAATTGAAGGGGTAGAACGCTGCTTCCTCATCTGAAAGTGGAGTGTGGCAGCTGCCCACTTTGCCCCAAAGTCACTTTGACCAGGCACTATGGCCTCCTATGCTTACATGTCTTCAAACCAACGCATAGGCTACGTGTCACACAGTCTTGAGCAGGGCTTTGCCTATTATTTGCAAGTCAGTTATAAATTCACAAGAAAATGTTATGCCCCTGTTCTTCTGCGCATTCAAAAAGAGATGCGGTACACCTTGTTAGCTTCCATAAACATGGCTCTCTCATTCCACTGGGCAATGATGATAGATTCTAGAATGATGAGCTCACTCCACAAACACTAGTGCCATCCGTCTCACAGTAAATCAGTTGAGTATTGATCAATCTCCAGCCAAGCACAGTGCTTCTCCATGAGTGAGTGTGCCTCTCTGTATGTCAGCGATATTAGGCATGATTTGGTTCCAGGAAATCTGCATAGTGTATTCCTGCTGTACTGTTGCATGAACACACTGTCAACTTGTCTTGCTAAAATACAATTAACCATCTGGTCTTGCATCTCATCAAACACCATATTACATATTATACAACGGCACAAGACAGGGCCTGGGGGGGAAGAGATTTCAAGGGGAAGCAGTTTACCAGTGCAAGACATTGTGGTCTATTTCTGAGAAAGGTGGGAAATACTGTATATTATATTCAGAAGAGATGTTTAGAAAATTAAAAGTTCAAGTAGGTAGCCTAAGTCTGTAATTCAGCTTCGAATGGATCGTTTTCCTAAAAATACACACACAAATACACACACAAACACACAGTACCGGTAAAACATTTGGACACACCAACTCATTCAAGGGTTTTTTCTATATTTCTACTCCTTTATACATTGTAGAATAATAGTGAAGTCAAAACTATGAAATAACACATATGGAATCACATAGTAACCAAACAAATGAAAATATATTACAGTGGGGCAAACAAGTATTTAGTCAGCCACCAATTGTGCAAGTTCTCCCACTTAAAAAGATGAGAGAGGCCTGTAATATTCATCATAGGTACACTTCAACTATGACAGACAAAATGAGAAAACAAATCCAGAAAATCACATTGTAGGACTTTTTATTTATTTGCAAATTATGGTGGAAAATAAGTATTTGGTCAATAACAAAAGTTTATCTCAATACTTTGTTATATACCCTTTGTTGGCAATGACAGAGGTGAAACATTTTCTGTAAGTTTTCACACACTGTTGCTAGTATTTTGGCCCATTCCTCCATGCAGATCTCCTCTAGAGCAGTGATGTTTTGGGGCTGTTGCTGGGCAACACGGACTTTCAACTCCCTCCAAAGATTTTCTATGGGGTTGAGATCTGGAGACTGGCTAGGCCACTCCAGGACCTTGAAATGCTTCTTACGAAGCTACTCCTTCGTTGCCCGGGCGGTGTGTTTGGGATCATTGTCATGCTGAAAGACCCAGCCATGTTTCATCTTCAATGCCCTTGCTGATGGTAGGCTTTGTTACTTTGGTCCCAGCTCTCTGCAGGTCATTCACTAGGTCCCCTCGTGTGGTTCTGGGATTTTTGCTCACCGTTCTTGTGATCATTTTGACCCCAAGGGGTGAGATCTTGCGTGGAGCCCCAGATCGAGGGAGATTATCAGTGGTCTTGTATGTCTTCTATTTCCTAATAATTGCTCCCACAGTTGATTTCTTCAAACCAAGCTGCTTACCTATTGCAGATTCAGTCTTCCCAGCCTGGTGCAGGTCTACAATTTTGTTTCTGGTGTCCTTTGACAGCTCTTTGGTCTTGGCCATAGTGGAGTTTGGAGTGTGAATGTTTGAGGTTGTGGACAGGTGTCTTTTAAACTGATAACAAGTTAAATCAGGTGCCATTAATACAGGTAACGAGTGGAGGACAGAGGAGCCTCTTAAAGAAGAAGTCACAGGTCTGTGAGAGCCAGAAATCTTGCTTGTTTGTAGGTGACCAAATACTTATTTTCCACCATAATTTGCAAATAAATTAATAAAAAATCCTACAATGTGATTTTCTGGGAAAAGAAATATCTTTCTGTCTGTCATAGTTGACGTGTACCTATGATGAAAATTACAGGCCTCTCTCATCTTTTTAAGTGGGAGAACTTGCACAATTGGTGGCTGACTAAATACTTTTTTGCCCCACTGTATATATATTTCACATTCTTCAAAGCATCCACCCTTTGCCTCGATGACAGTGTCACGGCCCCTCCCCTTGCAGGGGCGGTTCCTCCTGCAGGTAGAGGGTCGTTAGTGATTGGAGCCACCTGGGCTCAGGGTATTTAAACTGCTTCACTAACCACTCGTTAGTACTGCTCCTCCAGGTATGATCCTGTTTTGTTTGTTCCTTTGTAGTTTTATGTAGCTGTCACTCAGTCATATTCACACAGACAGACTCACGCATCCCTGCACTTTACATACACCCTACATTATGATACTTTCACACCTCATTCCTTTGTTTAAAGTTAATAAAGAACATTTTTGATTGGCCTATACCCGTTTGTGTCCCCTCATTTTTGCCACAGGCTATGAGCCGGCCTGTGACAAGCTTTGCACACTCTTGGCATTCTCTCAACAAGCTTCTTGAGGAAGTCAACTGGAATACATTTCAATGAACAGGTGTGCCTTGTTAAAAGTCCATCATTACTTTAAGACATGTCAGTCAATACAGAACATTTTAAGAACCTAAATGAAGGATAGATAAATAATAATTAAAACATAAAATTAAGAACTTTGAAAGTTTCTTCAAGGAAAAGGGTGACTACTTTGAATAATCTAAAATATATTTTGGTTACTACATAATTCCTTAGTTATTCTACAATGTACAAAATAGTAAAAATAAAGAAAAACACTGGAATCAGTACTAATATACATATTTTCTTCCTCTGCATATATGTCACCAGTTAAACAGCATGGCCAAATAAGGCACGGAGGTCAGTGGGAAAATCAAATCAAAGTTTATTGGTCGTGTACGCAGATGTTATCGCAGGTGCAGCAAAATGCTTGTGTTTCTAACTTCAACTGGACAGTATATGAATAGAAAATGTGCAGTAGTTCTATAGGATGAGCCATGACTAGAATACAGTATATACACATGTAAAACAGTATGTAAACATTATTAAAGTGACCAGTGTTCAATGACTATGTACATACAGTGCCTTTAGAAAGTCTACACCCCCTTGAACTTTCACATTGTTGCATTACAAAGTGCAATTGAATAGATTTAATAGTAATTTTCATTGATCTACACAAAATCCATAATGTCAAAGTGAAAAGAATTCTACACAATTTTACAAATGAATAAAAATTAAATATCTCAAAGAAAGTTAGATAAGTATTCTCCCCCTTTGTTTATGCAAGCCTAAATGTAAAATTTGACAAATCACATAATATGTTATTTGGACTCTGAAATAATAGGAGTTGACATTTTAATGACTACCCCTTCCTCTGTCCCCCAAACATACAACATCTATGAAAAAAGGTCCCTCAGTCAAGTATTGAATTTCAAGCACAGATTCAACTACAAAAGACCCGGGACCTTTTCAAAAGCCTCATAAAGAAGAGCAGTGATTGGTAGATGGGTAACAATAACAAATCAGACATTGAATATATAGCATGGTTAAGTTAATATTTATGCTGTGGATTTTGTATTAAACCACCCAGACAAAGTTGCAGTCGTCATTCTGAACTGAGCTGCAGGACAGGAAGGAATCTGACGGAAACAGCTACAGATTTCAGTGGCTGTGATGGGACAAAACTGAGGATAAATCCACATTGTGGGGACTCTACAATAATGACCTAAATGAGGGTTTCCTGAATTCTGTCCTAGGGCCCTCCCTGGGTGCACATTCTGGATTTTGCAATAGCACTACACAGCTGATTCAAATAATCAATGCTTGATGAGTTGGTTATTTGAATCAGCCGTGTAGTGCCAGGGCAAAAACCAAAATGTGCATCCAGAGGGGGCCCTATGGCAGAGTTTGAGAAACCCTGGCCTGAGTGACAGAGTGAAAAGAAGAATACAAATGTACAGAATACAAATACTCCTAAACATGAATATGTATGCAACAAGGCACGGAAGTAATACTGCAAAAAAAATCCAACAACACATCCCGGAGTAGCTGCCTCATTTTCAAGCATGGTGGTGGCTGCATCATGGAATGGGTATGCTTAACATTGGCAAAGACTGGGGAGTTTTTCAGGATGAAAAGAAACAGGATGGGCTAAGTACAGGCAAAATCCAAGAGGAAAACCTGTTTCAGTCTGCTTCACACCAGACACTGGGAGGGGAATTTATCTTTCAGCAGGATAATAAACTAAAACACAAAGCCAAATATACAAGAAGAACATGAGTGTTCCTGAGTGGCCAAGCTACAGTTCTGACTTAAATCTGCTTGAAAATCAAAATGGCAAGACTTGAAAATTGCTCTAACCATAATACCAAACTCCCTGACCAAGCTTGAAGTAAAATAACATATGGGGAAATATTGCACAATACAGGTCTGCAAAGCTCTTATGAGACTAATGTTGAACTGTCCTTACCACGGGTGCTTCCTGTTAAGTTTCTGCCTATAGGTGGGGAGTAGTATACTGGAGGCATGATCCGATTTGCCGAAGGGAGGGCGGGGGAGGGCCTTGTAGCTATCCCGGAAGAGAGAGAAACAATGATCCAAAGGACTTGATGTGCGTGTGTTAATAACATTTGTTTTCCTCAGATTTCCTTTATTAAAGTCCACAGGTACAATAATTGCGGCTTCAGGATATGCCGTTTCCAGTTTGTACATAGTTTAGTGTAGTTCCTTGAAATAAGTCACAGTGTAGGCTTGGAGGGGAAATATACACGGCAGTGACGATGACCAAAGAAAATTATCTTGGGAGTTAATGCGGTCTGCATTTGATGGTGAGATATTCCATATCGGGAGAGCAAAAGGACTTGAGTTCCTGTAAGTTAACACAATCACACCATGAGTTGTTAATCATGAAATAACCCCCTCCACCTTTCTTTATCCCAGAGAGTTCCTTCTTCCTGTCTGCGTGATGGACGGAGAACCCCACTGGCTGGATGGACGGGGACAATATATCCGGAGAGAGCCATGATTCCGTAAAACAGAGTATGTTACAGTCCCTGGTGTCTGTTAGGAAGGAGATCGTCTACCTTATTGTCCAGGGACTGAACATTAGTGAGTAAAATAATCTGAAGCGGTGGATGGTATGCATGCCATCTGAGTCTGACTAGGGCCCCACTTCTTCCCCTTCTCCGGCGCTAGCGTTTTTTATTGCAACCCCCAGGATGAATAGAGCTGCCTTGGGAAGTTCAAATAAATGACCCATTTTTGTGCAAATTTTGCTTGAGTGACTGCTGATCTAATGTCCAAAAGCTATTTTCTGCTGTAGGTAATGACACAAGAAACATTGAGCAAATAATGAAAACAAATAATGAATAAAAAAATACTTCAAAGTTGGCTAGGAGCTAGAAATAGGGCAACCGTGTCTGTCAGCGCCATCTTAAAAAGGAGTTGGAGTCTACCAATACTATTTAAAGCCTACCCCTCAGACAAACTCTTTAACTCCTCTGACCTATAACATCCCAATAAACCATCAGTCCAGACAATACTAGATGATTAAATAGATTCTTGTCCAGTAGTGTGCATGTCTAATGTGGCTATTTGGGGAACTGAAACAACAGCCGTGCAAACAAAACCTGCTCACCATTTTGACAATTACATGCCATTGAGCAGAAACAATCATGGCTAAATACATTTTACGTAGGCCTGTTTTCTCAGTCCAAAAAGAGAATGAAAAGGAACATAAAGATAATAAGGTACCCTGCTGCTTTAGTAGCTATTGATCCCACTTCTCTCAATACTAAGCAGTGACATATTTGGGCCAGTCTTGTTAGAGGCCTAAAGACAGTGATGGTGCTGACTCCTGAGTCTACTGAGCCTCTAGATTGAGACTGAACAGCTGCTTGACACGAAGGAGTTACTGTATCTTGGGCTCCTGCGCCAAAAACAAAAACCATCCATTTAGCAAATCACACAACTAACCAGAAGCAATACATTTCCCTGAGCAACAACAGGCATGTCTCCTTACATTGAATCATCTTGCACTGTGCAACAGTGCAGGAGAGTACAATATACTAGAGGAGTTGTGGTGTGTTTCATTACATCTTCATTTTGTCACCATTGTCACTGAAGTTTGACATAATATGGAGTCATTTGTGTGACAATGACACAGACGTGCTATATAAAGTAAACTAGGGCTTTCATTTTCAGGGATAATTTCCATGACCTTGATTAGAATAAATGAAACTCACATTGGCAATCACGTCATTTCACTCAAAAATGTATTTTCAAAGGTCTGCACTGGAGGCCGGCCAAGGTGTTGTGCTAATTTAAAAAGGGCTCCATTAGAGACCGAGACAGTATGCAGCCAGAGCTTCCAGGTGCCCATCAGCAGGAGCATCACAATCACTCCCAGCTGGCCCGCCATGCTGCTATCAGAATAGTTCTGCACTGACCTTGAGCTAAAGGGAGGACTGTAAAATCACTGTAAAAACTGTCAACACTCAGGTTGTTTTACTGTCTGACACATCACTGATCAGACTAGAATTCTTAATGTCTTGGCTAGGTTGTATGGTTGAGTGGGGGAAAAAGTTAGATATCGTCACCAAGACTGAGAATAAAGTTAAACACAGAAGCTTGATATACAGTAAACCCCAACCAATCATACAAATCCATAGCTGGTAGATAGATTTTTCTCCAAAATAACCTAATCTAGTTTCAATCAAAGTGCTACTATACATGAGTGTAGTCTATTATTATCATCATCATCATATTCTGTACCAAACACAGTTCATTATGAAATTCAGCATTTGCATTATGCATTAATTAAGCAGATGTGTTCCACATGAGCTAAAGAGACAGTAGCACACGTAATCCACCATTGAAATCTCCACCTGGGAAAGGCCAATATGTTGTTACTATGGCAATAGGATTGACCCGGCTCCAGTTCAAACTGACAGACAGCCATGGCAATTAATGACGGACACCAGTGAAGGCACGAATCCCAGTGTACTATCACCTCTTTAATCACAGTAATTGGGCCGACAATTTGGTGTTGTTGAATGACTATACAACAAACCCATGGCATTAGATGTGTTGAAGCAATAAAGGTGAATTCCAAAACATCCAAGTATGAAACAGCAGTGGCATCAAAATACACTCTTAGTGTCACGCCCTGGTCGAAGTATTTTGTGTTTATCTTTATGTATTGGGTCAGGCCAGGGTGTGGAATGGGGTTTTTGTATTGTGGTGTGGTTTGTCTTGGGGTTTTGGTATATAGTGGGATTGTAGCTAGTGGGGTGATCTAGCAGAGTCTATGGCTGTCTGGAGTGGTTCTCAATCAGAGGCAGGTGTTTATCGTTGTCTCTGATTGGGAACCATATTTAGGCAGCCATATTCTTTGGTTGTTTTGTGGGTGATTGTCCTTGGTGTCCTTGTAACTGTCTAGTGTTAGTTTGCACCAATTTAGGCTGGTTTGGTTTTTGTTTATTGTTTTGTAGTGTTTGTTTAGTGTGTTTTTTTTCATTAAACATTAATCGTAATCTACACGCTGCGTTTTGGTCCGACTCTCCTTCACCACACATAGAAAACCGTTACACTTAGAATGATTTTTTTCTTTGGAGGAGGATAGTGTTGTTTATGGATTAAGATGCCTCTGAAGATATGAAGCTCTAGTTAAAGTGAAAGCGAAGTAAACAGAATCTCACATCAAACAACTATTTTTGTTGCTGCCTCAGCCTGCTCAAATCCAAACCCCAATACACGCAAGCTGGGAACAAGGGTTTGCAATCAACATCAAGAAATTGTCCAGGGCTCGCTTTAGGGACAAATGGGCCTCAAAACAAACAAAATAGTTTGACATTTCACAGGCAACATTATTGTAGGCAAACCCTGGCAACACACAGGAGTCCAACACCCAGTAGGATGCATCATCGGCACTACTGCATCAATCTATATGATTTGGAATGCTAATCTGTTCATAGAAATACTTTGAATATGAGCAGTGAAGCCTGTCAGACCTGCCATGAAAGATGTACTGTATGTAGATCAATCAGATCTAATGCATGAACCCTGAGCACGACTCATGACCAGGCTATATACTAGCTTAGTCTTGTAATCAAAGCGCTTCTCTGTTCTGGCTCTCCAATGGTGGAAAAAACTTCCGTCTAATGTCAGTCCCTGCCCATCTTCTGAAAATGTCTGATAGCCTATCTCTTTAAAGAGTATCCTAAATAAATCTCACGAGTATCTTAAAAGTACCTTAAAATCCTAAATGCCTTGAGAAACTGTCAGTAAATAGCCTACTATCTCTTACTCACAGAACACACAAGCCTGTTCCAGACAGTCTCAGAAACACTAAACTCTGTTCTGGCATAAGCCACACTGCTTACATTTGCAGGAAATGGACTGCATGAATCAGCCTCAATAATGAAAGACACATGGCACTCTGCCATCTTTTCATAGTCTGAAGACATTAGATACATTTGCCAACACTTTTAATTAAATAAAAAAATGCTGCCACTACCAGATACAAGTATAAGGAACATTTTAGTTTAGCGGTGAAAGAACAAAGGGCATCGGAGTTAACCACTCCCACCACAGTCAACACAGGCCTCTCACTAGGTGACACAATGTGGTGTATTAACTGTACTGTAATGTAGCCTGTACTGTAGTGTAGTCTAGTGCCACATTTCAGTGAGGGGAGGCAGGTGAATACAAGGTTAATTAGCTTCAGTAGAGTTTAATTTCCACAGACATCAGTTCACATGTCATAACAAAGGATCAGGGGTCATGGATCCATGTCTCAACATACCTTTAAAAACCCCTCAGTGTCAACTACTGATCTAATGCTTACATGGAGCACAAATCACTGGGTTAAACCCACAGTACTTAGTTAGAATCCTCTTGCAATAATGGCCTCAGAGTTGGAAGAGATTCTACAAGGCCTTTTCCAGCTGACATCATATCCATTGTAATGACATCTGAGCAGAGATTGGACTAAGAGAGGAAACTAGAGTGAAAAAAAGGTCACATGAAGTCAATGCCATAACTCCTTGCCGACTCTGATCCCACAGTATGGGTTGGACGCTTGCATTTGAACAGCAGCTTGAACAGAGTGATAGAAGGGGTGTACTCATTACCTCTGAACTTCTTGGGCGGGTTGTTGAGGTCCCCTGTGTCTGGCTGTACCACACAGCGGTCATCCACAAGCCTGGGAACAGGAGGAGCAATGACAGCTGTCAATCAAACACTCATCCCTCTAACTACACATACATCTAGCCTGCAGAAACAGACAAACAATACATCAGCCACAAGTTTCATTCTGAGCAGTGAATGCTACTGGTACACACACAGCACAGAATGCTGTTGAGTCGCTCAATACTGTAATCTCCATCCGGATTTAAAACCTCTCTTTTACTCAGAACTACAACCTATGTTTGATCTATGCTACTCCTAGCCTGGCTGATGCAACTCGCATGGTCAGCGAGGGAGAGCTGACACACCGGTCTGGACAGGAGGCCGTTGGAAATAAAATATTTGCACAGATTTGTGCTTATTTCTTAATGAGCTTTGATTGGTTCTCTTAGATGTTTTCTCTTTCTTTCGGGGGGGTTGAGACCTCACGTTGATTGGATTTGAAAACACAACAACTGTATTGGAAGGGGGCGGTGCTCAGGGCTTTGTGTGGCTGTCCATGTGGATGTTTGAGTGCGAAAGACACAAATGAAAACCAATCATGATCAAATTTTATTGGTTACATACACGTGTTATTGCGGGTGTAGCGAAATGCTTGTGCTTCTAGTTCCGACAGTGCAGCAATATCTAACAAGAGACAAAAATTAAAGGAAAGGAGTTAAGAATATATAAATATATGGACAAGCAATGTCAGAGCGGCAGACTAAGATACAGTAAATAGTATACAATACAGTATTTACATGAGATGAGTAATGCAAGATATGTAAACATTATTAAAATGACATTATTAAAAGTGACCAATGATTTCAAGTCTGTATGTAGGCAGCTGCCTCTCTGTGCTAGTGATGGCTATGTAATAGTCTGATGGCCTTGAGATAGAAGCTGTTTTTCCAGTCTGTCAGTCCCTGTTCTTATGCACCTGTACTGATCTCTCCTTCTGTATGATAGTGGGGTGAACAGGCAGTGCTTGGGTGGTTGTCCTTGATGATATTTTTGGCTTTCCTGTGACATCGGGTGCTGTAGGTGTCCTGGAGGGCAGGTAGTTCGTCCTCAGTGATGCGCTGTGCAGACCGCACCGCCCTTGAGAGCCTTGGGGTTGCGGGCAGTGCAGTTGCCATACCAGGCGGTGATGAAACCCGACAGGATGCTCTCAATTGTGCATCTGTAAAAGTTTGTGAGGGTTTTTTTTAGGTGCAAAGCCATAATTCTTCAGCCTCCTGGAGGTTGAAGATGCGTTGTTGCGCCTTCTTCACCACACTGCCTGTGTGGGTGGACCATTTCAGTTGGTCAGTGATATGTACGCTGAGGAACTTTCCACCTTCTCCACTACTGTCCCGTCGATGTGGCTAGGGGGGGTGCTCCCTCTGCTGACGTCCAAAATAATCTCCTTTGTTTTGTTGATGTTGAGTGGGAGGATAATTTCTGACACCACACTCCCAGAGCCCTCAACTCCTCCCTGTAGGCTGTCTTGTCGTTGTTGGTAATCAAGCCTACTATGGTTATGTCGTCCACAAACTTGATGATTGAGTTTGAGGTGTGCATGGCCAACGCAGTCATGGGTGAACAGGGAGTTCGGGAGGGGGCTGAGCACGCACCCTTGTAGGGCCCCAGTGTTGAGGATCAGCGAAGTGGAACTGTTGTTTCCTACCTTCGCCACCTGGGGGCGGCCGTCAGAAAGTCCAGGACCCAATTGCACAGGGCGGGGTTCAGCTTGATGATCAGCTTGGAGGCTACTATTGTGTTGAATGCTGAGCTACTGTATAGTCAATGAACAGGATTCTTACATAGGTATTCCTCTAGATGGGATAGGGCAGTGTGCAGTGTGATGGCGATTGCATCGTCTGTGAACCTATTAGGACGGTAAGCAAATTGAAGTGGGTCTATGGTGACAGGTAAGGTGGAGGTGATATGTCTCTCAAAGCACTTCATGATGACAGAAGTGAGTGCTACGGGGGGAGTCATTTAGTTAAGTTACCTTTGTTCCTGTACCCAATAATGGAATGGTGGCAATCTTGAAACATGTGGGGATGCAGGCTGTGATAGGGAGAGATTGAATATGTCTGTAAACAGACCAGCTGGCTGGCGTGTTTACGCATGCTCTGAGGACGTGGCTAGGGATGCCGTCTGGGCCGGCAGCCTTGCGAGGGTTAACACGTTTACCTGTCTTACTCACTTCGGTCACGGGGAAGGAGAGCCCACAGTCCTTGGTAGCAGGGTGTTATCCTTATCGACCCATCGTGCCGACAACATCGAGAGCCTTTCCAGACTCTGAAGTCAGGAGGACTTGGAGTTAGGTGGCAGAGAGACTATGTTAACCCTGCATGCATCACCAATCAGCATCACAGTGCATAATGGCACTACTTCATTGTATCAACGACAAGATTATTGGTCAAGAGGCGTAGAGGGCAGATTGCTATGGGAACTGTCCATCAAACTCAGTATGCCTAATTATGGCCAAGCAGGGCACAGTGCTCTCTGGAGGCCACACATTGAGAGAAGCTACAGTATAAAGGACATAAAGGCCTGAAATCAAGCAGTCTAATTAGTGGATGAACTATGTTTCATCCTCTACCTGCTGTAAGGGCATTCATAGCAATACTAAGCCAGTCTGCTCACTCAGAACTAAACCAAACATTCTGAGCTAAAAAATAAACGGAGCAAGAACAGCTTTCGCTGAAATTTCCTCTGAATTCCTGGCTGAAATGTGTATTAAGGGGGTTTTATAAAAATAAATATTTGGTTTGGGAGAAGCTGGTGAAATGAGGAGTATTAAAGGATTGGGGTTGTGCCTGTAAATAAAGCTTTTAGGTGGCTAAAACTCTTGGGTTTCAAGGGCTCTAGATTTGTTTGCATTATTATTACGAATACTTAGTACTACAAGGCTATTCACATTTAGCCTAACTTTTAAACATCTAAATCCATTGAGCCTTATTAAACTTAAGAAAACACAGCTGACTTGATTGAGGCACTTGGAATTTGAACTCCTGAACATCTGTGAATGGCATTCATCAAGCACTCTAATATATAATAATTTAATAATATATGCCATTTAACAGATGCTTTTGTCCAAAGTGAAATTAAAACTTGTAGTATATATGAGTTTTGAAAAAGTTAGTATAGTTAGTATTTCCACTTTGAAATTTCAGATTTGATTTGTCCTAACAAAAAAAATTATCAACCCCCTACAAACTATTCCAGTAATGTCACGCCCTGGTCAAAGTATTTTGTGTTTATCTTTATGTATTGGGTCAGGCCAGGGTGTGGCATGGGGTTTTTGTATTGTGGTGTGTTTTGTCTTGGGGTTTTGGTGTGTATATATTGGGATTGTAGCTAGTGGGGTGATCTAGCAAAGTCAATGGCTGTCTGGAGTGGTTCTCAATCAGAGGCAGGTGTTTATAGTTGTCTCTGATTGGGAACCATATTTAGGCAGCCATATTCTTTGAGTTTGTCGTGGGTGATTGTCCTTAGTGTCTTTGTTCCTGTCGCTGTGTTAGTTGACACAAGTATAGGCTGTTTTCGGTTTTCGTTACGTTTATTGTTTTGTAGTGTTTTGTATTGATTCGTGTTACGTTTGTTTGATTAAACATGGATCGCAATCTACACGCTGCATTTTGGTCCGACTCTCCTTCACACCAAGAAAACCGTTACAAGTAATTATAATCCACAATTTCCATTTCCTGTTGCTCCAGGATTATTTTCCTGCTGTAGCAAACTGACTCAAATATACTGAACAAAAATATAAACGCAACATTTAAAGTGTTGGTCCCATGTTTCACGAGTTGAAATAAAAGATCACAGAAATGTTTCATATGCACAAAAAGCTTATTTCTCTCAAATCTGGTACACAAGTTTGCTTACATCCCTGTTAGTGAGCATTTCCCCTTTGTTAAGATAATCCATCCACCTGACAAGTGTGGCATATCAAGAAGCCAATTAAAACAGCATGATAATTACACAGGTAGTACATCTTGTGTTGGGGAACATAAAAGGCAACTCTAAACTGTGCAGTTTTGTCACACAACAATGCCACAGACATCTCCAGTTTTGAAGGAATCTGCAATTGGCATGCTGACCGCGGAAATTTCCACCAGAGCTGTTGCCAGAGAATTTAAGGTTAATTTCTCTACCATACGCCGCCTCCAATGTTGTTGTAGAGAATTTGGCAATAAGTCCAACCGGCCTCACAACCGCAGACCATGTTTAACCACGCCAACCCAGGACCTCCACATCCACCTTCTTCACCTGCGGGATGGTCTGAGACTAGCCATCTGGACAGCTGATAAAACTGTGGGTTTGCACAACCAAAGAATTTCTGCACAGTGTCACGCCTTGGTCTTAGTATTTTGTGTTTTCTTTAATTATTTGTTCAGGCCAGGGTGTGACATGGGTTTATTGTGTTGTCGTATTGTTTTTTTTTGTAGGCATTGGGATTGTGGCTGATTAGGGGTGTGTCTAGCATAGGCTTGGCTGCCTGAGGCGGTTCTCAGAGTCAGGTGATTCTCGTTGTCTCTGATTGGGAACCATATTTAGGTAGCCTGGGTTTCACTGTGTATTTTGTGGGTGATTGTTCCTGTCTCTGTGTTAGTGTTCACCAGATAGGCTGTAATAGGTTTCGCGTTTCGTTTGTTGTTTTTGTTATATAGTATTTTCATGTATTGCTATTCTTCATTAAAGAACATGAGTAACCACCACGCTGCATTTTGGTCCGACTCTCCTTCAACAGACGAACGCCGTTACAGAATCACCCACCACACCCGGACCGAGCGGCGTGGTAACAGGCAGCGACAGCAGGAGCAGCGAAAGGAGGAAAGGACATGGGAGGACGTTATGGACAGCAGGAGTATAGAGTATACGACTTGGGAGGAAATAGACAGGTGGGCGGTCGACCCAGAGAGAGTTGCCGGAGCCCGCCTGGGATTCGCTGGAGCAGTGCGAAGAGGGCTATAGGAGAATGGAGTCGAAGAGAAAGAAACGGCGGCGCAGAAGGAAACCCGAAAGTCACCCCAAAAATGTATTGGGGGGGAGGGCTCAGGGAGAGTGTGGCAGAGTCAGGGTTCAGACCTGAGCCAACTCCCCCTGTTAATCGTGAGGAGCAGCGATCAAAGGACTTCTGGGCTTGGGAGGAGATATTGGACGGAAAAGGACCCTGGCTCAGCCTGGAGAATATCGCCGCCCCAAGGAAGAACTGGAGGCGAAGAAAGCAGAGAGGCGCTGGTATGAGGAGGCAGCACGGCAACGCGGATGGAAGCCTGAGAGTCAGCCCCAAAAATGTATTGGGGGGGGGGGGCTTACAGGGGGGCTAGAGAGACCGTGGAGCGCACAGTGTTTCCAGTGCGGGTGCATAGCCCGGTGCGGTTCATACCAGCTCTTCGTATTGGCCGGGCTAGAGTGGGCATCGAGCCAGGTAAGGTTGGTCAGGCTTGGTGCTCAAGAGCTCCAGTGTGCCTGCACAGTCCGGTCTATCCAGAGCCACCTCCACACACCAGTCCTCCGGTAGCAGCTCCCCGCACCAGGCTTCCTGGGCGTGTCCTCGATCCAGTACCACCAGTTCCAGCACCACGCACCAGGCCTTCAGTGCGCCTCGCCTGTTCAGCACAGCCAGAGCCATCCTTCTCTCCTGCGCTGTCGGAGTCTCCCGCCTGTTCAGCGCTTCCAGAGCCTTCCTCCTCTACAGCGCTGCCGGAGCCTCCTGCCTGTTCGGAGCAGCCTGAGCTGCCAGACTGCATGGAGCAGCCAGAGCTGCCAGTCTGCATGGAGCAGCCAGAGCTGCCAGTCTGCATGGAGCAGCCAGAGCTGCCAGTCTAAATGGAGCAGCCAGAGATGTCAGTCTGCATGGAGCAGCCTGAGCTGCCAGTCTGCATGGAGCAGCCTGAGCTGCCAGTCTGCATGGAGCAGCCAGAGCTGCCAGTCTGCATGGAGCAGCCAGAGCTGTCAGTCTGCATGGAGCAGCCTGAGATGCCAGTCTGCATGGAGCAGCCAGAGCTGCCAGTCTGCATGGAGCAGCCAGAGCTGCCAGTCTGCATGGAGCAGCCAGAGCTGCCAGTCTACATGGAGCAGCCAGAGCTGTCAGTCTGCATGGAGCAGCCAGAGCAGCTAGATCCGCCAGTCAGCCATGATCTTCCAGATCTGCCAGTCAACCAGACTCTTCCAGATCTGCCAGTCAACCAGACTCTTCCAGATCTGCCAGTCAACCAGACTCTTCCAGATCTGCCAGTCAACCAGACTCTTCCAGATCTGCCAGTCAACCAGACTCTTCCAGATCCGCCAGCCAGCCAGGATCTGCCGGAGCCAACTACCTGCCTGAGCTTCATCTCAGTACTGGGCTTCCTCTCAGTCCCGGGCTGCCCCGCAGTCCCGAGCTGCCCCGCAGTCCCGAGCTTCCCCTCAGTCCCGAGCTGCTCCTCAGTCCCGAGCTGCCCCTCAGTCCAGTGGGGTTATGGGTGAGGACTATTAGGCAATGGTCGGCTGCGAGAGTGGATTATCCCAGGACGCGAGGGGGAGGAACTATGACATTTATGGAGTGGGGTCCACGTCCCGAACCGGAGCCGCCACCATGGACAGACGCCCACCCGAACCCTCCCTATGGTTTTGGGGGGGGGGGGGTTCTGTCACGCCTTGGTCTTAGTACTTTGTGTTTTCTTTAATGATTTGTTCAGGCCAGGGTGTGACATGGGTTTATTGTGTTGTCGTATTGGGTAACCACCACGCTGCATTTTGGTCCGACTCCCCTTCAACAGACGAACGCCGTTACACACAGATTGTTAGGAACCGTCTCAGGGAAGCTCATCTGCTTGCTCGTCATCCTCACCAGGGTGCAAATGCTCACCTCACCTGACTTCAGTGTGCAAATGCTCACTCGACTTCAGTGTGCAAATGCTCACTTGATGGCCAGTGGCACGCTGGTTCCAAAAGAGTTCTTTGGGTGTCCCCATAGGAGAACCCTATTTGGTTCCAGGTAGAACCCTTTCCACAGAGGAGCCAACACGGGTTCTCCTATGGGGACACCCAAAGAAGCCTTTTGGAACCCTTTTTTTCTAAGAGTATGCGAAGGAAATGTGTCGCGCTGCTGGTTTTCTGATCCACACCCCTACGTTTTTTTTAAGGTATCTGTGACCAACAGATGCATATCTGTACTCCCAGTCACGTGAAATCCATATATTTGGACCTAATGAATTTATTTCAAATGACTGATTTCCTTATATGACCCTGTAACTCAGTAAAATCTTTGAAATTGTTGCATGTATTTTTTGTTCAGTGTAAGATCCTACATCTGTACAGTCATGCATGCATACCTTCTACGTACAGGTGGTCCGGGGGAATCAATCCCACGATATTGGCGTTGCAAGCGCCATTCTGTAGCATCTGAGCTACAGAGGACCACTCTCTGTCTGATTCTTATTTTGGTGCAGCCATGCAAGATTGGGACTAAGTTCCGGAGACACCTGAAACCCCACCTCTTTAAGGAATACCTAGGATAGGATAAGTAATCCTTCTCACCCCCCCCCCCTAAAAGATTTAGATGCACTATTGTAAAGTGGCTGTTCCACTGGATGTCATAAGGTGCATGCACCAATTTGTAAGTCGCTCTGGATAAGAGCGTCTGCTAAATGACTTAAATGTAAATGTAAATGTAAATATGGATCATCATTCTTGGAGCATTCTGCTGAGCCATTAATACTATTGGTGTCTGATAAGAGTTGTTGCTCTTATAACCTGTGTAGCAACACATTACACAAGGCACAACGTTGTATTGACATGTTACATAGTATTGTTAAATAATAACATTTATGGAGTTGAATGTTTATTGTAATTACACAAGTGGAATAGAGACCGTTCCTTATTCTACTTGTGTAGTAGCAAAACACTCAACTCCCTTCATTTGTCATTATATAGCACACCCAAAGCACTTATTAAAATCATATGTAACTACAATGCTGTTACTATAGTATTTACAGTGTTACTACACAGGTATAACACCCATGGAATAATCCATTTCATAAAAGCTCAGTCCATTATAGGCCTCAGATTTACTCCTGGCTGCAAAACACAGGATGCTTGGCAGGTAGTCGGAAAGATAAATATGACACCTCGATGGGGTTCTGGAGCCAGTCCAGTCAGCATTTTCCATTTATAGCCTGTGGAGGCTATGTATTGTAGGACATTATTATATTGTTTAAATCATTAAAAAAAACACACTGTAAGCATATCCCCAAGGGAAATGAATTGGGTTACGATTGCCTAAAACTATTTGTTTTATTTAATAATATCTTGTCCATGCATCACATGGATGACCTGAATTGTATTGATCATGGATAAATGTATCTGTATGAATTACACATTATTTAAACAATACAATAATGTCCTACAGAACAATACAGCCTACACACTACAAGGAAAATGCTAGACGTCATTCAACTGAATTTCTGCGCAGAGCCTGTAAAGAGGTGTAATAATGTAAAGAGGTGTAATAACGTCGATGTAAAATCAGCAACGGGCAGCAGTCTTGCTCTGTGCTCCAGGAAGCAGCCAGCCCAGGCCAGACCCCTGGTACAGTAGTGAACAGAACTGTCCTCTCAAAACCAGCTGCAGACCAGGTGGCTCCTTACAAAGCTTTATAATGGTCAGTATGATACACAGAGACAACCAACAGTATCACAGCCTCCTGTACACTGCCTGCTGTTTCTAAATATAGCTCATTCCCTTCAGCTCATCTCCTAACAGAGGGCAACCACAACAGAGAGGGGACCAGGGGGAGAGAAAAAAAATGATTACCAGGCTGGCAACTTGACAACCGAGTATGGTCAAGGTGCTGCTCTTCAAAGCCATGCACACATTTGTTTCCATGGCCTGGTTACACAATTTGTGTAAGAGCAGGGGCTTCTTGAGAGATGGCAGGGCAAGGCTTGAATGGGGGCCCAGCAAAGGGCCAGATCGTGACGATGTATGACTAAGAGGCATGGATGACAATGCTAAAAAGGAGGCTAAGAGTGGAGATGGCAACACAGATACCGTGTTCATTTTCACTGAGGGAAAAGAACAACAAACAGGCAGGAGCAGAAAATAGAAGGGAGGAACAGGAAGGAGACGAGGCAGTTTCGCAGCTCTGACACCAGAGAACTAGAGGCTGAAGTGTTGTCAAGCCCATCAGCCTTGTTGTGAATTCAGCTCATGCTTCAGTCATTGATCTCCCAACCCTCACTGAGCCGTGATGAAAGTTTAGGCGTGAAATTCTGTTAAATGGGTGTGATCACACAGGGGAAGGACGGGTTAAAATGTACAGTTTAATTTGAGCAATCTCTTCTGTATAAATGTGTACAGCATAAGCTCTCAATATTTAAATTCAAACACAGGAAGCATAATAATTTAAGCCACTTAGGACCATCATTTCATGGTTTTACTAATGGTACAACTTGGAAGAGAAAAAAAGGACAGCCAACACATCCTATAAACAGCCAACACATCTCCTGCTCCGTATCCCACTGACACTATCCCATTCAATATAACATTTCACTTGTTCAAACACATTCCTCTCTTCCCTGACACTCATCGTCCCTACTGTTTCACTTTCTCCTCCCCCTCACCTTTAACCCCCTCACTTCTGTGTCCTCAGTCCTCCCTCTCTACATCCTCAGCTGGACTCCAAAAATGTTCTGTGACCTCTGCCTCTCACACTCCAGCTCCAAACACTCTCTCCCTTGCCATTTCTCAAAATGTCTTCTAAGGGCATAGAACATTATCACCTCAACGACAAGCATTCTGCAATCTAGCTTTTATTATTATATGCTCCACCACTTCAGCTGAAACCGGAATGAAACGGCATTACTTTAATAACAATGGAATGAGTAAGGGTTTATTCTGCTAATAACACTAGAGGAGCAAACATTATTAAAGCTTGTGAAATAAAGCCATGACTCTGACTAAGCCATTAAATAAACCCCTACATTATTTGACATTATCACCTTGGCAGCAGTTCCAGCTGTCTCCCTGGCTCCAAACAGGTTCATTATTTCACTGGTACCTGGCTCTGTGTGTATGTGCATGTTTATGTGTAAATGTACACCAACCCGTGTCTGACATTGGATGTGTACTGTGACAGACATGAATCTATGAGCATGTGCGTCTTTCAAGTTGAGAGGGATTGGATTCATATGCAGCAATATAACAGTAGGCAGACAGACATACCCTAAAGTGCTGATAAATCCACTGGTGGAGCCCTCTGCATAGAGAGAGCAGATGTCCCCGATGTGGAGGAAACTGGACATCTTGTCTGACATGTTGCCTCACCCTGGACTGTGCCTGGAAAAGATGGAAGAGACAAGAGTTGGTGTGATAAATATACCACACAGATTTACAGTAATTTACCCTGATAAATACTGCATATTTAACCTATAGGCCTAGAGCTATTACCATGTAATTACATAGCGGTTCCTATGTATAACATTGTAACTATAGATAGATTTTTATTTAGACTCATGCCTAGTTGCAGTGTACAGTAAAATTATTGAGCTCCGAGCTCCAATAGTGCAGGTGTGAATGAAAAAATAAATAAATATATTACACACGCATTTACAACTGTTTTTTATTTATTATTTCACCTTTATTTAACCAGGTAGCCAGTTGAGAACAAGTCCTCATTTATAACTGTGACTTGGCCAAGAAAGCAAAGCGACAAAAACAACAGAGTTACACATAAACAAACGTATAGTCAATAACACAATAGAAAATAAAAATGACAATTTAGCATTAATACTGGAGTGATAGATGTCAAATCAAATCTGATTTGATTTGCGTGATAGATGTACAAGTAGAAATACTGGGGTGCAAAAGAGCCAGAGCGTAAGTAATAATATTGGGATGAGGTAGTTAGGTGTGCTATTTACAGATTGGCTGTGTACATGTACAGTGATTGTTAAGATGCTCTGACTGCTGTCGCTTAAAGTTAGAGAAGGAGATATAAGACTCCAGCTTCAGAGATTTTTGCAATTCGTTCCAGTCATTGGCAGCAGAGAACTGGAAGGTAAGGCAGCCAAAGGAAGTGTTGGCTTTGGGGATGACCAGTGCAATATACCTGCTGGAGCACGTGCTACAGGTGGGGGTTGCTATGGTGACCAGTGAGCTGAGATAAGTCTTTTCTAGGTAAAGCCCTTACAGATGACCTGGAGCCAGTGGGTTTGGCAACAAATATGCATTGAGGGCCAGCCAACGAGAGCATACAGGTCGCAGTGGTGGATAGTATATGGGGCTTTGGTGACAGGTCGCAGTGGTGGGTAGTATATGGGGCTTTGGTGACAAAACGGATGGCACTGTGATGGACTACAGCCAGTTTGCTGAGTAGAGTGTTGGGGGCTATTTTGTAAATGACGCCGCCAAAGTCAAGGATCAGTAGGATAGTCAGTTTCACGGGGGTATGTTTGGCAGCATGAGCTTTGTTGAGAAATAGGAAGCCGATTCTAGATTTAATTTTGGATTGGAGATGCTTAACGTGAGTCTGGAAGGAGAGTTTACAGTCTCAAATCAAATCAAATTTTATTTGTCACATACACATGGTTAGCAGATGTTCATGCGAGTGTAGCGAAATGCTTGTGCTTCTAGTTCCGACAATGCAGTAATAACCAACAAGTAATCCAACTAACAATTCCAAAACTACTGTCTTATACACAGTGTAAGGGGATAAAGAATATGTACATAAAGATATATGAATGAGTGATGGTACAGAGCAGCATAGGCAAGATACAGTAGCTGGTATCGAGTACAGTATATACATATGAGATGAGTATGTAAACAAAGTGGCATAGTTAAAGTGGCTAGTGATACATGTATTACGTAAGGATGCAGTAGATGATGTACAGTATATACGTATGCATATGAGATGAATAATGTAGGGTATGTAACATTATATTAGGTAGCATTGTTTAAAGTGGCTAGTGATATATTTTACATAATTTCCCATCAATTCCCATTATTAAAGTGGCTGGAGTTGAGTCAGTGTCAGTGTGTTGGCAGCAGCCACTCAATGTTAGTGGTGGCTGTTTAACAGTCTGATAGCCTTTCAGATAGAAGCTGTTTTTCAGTCTCTCGGTCCCAGCTTTGATGCACCTGTACTGACCTCGCCTTCTGGATGATAGCGGGGTGAACAGGCAATGGTTCGGGTGGTTGTTGTCCTTGATGATCTTTATGGCCTTCCTGTAACATCGGGTGGTGTAGGTGTCCTGGAGGGCAGGTAGTTTGCCCCCCGTGATGCGTTGTGTCGACCTCACTACCCTCTGGAGAGCCTTACGGTTGTGGGCGGAGCAGTTGCCGTACCAGGCCGTGATACAGCCCGCCAGGATGCTCTCGATTGTGCATCTGTAGAAGTTTGTGAGTGCTTTTGGTGACAAGTCGAATTTCTTCAGCCTCCTGAGGTTGAAGAGGCGCTGCTGCGCCTTCTTCACGATGCTGTCTGTGTGAGTGGACCAATTCAGTTTGTCTGTGATGTGTATGCCGAGGAACTTAAAACTTACTACCTTCTCCACTACTGTTCCATCGATGTGGATAGGGGGGTGTTCCCTCTGCTGTTTCCTGAAGTCCACAATCATCTCCTTAGTTTTGTTGACGTTGAGTGTGAGGTTATTTTCCTGACACCACACTCCGAGGGCCCTCACCTCCTCCCTGTAGGCAGTCTCGTCGTTGTTGGTAATCAAGCCTACCACTGTTGTGTCGTCCGCAAACTTGATGATTGAGTTGGAGGCGTGCGTGGCCACGCAGTCGTGGGTGAACAGGGAGTACAGGAGAGGGCTCAGAACGCACCCTTGTGGGGCCCCAGTGTTGAGGATCAGCGGGGTGGAGATGTTGTTGCCTACCCTCACCACGTGGGGGCGGCCCGTCAGGAAGTCCAGTACCCAGTTGCACAGGGCAGGGTCGAGACCCAGGGTCTCGAGCTTGATGACGAGCTTGGAGGGTACTATGGTGTTGAATGCCGAGCTGTAGTCGATGTAGTCGAGTTCTCACATAGGTATTCCTCTTGTCCAGATGGGTTAGGGCAGTGTGCAGTGTGGTTGAGATTGCATCGCCTGTGGACCTATTTGGTCGGTAAGCAAATTGGAGTGGGTCTAGGGTGTCAGGTAGGGTGGAGGTGATATGGTCCTTGACTAGTCTCTCAAAGCACTTCATTTAGCTCAGTTACCTTAGCTTTCTTGGGAACAGGAACAATGATGGCCCTCTTGAAGCATGTGGGAACAGCAGACTGGTATAGGGATTGATTGAATATGTCTGTAAACACACCGGCCAGCTGGTCTGCGCATGCTCTGAGGGCGCGGCTGGAGATGCCGTCTGGGCCTGCAGCCTTGCGAGGGTTAACACATTTAAATGTCTTACTCACCTCGGCTGCAGTGAAGGAGAGTCCGCATGTTTTCGTTGCAGGCCGTGTCAGTGGCACTGTATTGTCCTCAAAGCGGGCAAAATAGTTATTTAGTCTGCCTGGGAGCAAGACATCCTGGTCCGTGACTGGGCTGGTTTTCTTCTTGTAGTCCGTGATTGACTGTAGACCCTGCCACATACCTCTTGTGTCTGAGCCGTTGAATTGAGATTCTACTTTGTCTCTATACTGACGCTTAGCTTGTTTGATAGCCTTGCGGAGGGAATAGCTGCACTGTTTGTATTCGGTCATGTTACCAGTCACCTTGCCCTGATTAAAAGCAGTGGTTCGCGCTTTCAGTTTAACGCGAATGCTGCCATCAATCCACGGTTTCTGGTTAGGGAATGTTTTAATCGTTGCTATGGGAACGACATCTTCAACGCACGTTCTAATGAACTCGCACACCGAATCAGCGTATTCGTCAATGTTGTTATCTGACGCAATACGAAACATATCCCAGTCCACGTGATGGAAGCAGTCTTGGAGTGTGGAGTCAGCTTGGTTGGACCAGCGTTGGACAGACCTCACCGTGGGAGCTTGTTGTTTTAGTTTCTGTCTGTAGGCAGGGATCAACAAAATGGAGTCGTGGTCAGCTTTTCCGAAAAGAGGGCGGGGCAGGGCCTTATATGCGTCGCGGAAGTTAGAGTAACAATGATCCAAGGTTTTTCCACCCCTGGTACGCAATCGATACGCTGATAAAATTTAGGGAGTCTTGTTTTCAGATTAGCCTTGTTAAAATCCCCAGCTACAATGAATGCAGCCTCCGGATAAATGGATTCCAGTTTGCAAAGAGTCAAATAAAGTTTGTTCAGAGCCATCGATGTGAATGCTTGGGGGGGAATATATACGGCTGTGATTATAATCAAAGAGAATTCTCTTGGTAGATAATGCGGTCGACATTTGATTGTGAGGAATTCTAAATCAGGTGAACAGAAGGATTTGAGTTCCTGTATGTTTCTTTCATCACACCATGTCTCGTTAGCCATAAGGCATACGCCCCCGCCCCTCTTCTTACCAGAAAGATGTTTGTTTCTGTCGGCGCGATGCGTAGAGAAACCCGCTGGCTGCACCGCCTCCGATAGAGTCTCTCCAGTGAGCCATGTTTCCGTGAAGCAAAGAACGTTACAGTCTCTGATGTCCCTCCGGAATGCTACACTTGCTCGGATTTCATCAACCTTGTTGTCAAGAGACTGGACATTGGAGAGAAGAATGCTAGGGAGTGGTGCACGATGTGCCCGTCTCCGGAGTCTGACCAGAAGACCGCCTCGTTTCCCTCTTTTATGGAGTCGTTTTTTTGGGTCGCCGCATGGGATCCATTCCGTTGTCCTGGTTGAAAGGCAGAACACAAGATCCACGTCGCGAAAATCATATTCTTGGTCGTACTGATGGTGAGTTGACGCTGATCTTATATTCAGTAGTTCTTCTCGACTGTATGTAATGAAACCTAAGATGACCTGGGGTACTAATGTAAGAAATAACACTTAAAAAAAAAAAAAAAACTGCATAATTTCCTCGGAACGCGAAGCGAGGCGGCCATCTCTGTCGGCGCCGGAGCTAATAAAACTAATTAAGCTAATAAAGTCTAACCAGACACCTAGGTATTTGTAGTTGTCCACATATTCTAGGTCAGAACCCTCCAGAGTAGTGATGCTAGTCGGGCGGGAGGGTGCGGGCAGCCATCGGTTGAAGAGCATGCACTTAGTTTTACTAGCATTTAAAAGCAGTTGGAGGCCACGGAAGAAGTGGTGTATGGCGTAGAAGCTCTTTTGTAGGTTTGTTAGCAGAGTGTCCAAAGAAGGGCCAGATGTATAAAGCCTTGACCAGGTCGATGAAGACGGCTGCACAGTACTGTCTCTTATTGATGGCGGTTATGATATCATTTAGGACCTTGAGCATGGCTGAAGTACACCCGTGACCAGCTCGGGAACCAGATTGCATAGTGGAGAAGGTACGGTGGGATTTGAGATGGTCGGTGATCTGTTTATTAACTTGGCTTTCGAAGATTTTAGAATCTGTGAATAGTGTTGGCCGGAGTAGGGTGCTGAGATGTTGCTGCAGGGGGTGCTGAGATGTTGGCTGGGGTCATGGATTTATCGGTGGTGACAGTGTTTCCTATCATCAGTGCAGTGGGCAGCTGGGAGGAGGTGCTCTTATTCTCCATGGACTTTATAGTGACAAATGTGACAATGATGGTTCGAGCTCTGGATGCTGATTGGTTGAAAGCCGTGGTATATCAGACCCTATACCACGGGTATGAGGAAAAATGTATTTTTATTGCTCTAATTACATTGGTAACCAGTTTATAATAGCAATAAGGCACCTCTGGGGTTTGTGATACTGTACATGGCCAGTATACCACGGCTAAGGGCTGTGCCCAGGCACTCCGCATTGCATCATGCTTAAGAACAGACCTTAGCCATGAATATATTTGCCATATACCACACCTCCTTGGGCCTTATTGCTTAAATATAAAATGTACATTGGGGTGTGGGCAGGGTAATTGTCCATTGAAAGGCAGGGAGGGGGGATAGTGGCTATTCAGCATGATAAAATGTCCATTGGGGTGGGGGCAGAGTAGGATGTCTGTATTGCCAGGATCTCAGTGATGGAATTGGGGAGAACAGGCCATGGCTCGGTGGCTTAGGTTCCTGATGATCTTCTTCGGAGAGGGTCGAGTGTGTGGGGAAGGAAGGAGGTGATGTGGTCTTTGACTCTCAAGGCACTTCATGATGACGGAAGTGAGTGCTAAGGGTCAGTAGTCATTCAGTTCCTTTCCCTTTCTTGGGCACAGGGATGATAGTGGTCATCTTGAAACAGGTGGGGATAACGGCCTGAGCTAGAGAGAGATTGAAAATGTCCAAAAACACATCAGCTAGCTGGTCTGCACATACTCTAAGGGCACAGCGAGGGATGTCGTCTGGTCCACAGTTTTTGATTTGGGTAAGTTGTGGAAGAAACCATTGGTATCACATCTATGCATTTTTTCTAAATCTGGTGTCTGAGTTGGTGTATTCATTGATGTTATAAGGGCGGCAGGTAGCCTAGTGGTTAGAGCGTTGGGCAAGTAATCGAAAGATTGCTAGACTTAATCCCCGAGCTGACAAGGTAAAAATCTGTCATTCTGCCCATGAACATGGCAGTTAACCCACTGTTCCTAGACCATCATTGTAAATAAGAACTTGTTCTTAACTGACTTGCCTAGTTAAATATAGGTTAAATAAAAAAATACCCAGAGGTGACCCGGAACATACTCCAGTCCACATGATCACCACAGTCTTGGTGCTTGGATTCTGATTGGTCAGACCAGCGTTGTACAGACCTGATTACCAGAACTTCCTTCTTCAGTCTTTGTTTGTAGGAGGCGGGGATCATAATGGTGTGGATGGGCATATAACACGAATGTCTAGCAACCCAAAAGGTTAAGTGTTCCAACTTCATCATGGACAACTTTAGCATTTTAGCTAATTACCAACCTTGCAACTACTTACTACTTTTTAGCTACTTTGCAACTACTTAGCATGTTAGCCATCCCCTTAACTTAACTCCTAACCCTAACCTAGCTAACGTTAGCCACCTAGCTAACATTAGCCACAACAAATTATAATTTGTAACGTATCATACGTATTGGAAATTCATAACTTACTGTACGAATTGGAATTTGTGCATTTCATAACATATACACATTTTTATTTGTAACATATACAAAAAGGATGATGGTCATCCAAATTAATACACCCATACGAGACATAACATATCATACTAAATGGAGTGTCTAGGAATAATACGAAACGCTATGAGATCAGGTCGCAGAAGCTTTCAACAAATCAACTATTTTAGACTATTGTATATTGACCAAGCAAGAAAAATAAACATGCAATTATTACTGAGTGAATGAAGAAAATAATTTAGAAACAAACACTTCCAGACGTTTAAATGGTCCGTCGAAGTGAATGTGTTAAGATCAGGATTAATAGTATAAATGGTTAGAGTTCCTGCCTGTGGATTGAACAATGCAGGTTTCCCTCTTGAAGGAGATGCACTACATGGCCAAAAGTATGCGGACACTACTCCAAATTAATGGATTCTGCAATTTCAACCACACCTGTTGCTGACAAATCTCCATAGCAAACATTGGCAGTAGAATGGCCAGTACTGAAGAGCTCAGTACATTCAAAATGGCACCGTCATGGGATGCCACCTTTCCAACAAGTCAGTTGGTCAAATTTCTGCCTTGATAGAGCTACCCTGGTCAACTGTAAGTGTGGTTATTGTGAAGTGGAAACGTCTAGGAGAAACAACGGCTCAGCTGCGAAATGGTAGGCGACAAGCTCACAGAACGGGACTGCCGAGTACTGAAGCACGTAGTGCGTTAAAATCATCTGACCTTGGTTGCAACACTCACTACCGAGCTCCAAACTGCCTCTGGAAGCACCAGAACTGTTTGTCAGGAGCTTCATGAAATGGGTTTCCACAGCCGAGCCTAAGATCACCATGCACAATGCCAAGCGTTGGCTGTAATAGAGTAAGGCTTGCAGCCATTGGACTCTGAAGAAGTGGAAACGTTTCACCATCTGGCAGTCCGACTGATGAATCTGAGTTTGGCACATGCCAGAAGAACGCTACCTGACCCAATGTATAATGCCAACTGTAAAGTTTGGTGGATGAGGAATAATGGTCTGGGGCTAGTTTCTCATGGTTTGGGTTAGGCCCTTGAGTTCCAGTGAAGGAAAATCTTTACACTGCAGCATACAATGACTTTCTAAACGATTCTGTGCATACAACTTTGTGGCAACAATTTGTGGAAGGCCCTTTCCTGTTTCAGCATGACAATGCCCCCATGCACAAAGTGAGATCCATGCAGAAACAGTTTGTCGAGATCGGTGTGGGAGTATTTAGAAAAATATTTCTTTAATAGTTTTAACAGCCCCTCCCGACACACACCCACTTATTTTAATTCATTATATGGCTCTTAAAAGAGCCTTTGGATTTCTGGAGAGGCAGACAAATGGCAGTGTGGGGTGTGTACTACTGCATGCATTTTGCTAGAACGGAGGAGAGACCAGGGCCCGTCTCCACAAAGCGTCTCAGAAAAGGTCCTAAGAATCCTGTTAAACCCAGTTAAGACAAAAAAAGCTCAGAGTAGGTTTTAGGATGATGTTCAGTCACTGCTCAGACAAACTCTGAGCCAGGAGTAAAATCAACTGTCAACTCTTAGTAATGACAGTTTGAGGTACCGCAAAGGAAGTGATAGTTATGACGGCTCATAGCAAATTATGGGGAATAACCAATCGCGATGAGGCGTCGCCAGCTGTGAAATGTATAGCAGGTTTCAGACAACCACGAGTGTGACTATACATCAAATGTTGCAATGGTAAAAAGTTTGATATAATTTTCACCTGAAACGATCACTTTGCTTACTCTAAATAGGTTGGCATGCATATTTATTTATTTTTTATAACGGTTTAAAAGCAGAATATCTACACACTTGTCAATACTGTTAACCAACTCAATTGTTTTGGCACAGTAGTTACTTGCCGATAATGTGGGATAAAACATTTGAAAGGTCTATCATTTTTACCCAAACGCAATTAAAATGTTTTCAATTACCCACTTATAGGCATCTTTTATAACAACGTGATATTCTGCTTGAAATAACACGCAGCTTAATGAAATAATTGAAAGAAAAGCGGACTATTTATTAGTCTAGTGGTTGTAAGTATTTAGGCATACGTCATGAGAATAAGGCCTCATAAGAAATCATTGTCAAAAGTGCAAGCGGTACTGTTGCATGTAGGTCTAGATTATTTATGGGTTGATCATGAAGGAATGTTTTGATATTTCTATAACTCCAAAGCAATTGCCTGTCTATGGTGCAGGAAGCACTGAATCTCTGCCTTTTTCTGTTATCAAGACACCTGCTGGTAACTCTTCATTAATTGGTTAGGACAGCTCATGGAGGTGTCCTAAATAGTTGTAGACTCGGTGTGCCTTATTACTGAAGAGGCTTCATGCATAGCTTTTATTTTCACCCGTAAGAGTAGGAATAAAACGTCTCTATTCTCAGCACTTATGACCAATTGTCTACTCGGAGACACTTTGTGGATATGGGCCGAGCTCTCAGACTCTCATGGAAGAGGTCATTTCCATCATCCGTGAGATGCACGCCATCCCTACGGTACTTCCCGGGGACACAGTGCTTTATGTCTGAGTGGAGGATTGTGGGCATGCACCTGTCACAGAGAAATGCAAACACCAGCTGGTTGACAGAGCACCTGGACATCTCTATGTGCTTGTTGATGTCCTCGTCGCACTGGAACATCTAATTCCTCCACTGTGTGCTGTCAGAGTAGATCACCATTGTCCCGGGGAGAATTCAGCTGGACTACCTCCAAAATCAACTCGCATCTGACGCACCAGGGCTGTCTCAAGTAATTTCCACCGAGGAAGATGACTATGATATATTCAGTCACACCTCGCCTTGGCGAGAAAGAATATTTCAGAACCCTTCCGATGAGAACAGCTCATCCATATTTCGTGCTCTTGTAGTCATCTAGCCAGCTACATTATGTAATCGCATAGTAAATATTTGCTTCAGTCTTTGTTTCCTTGCTCTCACCAATTTGCTTTGAGCAATGATCAGTAGGATTATGAGCTGGGATATTCAATAAATAAAATATAAAATGCACAACATTGTGAGGGTTCACAGGGAGAGCACGTGTTAAGCTGTTTTAGAATAGTCACCTTCCTGTGTAAAAACCATGGAAATTAAAAACAAAACTACAATTTAAGTGAGAATAGGCTTCGTCTGAAGCCGAAAAAGGAAATTCACATGAGCACCACAAAGCCTATTCCACCCATGCTCTACCAAGGTTTTCCAGCACACAACTTTGACCTGCTACAGTAGCTATGTTGGTATTGTACTTCAAACTCTGTGTAGGCAGGTTGCTTTAGGATTCAAAGCTTCTCAAACAGTCTAATTTATACTCTTCATAAGGATAATGGACTTTACAGTGTTCCGCTATTAAAATTATGTATACCAGTTTATATTCATCCATCCTTTGGCTGTATGCATTTTTAGATATAGGCCTATTGTAAATGTGTATTATTGTAGCGACACCATATTTATTGCAAAAAGAAATACAAGTACAAACATAACTTTAAGCTACATATTATTTTGACAGAGGTAATGAACTGTCCATTGATCAGCACAGCAATTTATCAAATAGGACCATGTTTGAAACAAGTGGTTGTGAGCTTATGCCAATATTACACAGGTAAGCTAATAGTTACAGAAATTAGGAATGCTGAAATAAAATACAGGCATGCACCACACTACTACAAGACAACACAGCTCAATCAAGCCTGCTGGTCTTGTAAGTATGAAAGCAAAGCTTGCTTTCATTTAATAAAAATGTTAAAAACATGAAAAAGGTAGTGTAATGAGATAATGTCTTACTGTGGTGTGTGAAGATTCCAATGCTTTACCTTGTATACAGTACAAATCCCATTATTATGGAAGCACCTCATCTATAAAAGCTGTTTGAGAAGGTTTGAATCCTAAGCAACCTACCTACACATAGTTGGAAGTACAATATAGTTACGGTAATAGGTCAAAGCTGTGTGTTGGAAAACCTTGGTAGAGCATGGGGGGTGGAATACATTGTGGTGCTCATGTGAATCTCGCTTAAAATGTATTTTTTTTGTTTTTAATGAATCACCAGCTGAGTGAGCTCTTTTATACTTTGCACTACAAGACACCATGTAACCTTTGAACTAAAGCTAATCTCAATTGTTTTTGCATTAATTAACTGAGGTCATTTGGCAAAGTTTATTCCCCAGTTCAACATGTAAATATCTCTGGGCTTTTGCATGGGCAGTTAGTCCATGACAGTATTCCTTTTATTGGAAATAGTGACACACTCAAATTCTGTTGCGCCACAGGGCAGAGGTCCTCCTTTATATATCGGTTTAGGTCAACTGAACTTGAAATGAATGGTTTCAAATTATAATTTTCAACACAGCTCATGCAGGATGCTGGGTAGTGGGTTACGGATACAAGTAAATGCCAAAATAATGGAAACACTTCAGTAAATTAGGGACATAAAGTATATTGAAAGCAGGCGCTTCCACACAGGCGTGGTTCCTGAGTTAATTAAGCAATTAACATCCCATCATTTTTAGGGTCATGTATAAAAATGCTGGGCAGGCCATTATTGTGGCTACCATGCCTATGCCCACATAGGATGACAATGCCCCTATCCACAGAGCACGAGTGATCACTGAATGGTTTCATGAGCATGAAAACAATGTAAACCATATGCCATGGCCATCACCAGATCTCAACCCAATTGAAAATGTATGGCAGTTTCTAAAGTGGCACCTGAGACAACATTTTCCATCAACAAATCGCCAAATGATGTAATATCTCAGAAGAATGGTGTCACATCCCTCTAATAATAGAGTTGAACAGATTTGTAGAATCTATGCCAAGGTGCATTAGTTGTTCTGGTTCGTGGTGTCCTAACGTCCTATTAAGAAACTATGTTGGCGTATCCTTTATTTTTGGCAGTTACCTGTACATGAAACCTACACTCAAACAAAAGATAGCTTCTGAATGTTTTTAAGTAGGCCTCACTCTTTATGGAATATTCTGAAAAACCTACAACTCTAATTACCTAGTATCCAAACTGAAATGTCTGCAGACCTTTCCATTAGTAAAAATCCTGCCCAAATCCCCAATGTGAGAAACCATTGTGCATCAACATCCCCAATATAAAAATGATCCAAAAAGAAGGGAATATTGTAGCCATCTAGAATGTAGCAAATATGTCTAACTGACTCCATCAGAACCATCTGACAATGCTTGTTTTTACTCTTGGTTTGTTGGCCTATTCTATCATTGATGTAGGCAACACGAATTGTCCTGGATAGGCTCCTAAATCATCAAGATGAAACAAAATTAGTAGTTATATATATATATATATATATTCAATTGATACATTATCATTACATTGTTAGGCTACATTGTCAGTCTTTGCTTGTTGCTTAGGCTACATCTTTCATTTCCTGAAGCTGTCAAATGTAACCGAGTCACATAAACCAAAATGTATCCGTGGCCACCTTGAAATTTCTCACAGCTCATTCAAAATGCACTTGTCTAAAAACAATCTGACATTTTAACGTCTGAAGTTCCAGGTTTTATTCCACGATACAGACCAATTTTGGTGGTCTTGAAAACAAGACTATAGAAGACATAGCCTACTATATCGAGGTAGACTATATAACGCGTGGGTTCCTTGACAATTCACGTATGACGTTAGAGGATGATGCTCCTCTCAAAACTATGCTACAGGGTGAGAATCTGCATAAGACTTTACCTTCACAAAAGAAAGAATGAGGCGAAAAAAATGATAGAATTGGGCTGGATCACCAAACGTGAATTTCCACTGCGCCGTCCTTGTTTAAATCCATGATCGCCGAATGAAACTCCAGATAGAACAAAGATTCTTTGACAGCTGAATTTGTCCTCAGTCGCAATCCGCTTCTTACCTCCTCCACATGCGCTTTGAAGAAACGCCCCTTTTGCTTATATTATATATTTATTTATAAATATAAGCAAAAGGGGCGTTTCTTCAATGCGCATGTGGAGGAGGTAAGAAGCGGATTGCCACTGAGGACAATATATATATATATATATATATATATATATATATATATATATATATATATATATATATATATATATATATATATATATATATATATATATATATATATATATATATATATATATATTGCAGCAGTGGTGTTTGGGAAATGTTATTTCAATGATAAAAACTGTAGGCTTAACTTGTAGGCCGCGATCCATTGTATGGTATTGACACTGAAGTCTGCAATTTAAAAATAGACATATTAATAGACTTATGTGTAGAGCTGTTTTACTATTGCTGTGATTATTATTTTAGCTTAAAAGTGTATTAGGCCTTCTATTATAAACTGTGACACTATGAATAACTTTAGACTAAAGTGTAGGCTGAAGTGTGTCATTGTGAATGAACAATCTATTAAAACTGCAGTCTCTTTTTGGCAGTGATTTGTCCACAGACAATTGGACCTATGTGGGTGTCTAGCATCAAAATAAATAGCATCAGAATAGCAACAGATTAATAGCTTAAAGCTGTTCCTGATCTAAGCTAGTGTAGTATAGGCCAAAACATCTGACCACAGGAGGTTGGTGACACCATAATTGACTGGAGCAGAATTAGAAAATGGTTAGACTGTAAACTCTCCTTCCAGACTCCAATCCAAAGTTAAATCTAGAATTGGCTTCCTATTTCGCAACAAAGCATCCATCACTCATGCTGCCAAACATACCCTCGTAAAACTGACCATCCTACCGATCCTCGACTTTGGCAATGTCATTTACAAAATAGCCTCCAATACTCTACTCAATAAATTGGATGCAGTCTATCACAGTGCCATCCGTTTTGTCACCAAAGCCTCATATACTACCCACCACTGCAACCTGTACGCTCTCGTTGGCTGGCCCTCGCTTCATACTCGTCGCCAAACTCACTGGCTCCAGGTCATCTACAAGACCCTGCTAGGTAAAGTCCCCCCTTATCTCAGCTCGCTGGTCACCATAGCAGCACCCACCTGTAGCACGTGCTCCAGCAGGTATATCTCTCTGGTCATCCCCAAAATCAATTCCTCCTTTGGCCGCCTCTCCTTCCAGTTCTCTGCTGCCAATGACTGGAACGAACTACAAAAATCTCTGAAACTGGAAACACTTATCTCCCTCACTAGCTTTAAGCACCAGCTGTCAGAGCAGCTCACAGATTACTGCACCTGTACATAGCCCATCTATAATTTAGCCCAAAATACCACCTCTTCCCCTACTGTATTTATTTATTTATTTTGCTCCTTTGCACCCCATTATTTCTATTTCTACTTTGCACATTCTTCCACTGCAAATCTACCATTCCGGTGTTTTACTTGCTATATTGTATTTACTTCGCCACCATGGCCTTTTTTTTTGCCATTACCTCCCTTATCTCACCTCATTTGCTCACATTGTATATAAACTTATTTTTCTATTGTATTATTGACTGTATGTTTGTTTTACTCCATGTGTAACTCTGTGTTGTTGTATGTGTCGAACTGCTTTGCTTTATCTTGACCAGGTCGCAGTTGTAAATGAGAACTTGTTCTCAACTTGCCTCCCTGGTTAAATAAAGGTGAAAAAAAAGAAAAAAAAGAATGTCACATGACATGGAATTTACCATGCACATGATGATGATGATGATGATGATGGAGGATGAAATCCCTGATTGGGTGATGTTTTGACCTTATTATATACTGTATATATTTGTAATAGAAATGTTTTCCATGTCAAAAGCAGAAACGTCAAAAACATCCACTCTCCCTTATAGCTAGGCCTCATGCTGTATATGCCAGTCTTAGAAGGAAAATTAGAGAAACACAGTCATTGTGTGGAAACGCTGCTGCCAAAAACACAAACTCTTCAACTCTGTCACTAACACTGTTCAATGAATTGTGTTTTATGAAAAGGATTCAGTCAGACACCTCAAGAATTGAAACTGCATGGTCTATTTCCTCTAGGCTGTTGTTCATACAGAAAAATATAATAATTCCTTGCCCTTGATGGAATATCCTGAAAAATGCAACTGTATTGTAACCATGCTGCAACTTAGAGAGCATGATGTGTTTTGAAAAGAATCTTCAGCTATGGTGGACAATGAACATGAACAAACAACCAGAGAAAGGAATTACAATTCGGTTACGATAATGGTCATTTAGTTTCTGTCCTCTCTCTTTCAGCTAGCAAGCTCTCTCTTTGCTTTCAAGTTTTGAAACTCTGACGTAGTGTGAGTGATCTAGTTCAGTTTAATATGCCCCATTAAAGTCTTGTCTTTCTATTTTTTTAACTTCTGGAATTAGAACACAGACTAATCAGTGTACTCTGTCTAAAACATTAAAAAGCATCCATGCAACATTAAAGCCAGTAAAACACTTCCCAGATGAATTTAATACATTTAAGTGCTCCCCTGGCTGTTTCCAGATCCCACTTATTCACTTGTTGATTGTTTAACAAAAATAACATTGAGATCACTTAAAGGTAGAATCTTTAGTTGAAACAATAACAAAGCGACACCCCGCTTCTCTTTTGGTAGGAAGTTGAGGGATTGGCCTGGAGAAATGTAACCACTCTGAAATTCATAGACAGAGCAATGGATACAAGGACAGACCATCCATCTATACAGTGTTTGTTTATATTTACATTGTTTACAAACATTGGAGTAAAACAAGCTTATGTTTTGGGTTCTGATGGTGTACGACAGTTGAACTAAGCTCACGAGGCATTTATATTCTTCAAGAATCAATGGATATATCAATAATTTACAACTCCAAAAATGAATGTAGCAACTAAGGATTATAATTTTAATTAACAGTAAATGGCACGGTTTGAGATTGTTTCACCTACCACTGGAATTCAGCGGCGCACTAAGATGATCAGTTGAAAAGCTTGTAGCATTTGCCATATGTTTTTCAATATCGATGACTTCAGGATAAGGTGCATTTTTTATCAGCATTTTTACATAATCAACTATCACACCACTTACGTCCACTCAGATTCATAAATACAGCGCCTTCAGAAAGTATTCATACCCTTTGACTTATTCCACATTTTGTTGTGTTACAGCTTGGATTCAAACTAGATTAAATTGATTTTTTTTCTCACCCATCTACACACAATACCCCATAATGACAAAGTGGAAACATGTTTTTAGAATTGCAAATTTATTGAAAATGAAATGCAGAAATATCTTATTTATATACTGTAAGTATTCACACCCCTGAGTCAATATATGTTAGAATCGCCTTTGGCAGGGATTACAGCTGAGAGTCTTTCTCGATGAGTCTCTAAGAGCTTGGCACACCTGGATTGTACAATATTTGCACATACATTTTTTTTCAAGCTCTGTCAATTTGGTTGTTGATCATTGCTAGACATTTTCAAGTCTTGCCATAGATTTTCAAGCCGATTTAAGCCAAAACTGTAACAAGGCCACTCAGGAACATTCAATGTTGCCTTGGTAACTCCTGTGTATAGTTGGCCTTGTGTTTTAGGTTATTGTCCTGTTGGAAGTGAATTTGTCTCCCAGTGTCTGTTGGTAAGCTGATTGAACAAGATATTCCTGTAGGATTTTTCCTGTGCTTAGCTCTATTCCGTGTATTTTTATCTTTAAAAAAAATTGCCGATGACAAGCATACCCATAACATGATGTAACCACCACCATGCTTGAAGAGTGGTACTCAGTGATGCTTATTGCAAACAGGATACATGTTTTAGAATATTTGATTCTGTACAGGCTTACTTCTTTACACTCTGTCATTTAGGTTAGTATTGTGGAGTAACTACAATGTTGTTGATCCATCCCCAGTTTTCTCCTATCACAGCCATTAAACTCTGTAACTGTTCTAAAGTCACCATTGGCCTCATGGCGAAATCTCTGAGCGGCTTTCTTCCTCTCTGGCAACTGACTTAGGAAGGATGCCTGTAGCTTCGTAGTGACTGGGTGTATTGATACACCATCCAAAGTGTTATTAATAACTTTGCCATGCTCAAAGGGATTTTCAATGTCTGCTTTTTCATTTTTACCCATCCACCAATAGTTGCCTTTCTTTGCGAGGCATTGGAAAACCTTCCTGGTCTTTGTGGTTGAATATGTGTTTAAAAATCACTGCTTGACTGAAGGACCTTACAGAGAAGTGTATGTGTGGGTTACAGATTATTTTATTTGCCTTTATTAATCAGGGAGTCACCATTGAGACCAGTGTCTCTTTTACAAGGGAGCCCTGCATATACAGTACCAGTCAAAAATTTAGGCACACCTACTCATTCAAGGGTTTTTCTTTACTATTACTATTTTCCACATTGTAGAATAATAGTGAAGACATAAAAACTATGTAACAACACATATGGAATCATGTAGTAACCAAAACAGAGTTAAACAAATCCAAATATATTTTAGATTTTAGATTCCCTCGAAAATGCCTCCTTTGGCCTTGTTGATAGCTTTGCACACTCTTGGCATTCTCTCAACTAGCTTCACCTGGAATGCTTTTCCAACAGTCTTGAAGGAGTTCCCACATATGCTGAGCAGTTGTTGGCTGCTTTTCCTTCACTCTGGAATGAGAAAGTGTGTCCAACTCATCCCAAACCATCTCAATTGGGTTGAGGTCGGGTGATTGTAGAGGCCAGGTCATCTGATGCTGCACTCCATCACTGACCTGGCCTCTACAATCACCCGACCTCAACCCAATTGAGATGGTTTGGGATGAGTCAAATAGCCCTTACACAGCCTGAATGTGTATTGGGTCATTGTCCTGGTGAAAAACAAATGATAGTCCCACTAAGCGCAAACCAGATGGGATGGCGTATCGCTGCAGAATGCTGTGGTAGCCATGCTGGTTAAGTATGCCTTGAATTCTAAATAAATCACAGACAGTGTCACCAGTAAAGCACCCCCACACCGTCACACCATCTTCCATGCTTCATGGTGGGAACCACACATGCAGAGAGCATCTGTTCACCTACTCTGCTTCTCACAAAGACACGGCGGTTGGAACCAAAAATCTAAAATCTGGACTCATTAAAAAAAAAAATGGTCATCAGACCAAAGGACAGATTTCCACCGGTCTAATGTCCATTGCTCGTGTTTCTTGGCCCAAGCCAGTCTCTTCTTATTATTGATGTCCTTTAGTAGTGGTTTCTTTGCAGAAATTTGACCATGAAGGCCTGATTCACGCAGTCTCCTCTGAACAGTTGATGTTGACATATCTGATATTGGCAGAACACTTAAATCATTGTTAATTTAACTGCATTGTCCAATTTACAGTAGCTATTACAGTGAAATAATACCATGCTATTGTTTGAGGAGAGTGCACAATCTTGAAAAGAAATGCAACGGTTCATTGGATCAGTCTAAAACTTTGCAAATACACAGTGGCCAAAATCGAAATTGCACGTGGGCTGGAATAATACATTATTGCCTTTCTCTTGCATTTCAAAGATGATGGTATAAAAGAACAGTTGGTTTTTCTTTGTATTATCTTTTACCAGATCTATTGTGTTATATTCTCCTACATTCCTTTCACATTTTCACAAACTTTAAAGTGTTTCCTTTCAATTGGTACCAATAATATGCATATCCTTGTTTCAGGGCCTGAGCTACAGGGAGTTAGATTTGGGTATGTAATTTAAAAAAAGGGGTGGATCCTTAAGAGGTTTAACATTCTTTTGGTTACTACATGATTCCATATGTGAAATTTCATAGTTTTGATGTCTTCACTATTATTCCACAATTCCACAATGTAGTACAAATAAATAAAATCCTTGGAATGAGTAGGTGTGTCCATACGTTTGACTTTTTCATAAAATACATAGAAGATCTAATACAATATAAAACACATATTGCACAGACACCAAAGGAATCTTCAGAGTTAACCAACCCTGTGAACAGGTTTGATAACTTGTCATTATAAATCCTAACAGTAAAGTTATGCAAGTCAGAAGCAGGGCTTTGTAATTTATTTATATTTAATCAGGCAAGTCAGTTAAGAACAAATTCGTATTTACAATGATGGCCTACCCCAGCCAAACCCAGACGACGCTGGGCCAATTGTTCGCTGCCCTATGGGATTCCCAATGATGGCCAGATGTGATACAGCCTGGATTCGAACCAGGGTGTGTGTAGTGAGTCCATAAAACGTTTATTATGTGACATGTTAAGCAAATGTTTACTGAAATGATCTAGGCTTGCCATAACAAAGGAGTTGAACACATATTGACACAAGACATTTCAGCTTTTCTTTTTTTATACATTTGTAAAAATGTCTAAAAACATAATTCCACTTTGACATTATGGGGTATTGTGTGTAGGCCAGGGACACCAATTTGTTTTCCACAACATGTGGAAAAAGTCAAGGTCTATAAATACCTTCTGATGGCACTGTTTAGAGAGTTCAGCCCGGTTTAAGAACGGCTATCATGTCATTAATGTCTTTATTCTCCGAATATTTGTGATGTAACAATACTAGAGCGCCTCCGATAATTCCCTATGAAATGACCCTCATATAAACAAACAAAATAGAATAGTGAATTTAACAGACTATTTATTGGTTAGCATTCGGATAATGTATACGTCTGTACTGTGTAGTGGTGTCCACAGATTGCATATCTGCTTTCAATGGACATCTTAATAGATATTGAAAGCTATCAGAAATAAACAGCACTATGTGGAAGCGTCAATTATCACCTAGCAACGGCTAGGGAGGAGAAAGTGTGCTCTAGGAACATTCAGACAGAAACCGCATCCCACTGTGCACAGATGTCAATTCAATGTCTATTAAAATCAAATCAAATCAAATGTATTGGTCACATACACGTGTTTAGCAGATGTTATTGCGGGTGTAGTGAAATGCTTGTGCTTCTAGCTCCGACATGCAGTAATATCTAACAAGTAATATCTAGCAGTTTCACAACATATACCCAAAATACACGTAAATATAAGTAAGGAAAGGATTAAGAATGTATATACACATACGTCAGAGTGGCATTGGACTACAATACAGTGGCATAGTATAGAATACAGTATATACATATGAGATAGGTGATGCAATATTTACACACAATTAAAGTGACTAAGATACCGTAGAACAGTATAGAGTACAGTTTATACATATGAGATGAGTGATGCAAGATACGAAGACATTATTAAAGTGGCTAGTGATCCATTTCTAAAAGTGGCCAGTGATTCCTAATCTATGTCTATAGGCAGCCGCCTCTGATGTGCTAGTGATAGCTGTTTCCACATTGGTTCAACATCATTTAATTGAAATTACGTGGAAACAACGTTGATTCAACCAGTGTGTGCCCACTGGGATTTGCCCAATTCTCTATATGGCTCTGGGTCCACTTTCTCATGTGGTCTGTGATATTCTCAATACTATATTATTACCATGTATTTAAGCACCCACACAGCCACAGAAACAGACACGGCCACACAGCTCAGTTTCTTCACATTTTGTTGATAGATCATGTTACTTTGAGAACTGCAAGTTCTAAAGGGATGATGAGTAATGTTCAGCTTCTGTGCATCTATTAACATATGAGAGCTTCCTTCCACATCCACCGTACACTCTGATTTCGATTAGTGCACAATAAGGAGGCCATTGAGAGGCCTTTGAGATGTAAATAGTTGCAGATCGCTCTGTAATACATTTAGTAGTTGATGCTTTGAAGTTCATTTAAATGCTGTGTGGTAGACCTTACTGTAGCATCTCTTTGATCTGTGTGACCCAAATGCATTGGGAGTGTCATGTAACACCAGATCACTTTGACACATTTGAAAGCATGATGGGAGTAACACTCCTGAAGGGACTCAAGTGGCACCTGCTGTCTCTTCACACACTGCAGGGTGTACTCAAGTTGCTACACTGCAGGGTGTACTCAAGTTGCTACATTAGAGGGTGTTCTCGAGTTGCTACACTGCAGGGTGTACTCAAGTTGTTACACTGCAGGGTGTTCTCGAGTTGCTACACTGCAGGGTGTACTCAAGTTGCTACAGTGCAGGGTGTTCTCGAGTTGCTACACTACAGGGTGTACTCGAGTTGATACACTGCAGGGTGTTCTCGAGTTGCTGCCCTGCACTGTTACACTGCAGGGTGTACTCAAGTTGCTACAGTGCAGGGTGTACTCAAGTTGATACACTGCAGGGTGTTCTCGAGTTGCTACACAACAGGGTGTACTCGAGTTGATACACTGCAGGGTGTTCTCGAGTTGCTGCCCTGCACTGTTACACTGCAGGGTGTACTCGAGTTGATACACTGCAGGGTGTTCTCGAGTTGCTGCACTGCAGGGTATACTCAAGTTGCTACACAGCAGGGTGTACTCGAGTTGATACTCTGCAGGGTGTTCTCGAGTTGCTACCCTGCAGTGTTGCTACACTGCTACACTGCAGGGTGTACTCAAGTTGCTACAGTGCAGGGTGTTCTCGAGTTGCTACACTGCAGGGTGTACTCAAGTTGCTACAGTGCATGGTGTTCTCGAGTTGCTACACTGCAGGGTGTACTCGAGTTGCTACACTGCAGGGTGTACTCCAGTTGATACACTGCAGAGTCTTCTCGAGTTGATACACTGCAGGGTGTTCTCGAGTTGCTACATTGCAGGGTGTACTCAAGTTGATACACTGCAGGGTGTTCTTGAGTTGCTACCCTGCACTGTTACACTGCAGGGTGTACTCAAGTTGCTACAGTGCAGGGTGTTCTCGAGTTGCTAGACTGCAGGGTGTACTCAAGTTGCTACACTGCAGGGTGTTCTCGAGTTGCTACACTGCAGGGTGTACTCGAGTTGATACACTGCAGGGTGTTCTCGAGTTGCTACCCTGCACTGTTACACTGCAGGGTGTACTCGAGTTGATACACTGCAGGGTGTTCTCGAGTTGCTACACTGCAGGGTGTACTCAAGTTGCTACACAGCAGGGTGTACTCGAGTTGCTACACTGCAGGGTGTTCTCGAGTTGCTACACTGCAGGGTGTACTCGAGTTGATACACTGCAGGGTTTTCTTGAGTTGCTACCCTGCAGTGTTGCTACACTGCTACACTGCAGGGTGTACTCAAGTTGCTACAGTGCAGGGTGTTCTCGAGTTGCTACATTGCAGGGTGTACTCAAGTTGCTACAGTGCATGGTGTTCTCGAGTTGCTACACTGCAGGGTGTATTCGAGTTCATACACTGCAGGGTGTACTCGAGTTGATACACTGCAGGGTGTACTCGAGTTGATACACCACAGGGTGTACTCAAGTTGATACACCACAGGGTGTACTCGAGTTGATACACTGCAGGGTGTACTCGAGTTGCTAAGCTGCATAATGAAAATGTATTATTCATCACAAAAATACTTAAGTTGGTCACACTTGGTCCACCTATTACCTTTCCCCTGGAAATATGTCTCCTTTGTGCACCAATATCAAGGAAGTGCAATTGCAGTGTTATTTAAGTGCTAATGCCCGAGAAGCCAGTGTTTGGAGGATATATTGACACGGGTGTGGTTAGGCCCGAGAAGAATCTCCTTTGCATTAGCGTAGCCTCTTCTGTAGCCTGTCAACTATGTGTCTGTCTATCCCTGTTCTCTCCTCTCTGCACAGACCATACAAACGCTCCACACCGCGTGGCCGCGGCCACCCTAATCTGGTGGTCCCAGCGTGCACGACCCACGTGGAGTTCCAGGTAGCCTCTGGAACTGCCGATCTGCGGCCAACAAGGCAGAGTTCATCTCAGCCTATGCCTCCCTCCAGTCCCTCGACTTCTTGGCACTGACGGAAACATGGATCACCACAGACAACACTGCTACTCCTACTGCTCTCTCTTCATCCGCCCACGTGTTCTCGCACACCCCGAGAGCTTCTGGTCAGCGGGGTGGTGGCACCGGGATCCTCATCTCTCCCAAGTGGTCATTCTCTCTTTCTCCCTTTACCCATCTGTCTATCGCCTCCTTTGAATTCCATGCTGTCAAAGTTACCAGCCCTTTCAAGCTTAACATCCTTATCATTTATCGCCCTCCAGGTTCCCTCGGAGAGTTCATCAATGAGCTTGATACCTTGATAAGCTCCTTTCCTGAGGACGGCTCACCTCTCACAGTGCTGGGCGACTTTAACCTCCCCACGTCTACCTTTGACTCATTCCTCTCTGCCTCCTTCTTTCCACTCCTCTCCTCTTTTGACCTCACCCTCTCACCTTCACCCCCCTACTCACAAGGCAGGCAATACGCTCGACCTCATCTTTACTAGATGCTGTTCTTCCACTAACCTCATTGCAACTCCCCTCCAAGTCTCCGACCACTACCTTGTATCCTTTTCCCTCTCGCTCTCATCTAACACCTCCCACACTGCCCCTACTCGGATGGTATCGCGCCGTCCCAACCTTCGCTCTCTCTCCCCCGCTACTCTCTCCTCTTCCATCCTATCATCTCTTCCCTCTGCTCAAACCTTCTCCAACCTATCTCCTGATTCTGCCTCCTCAACCCTCCTCTCCTCCCTTTCTGCATCCTTTGACTCTCTATGTCCCCTATCCTCCCGCCCCGTGGCTCGACGACTCATTGCGAGCTCACAGAACAGGGCTCCGGGCAGCCGAGCGGCAATGGAGGAAAACTCGCCTCCCTGCGGACCTGGCATCCTTTCACTCCCTCCTCTCTACATTTTCCTCCTCTGTCTCCGCTGCTAAAGCCATTTTCTACCACTCTAAATTCCAAGCATCTGCCTCTAACCCTAGGAAGCTCTTTGCCACCTTCTCCTCCCTCCTGAATCCTCCTCCCCCTCCCCCCCCTCCTCCCTCTCTGCAGATGACTTCGTCAACAATTTTGAAAAGAAGGTCGACGACATCCGATCCTCGTTTGCTAAGTCAAACGGCACCGCTGGTTCTGCTCACACTGCCCTACCCTGTGCTCTGACCTCTTTCTCCCCTCTCTCTCCAGATGAAATCTGGCGTCTTGTGACGGCCGGCCGCCCAACAACCTGCCCGCTTGACCCTATCCCCTCCTCTCTTCTCCAGACCATTTCCGGAGACCTTCTCCCTTACCTCACCTCGCTCATCAACTCATCCCTGACCGCTGGCTACGTCCCTTCCGTCTTCAAGAGAGCGAGAGTTGCACCCCTTCTGAAAAAACCTACACTCGATCCCTCCGATGTCAACAACTACAGACCAGTATCCCTTCTTTCTTTTCTCTCCAAAACTCTTGAACGTGCCGTCCTTGGCCAGCTCTCCCGCTATCTCTCTCAGAATGACCTTCTTGATCCAAATCAGGCAGGTTTCAAGACTAGTCATTCAACTGAGACTGCTCTTCTCTGTATCACGGAGGCGCTCCGCACCACTAAAGCTAACTCTCTCTCCTCTGCTCTCATCCTTCTAGACCTATCGGCTGCCTTCGATACTGTGAACCATCAGATCCTCCTCTCCACCCTCTCCGAGTTGGGCATCTCCGGCGCGGCCCACGCTTGGATTGCGTCCTACCTGACAGGTCGCTCCTACCAGGTGGAGTGGCGAGAATCTGTCTCCTCACCACGCGCTCTCACCACTGGTGTCCCCCAGGGCTCTGTTCTAGGCCCTCTCCTATTCTCGTTATACACCAAGTCACTTGGCTCTGTCATAACCTCACATGGTCTCTCCTATCATTGCTATGCAGACGACACACAATTAATCTTCTCCTTTCCCCCTTCTGATGACCAGGTGGCGAATCGCATCTCTGCATGTCTGGCAGACATATCAGTGTGGATGACGGATCACCACCTCAAGCTGAACCTCGGCAAGACGGAGCTGCTCTTCCTCCCGGGGAAGGACTGCCCGTTCCATGATCTCGCCATCACGGTTGACAACTCCATTGTGTCCTCCTCCCAGAGCGCTAAGAACCTTGGCGTGATCCTGGACAACACACTGTCGTTCTCAACTAACATCAAGGCGGTGGCCCGTTCCTGTAGGTTCATGCTCTACAACATCCACAGAGTACGACCCTGCCTCACACAGGAAGCGGCGCAGGTCCTAATCCAGGCACTTGTCATCTCCCGTCTGGATTACTGCAACTCGCTGTTGGCTGGGCTCCCTGCCTGTGCCATTAAACCCCTACAACTCATCCAGAACGCCGCAGCCCGTCTGGTGTTCAACCTTCCCAAGTTCTCTCACGTCACCCCGCTCCTCCGCTCTCTCCACTGGCTTCCAGTTGAAGCTCGCATCCGCTACAAGACCATGGTGCTTGCCTACGGAGCTGTGAGGGGAACGGCACCTCAGTACCTCCAGGCTCTGATCAGGCCCTACACCCAAACAAGGGCACTGCGTTCATCCACCTCTGGCCTGCTCGCCTTCCTACCACTGAGGAAGTACAGTTCCCGCTCAGCCCAGTCAAAACTGTTCGCTGCTCTGGCTCCCCAATGGTGGAACAAACTACCTCACGACGCCAGGACAGCGGAGTCAATCACCACCTTCCGGAGACACCTGAAACCCCACCTCTTTAAGGAATACCTAGGATAGGATAAAGCAATCCTTCTCACCCCCCCCCCCCTTAAAAGATTTAGATGCACTATTGTAAAGTGACTGTTCTACTGGATGTCATAAGGTGAATGCACCAATTTGTAAGTCGCTCTGGATAAGAGCGTCTGCTAAATGACTTAAATGTAATGTAAATGTAAGAACGCGAGGGCTGGCAAACCGTGTCAATATATCCTCCAAACACCAGCTTCGAGGGCATTATCACTTTTATACAACGGGTTACCAAAATATTCAAATAATGATTGACATATTTTAATTTAAAACATTATTTTCATTAATTTATTCATACAATTTCATCCTTCCACAAGATATAGTCCCGACACAAATCTAGGGTTGGTACTCAAGCCGGCTGGTTGTTCGTTCTATTGGTTCGCTAGAGACGCGACCCAGCCGTTCAGTCTTTTTGTTCTGTATCTGTGGAAGCAACCCATTCGTTCATTCTAAATGTTCAATTGCCATACTGGCTATCATCGTTCTTATCCCTTGCTTGCTAGCTAGCCAACTATGGGTAACTGACAGTGACGTCATAAAGTGAAGCCAGAATAACAGCCAAGTAGCTGCATTTGCATTTGTTTTAAGTTGTTTTCCACATTTCATTTGGATACATCCATAACAATGAGCTATTGAGGAGTGATTTCGCCTGGCATAGAAAATGAGCTCACTAGTCAGTACACTGTTGTTCAGAGGAGCTAGCTAACAACACAGCTCACACTCCAAACTGAAGCTGGAAAGACTGCAAACTAGCTGGAAAGACTGCAAACTTAATTTTGGTTTACCTTTTTTCAATTGACATTTCTTTGTATATATCCATAAAAATTATGCCAGCTGATTCATGATTTCGACTGGTTGAGAAACGCTGCCTCCCTGTCAATCCCTCTCATCCCGACACGTTCATTACTATGGGACAGCTGGAGATCGAATTTGAATATTGAAACAATGTCGGATGTCACAAATGTCGGAGAAAAAGACCCAGACTGCAAGGTGTATACAAATCTCCACTGTTGAAAACTAAATGTTAGTCGAAAAGAAATGTGAGATAATGTCTAGATGCTTTTTATAGTAGAGATCAAGTTTATAAATTGTTTGGCTGGGCTGATGAGACAGTGGATTGCACAGTCAGGTGGAATAGAGTAAATCGGCATTTTAACATCATACTGTATATTTAGCCAGTGGTGACTTGTGGATTAGACAACGGCTAGAATGCGGCTTTAACCAATCAGCATTCAGGATTAGACCCACCCGTTGTATAATGTTAATTGTAAATTGGATGAGGGAGCCCTGAATGCTGATTGGCTGAAAGCCATGGTATATCAGACAGTATACAACAGGTATGGCTAAAGATGTATTTTTACCCTTCTATTAGGTTGGTAAGCAGTTTATAACAGCAATAAGGCACCTCTGGGGTTTGTGGTACATGGCCAACATACCACGGCTACGGGGCACTCCGCGTTGCGTTGTGGTTAAGAACAGCCCTTAGCCGTGGTATATTGACCACATACCACACCCCCTCGAGGCTTATTGCTTAAATAAGGCCTTTTATCAAGAGAGCAGTCAGCCCTGTTTCTAATAAGAATCATTTGGTCAAAAGCATACAAAGGAATAGGGATATTTGGTAGTGTTTGCTTTATCCAAAGAGTTATTCTTCCCACAGCTAAACTAAAACAACAAACTGCTCAGACATCGAGATAGATTATTTTATCAGTAAACGGTCATAGACAGGGAGCTTAGCGACAATGACAAAGCCAGAAACACTGACAGTCTGGCTTATGGTGGATATGGCCTTTAGTACTCTGGGACATGTGTCTGTTTCTGATAGGATTTTCTGTTCCTTTCTGTTCTCACACAGAAAAGACTGCAACAACTACTTAATGCACAGAATGTTAAACAGAGAGTGGGATGACTAAATGCATTCCCCATGTGTGTGGGTGTATGTGAGATTTGAGGGAATGTGCAGTATGTGTGTACGCGAATGCTTGTGTGTGAGTGTTTTCAGTTTTAGAACCACTGTGTCTGACTGATCCTGCCTGACGCCATTCCTCTGCCAACGTTGTGTGTGGGTGTAAATGTACAGGTAAATGCCAAAATAATGGAAACACTAGAAATGTAAGTAATTGAAGGATAATGTACAAAGTGTATTGAAAGCAGGTGCTTCCACACGCAGGTGTGATTCCTGAGTTAATTAAGTAATTAACATCCTTAGGTTAATGTATAAAAATTCTGGGCAGGCAATTATTTTGGCTACCATGGCTTTGTATGAGTGGTCACTGAATGATTTGATGAGCATGAAAATAATGTCAACCATATGCCATGGCCATCTCAGTCACCAGAACTCAACCCAATTGAACACTTATGGCAGACTCTGGAGGGTTAGTGCTATCTGGGATACCTACCCTAAACCCTAACCCTAACCCTAACCTTAAACCTAATCCTTACCCTAACCATAACATTAAACATTTTACATTTCAACTTCAATGGGGTAGGGATCCCGAATAGCAAGGGAGATTCTGGAGCGGCGCATGAGACTGCGTTTTCCACCACCATCAACAAAACACAGAATGATGGAATTTCTTGTGGAAGTAGGTGTCACATCCCTCCAATAGGGTTCCAAACACTTGTAGAATCTATGCCACGGTGCATTGAAGCTGTTCTGGCTCGTGGTGGCCCAACACCTTATTAAGACACTTTATGTTGGTGTTTCCTTTATTTTAGCAGTTACCTATAGATGGTTGTCTTGATTCACAAGCCTTGTCTGAGTCTCAAGGTTGTTATTTCTGTGTGGGCCCTGTCTCTAATCGAATCCTTGTTTTGATCAAAATGATGATAGCGAGGCCAAACTCAATTACAATCAAAGCAACAAAGAAACTCTGGTATTATGTGCAGCTATTGCTTTCATTATTAGGAAATCATTTTGAGCTTCCTCTCTGATATATTCCATAATAAAGACGTACTGCCTTTGTTTTGTATCATTATCTGGTGAATTCTGTCTCCATTTGTAGTGGATGACCGACTGTAAGCCCTCTTGAGTTTTCTCATGTAACTAGATGGGCACTACTTTCTGATTACAATATTTTTTTGGCCGAGGCCAGCACACCATAAGTGATGTGCATTTGATAGGAGAAATACAAAACAACTATATGGAAAGACATGGTAATGGATATGAAGAGGGAGCACTGCACTAACACAAGGATGTGTTAGCTTCTCACCGTCTCCTGTATCTGGTACAGTGAACCATGACACTGCTGGGAGCAATGACTCCAGAGACAGTTCCTCTCTCCTCCATTCCTCAGATTTAGCATTGCACTACCTTTCTCTAGCTTCTGTGTATGCACGCTGGGTCAAACCTTCTGTTTTTCAGAATGTGCCAGGTTTCAAGGTCAGTAACCCACTATATCCTGTCTTCTCCATGTTCTGCTCTACTGATGGGGCTTCTTGGCATGAGTTAGTTTTTGTGACGATGTGAAGCTTACACTACACAGTGAATGTAACAGAGCAGATCAGGTTAGACCCAGGAAAGGCTCTTCAAACACAGAAATATTCATTCCATCAGGGTGTTGTACTTTTGACCCTAACACTCTACCAGAGAACCACTTTGATTTTGCTCCCCTGACAGGCGAGACACATAACTGTCAACAGTCTCTATGCTGCTTTCCCCATGCAGCTCGTTCCATCTATGACGTGTGGTGTGCAGACTATGAATCAGCTCTTTCTTCAGAGGAGCCGCTGCATGTTCAAAGCTAATGGAGTTTACCAGACTGGAGCAGCCAGGCCCTTACACCTCTGTTATGAACCATGTGGTTCAGATCCCAGTGAGACAGAGGACAGAACATGGCTGGTTGGTTTATCTGTCTCAGAAGTGCTCCCCCCCTCTACATTACACTATAAGTACTGAGCTCTCTGAAAGCAACTTCCTTTCCTCCCTGTCCTCCCTTCATTTGCATCCCATGAAGTCAACCAAGCCGGAAATGTAAAAATAAATGCCAGATTAAGTAGAATACCCCCATTGATAACATCGGATGTTTCAAATGCTATTGGCTAGAATGTGTCGTAGGACAGCAGCCTGCGGACAGACAGTGTTCTGGGTTTGGTTGCATGAAGATGCAAGTGACAGAAACAGGACAAAAGTTGCTATGAGGATGTTGGGAGAAAAAAAGAACCCTTGTAATTGGAGTTGAGACCAGATGACAATTTAGGATACATATATTTTTTATGCCCAACAGATTCAAGATGCGGTTGCTTTTCAAATGTCTAGTGACACAGCACGTTCTCGTGAATTTCACTGCCCTCTCCTCTCTTCAGAGTACAGGTCTAGGGTTCAGTTTCACTTGGGTCTTGTTGTCAAAAGAACAGGAACTGATGCTGTGCCCTACAGGGTAGAGTTTATCCTCACTAAAAATAAAATACAATTATGCCGGTATAATGGCTTCGCTATCCCCTACGGAAACATGCTTATTAAACCAGCTACAGAGACATTCTAATTAGGCCTACTGGTTTGTGCTATTATTTCTGTTGCTGCTCTCAAAGTGTGAAAAATGATTTTCACATAATGGATTTTCCTACACATTATTCTTTGCAGGCATTTAGAATTGACTTGCATCTTTGGTAAAAGGAAATACACAGCCCATCACTTCAAGGATGACAGAATAAATGCTTGATATCATGGGACATTCATTCTGCTCATATGTACAGTATATTGTCATACCATCCACTCATACGCATTTTGTAGACCAAAATACTAATGTCTCTTCACCCCATGCTCTTGATTTCAGCATAATAGAGATGAACTAGAACATATTGTCTACCAGGTGGTGTTTGCCTCAGATTGTCAGCATTTAAATTAGTGGACCTAAAAATGGAAGAGTGTGATTCTCCACATTTCAAGAGCGTGATGACTGCATCAACGAGCCCCTCCTTTGAACAAGGTGAACATCTAGAAAACAATGCAGGGGTGATGATCAACTCACCTATTTAACCCATAGAACCAGATCCCCCTTTAACAGCAGGTAATTCCTTTAGACCCAGTCAGCCGACTAACCAGACAGAGCAGCCTCACTGACAAGCTTTCACTGTCATGCTTATACATACTAACATGTTCAGTATCTGTTGTACTGTCCCAATGTACATATGTTTCCATGAATATACAGTAGACAATCCATCTACCAAAACAGGGACAATTCAAGGCACAGGAATGTGTGAAAACATCACACAAAGATGTTCCAGTCAAACACCAAATGTGTTGTATTATCAGAGATTGTCACAGACTGTGGTGAGAGAGAGAACACTGGTAATAGGATTGTTACATCTTAGAGAGAAAACACAAATGATTCGATGATACACGATTTTGTCAAATTTCTCTATACAAATATCTACAAAACAACTCCAAAGCCCTGAAACACTACTAACTATTGTCTTGAAATTAGATTTTTTTATTCTCCCAGCTGTGGCTCCAACAGATCTATTTTTATCTGTGTTGACTCGATAAAAAAAAAATTGGCCCCAAGTTTGGTGGCAATGACATCTGTTCCCTCATTAAAGAGGTGCTCCACTTCAGAAATGACAGGCTGCCAGGCCTTATTACTACACTGGTGATTCATCCTGAAATAGACTCTACACTCGCTTCTTGTTGTCTCTATCACGTTAAAGTCATATTAGCAGCCCTTTATGTACCTAGCATCAGTGGAAAACAAGGCACTGCAATGGCCAGTTAAGAGCTGTAAAATGTGGAAAGATTGTGTCATTGGACACTCACACAAAAGAAAGTGTCCAGAAAGTGTACCACCACAACAATGGCTTCAATATTGCGCTGATTATATGTATGGAGCTCACTATGGCAAGTCAAGTTTTTATTTTCAAGACAAACTACTAGATCAACCAGTACTATGCATCTAGGACAATAACACATTCTCCCTGAACATATACATTTTCTTACTAGGCTATGCTCATTTTAGATGAAGAATTGAGCAAAACATTGGTCACTATACATTTTTCTTGAGGTCAAAGAAAGTTAAAATGGTACAGGTATGACCTACTGTATATTGTAGACAGAAGGACAGTACCCATTTTTTTTAATGTATTTTTATTTTTTTTACCTTTATTTAACCAGGCAAGTCAGTTAAGAACACATTCTTATTTTCAATGACAGCCTGGGAACAGTGGGTTAACTGCCTGTTCAGGGGCAGAACGACAGATTTGTACCTTGTCAGCTCAGGGGTTTGAACTCGCAACTTTCCGGTTACTAGTCCAACGCTCCAACCACTAGGCTACCCTGCCGCCCCAAATGTTCTGAGAACCATATGTTTCTTAGAGCTTGGTGAGAGTGTGGTTGTCCTATGGTTATTTAGCATACAACCTGCCCATAATGTTTCCTACAGGTTTCCTCATGGTTCTATGTAAAGTAATGTTCTCAGATTGTTCAGAGAACATTAAGAAACAACTTTCTTCTGTAGTAATTTCAGTATTTCAGCATAACATTTCTGCAGGTTTCCTCATGTTTCTATTTAAAGTCATATTCTCAAGATCATTCAGAGAATGCTAAAAAACAACATTCTTCTGTGGAAACAGTACTTCAGAGTAACGTTTTCTGCAGGTTTCCGCATGGTTCTATTTAAAGTCATATTCTCAAGATCATTCAGAGAACGCTAAAAAACAACATTCTTCTGTGGAAACAGTACTTCAGAGTAACGTTTTCTGCAGGTTTCCGCATGGTTCTATTTAAAGTCATATTCTCAAGATCATTCAGAGAACGCTAAAAAACAACATTCTTCTGTGGAAACAGTACTTCAGAGTAACGTTTTATGCACGTTTCCGCATGGTTCTATTTAAAGTTATGTGCTAAGAACATTAAGGAAACTTTCCATAAAAAAAACACAAGAAAACATTAGTAATGTTCAAAGAAAATTATAAAATTTTTATTTAAAAACATATACATTCCGTTCTCAGCATCAACAAAACTATCTCTATCCTCTGTGTTCAGGTGTCATCTTAATGAGTGCTTGTTTCCTTTGAAATCGAGTCTGTTTAAATAGACTAAAATGAACAGTTTTGTATGAGTTAAAAAAAACATAGTACACTAGCTCCATCCTGGTGGCGCAGTGGACTAATTCCCTGGATCGAGAGGAGAAGACCATAGGTTTGAATCTCACTGATGTCATAAAACATTTGATCTGTTTGCATGATTAATGACTAAACCAATGAATTCCCATGTGTCTTCTCTGTGCTTGGAGTTCAAAACAGTTAACCTAAGCTAGCAGTGTTAATAAAATTCTTATTGAAACAATTTCAAATAACGTAATTTTTTTAGCTTCAAATAAAATATAATTTCCGATCTCAGAACGTTAACAAAGCCTCCCAGGAAAACTTTCTGGGAAAACGTTCATAGAAAAACGTTCACAGAACCTCCCTGCAACCTAACAATTAACATTCCCAGAACAGGCGACGTTTAGAAAACGTTCAGTTTAAAGGTCAGGAAACGTATGGCTTCGTAACCAGAACAAATGGGAAAACAAAAACATACATTCCCACAACTTCCAAGGAATCAAATGTGCTAGCTGGGTATAACCTCACTGTAGTCTACAATAAATGTCTGTCCCTCTTAAGTGTTGTGACTAGTGTGACTGTCACCAGGGCTGTGCTGTAGCAGCTGACCACTTTAATCACCAGGAGGAAGTTCATATCATGTGGTTAACTGCTGGTTGCTAGATGACTGGGAATGAGGCACTGAGTTCCAGCTCCAGTCCTGAACAGTTTGTGTGGAACACTGCCTGCCTGCACCATGCCTACAACCGGTGACTGCAGATGTAAATTAGCTGTCAGCTCAATCTGGTGCAACACATCACTTCTCATACACTGAGACGTATGTTTTGTTGTACATTGTCCATCTCAAATAAACATAATAAATAAATAATCATTGGTGTCCAATCACCTGTCCAAAATAGCTGTCACCTGCTAACACATACCAACCAGACCTCTACCTTGATTAAAGCAAAATGTCACTGGTCAAAGGTGTTTCTGTGATATACTGTGCAATGACAGCAGAAGGGTTGTCATGGAACATTTGGACCATAACCAAACATAACTAAACAAATAGAGCAAAGGGAACCCTCATACGTTAGCTGAGAAAAAAATCTAGGTTGATGCATTAAAGTTCATCTCTCTCTCTAACAAAGAAAAACAAATCCACCTGGTGGTTAACTCTGATTGGCTTAGGCCTTCCATCTCCAAACCATGGTAGAGAGGATGGGTGCATTCATTTCAGCTCGTATGGTGCTTCGGCTGGGCAAAGATTTACTTCAGGACCAATAGGACGGTCTAAAATGTGCCAATTCCGCCAACCCTTTGTCCTGGGTGAAGTAAAATGAGTCCACCCAGTGGTTGAGCCACGCTGCTCTCCTACGTTCCCCAACGTGACTGGAGTGCTGGTCTTATTTCTGGATGGAACACACCACGGTCTCTGTGCTAATTAACCTAGATGTGGATATTAATAAGCAGCTGGGATGAAAGCGGGTCTAGACTGAAAGTGGGGCAGTTTGAAAGGAGGGGCTTGATTTAAGAATGGTCACAGTAAAGCAGGACATCTTGGCCCCTCCCGTGGCAGGGGAATAAGACCCGTTACTATATTAAAATACCCTCCGGCCCTTCTTAATTGCTCACACCTCTGGAGATTCTTGGCTCCAAAGAAGAGCTGAAGATACCTTCAGGAGGACACTGTGTTTAAAGACCACAGAGATATTTGTAACGTTGAGGGATGGAGACAAGATACCACCAATGTGTATGCTATATATCTTTTAAGGTTAAATGGATGTCTTTTGAGAGAGAAATGTCTTTGCATACAACATTGTTGTGCCAATCTATGAGCAGATGAGCACATATGATGCTTATACGTATACAAAACCCTACAAAGCCAGGCCCCTCTTTTGCTGTAGTCAATATCAGTCAGTGCATAGTTAATATAAAGACCTGCTAGATGAATCTCCTGTCAGTGAGATATGGGGCGAGGGCTTATATATAGGCCACTTGTGGACTGAAGTGTTTTGATAGCTTGGTCTGGTGGGACATGCCCCACATAGCACAAGTACTCTCTGACAGAGAGAGCTTTTAGCTGGTCTGCACAACACAGATGAAGTTTATACTTTGTGATAGAAATGCTGTATCTTTATATCAGATCAGCGATGCCATCCAACAGAAAGAGGGTGGGGACAGTGAGATAGTGGGCAGTCGTGACAGAAAAGTGGGTCATCATAAATGGCACTCTGGCACTTGTTATGATAAACAGCTGAGAGTTGGGGATGTATCCACTCTAAAATTGATAGAGAGCTACTGACCATCAATTACATTTTAACCATGTTTTGAAACTATACCGTGTTTGTTTAGAATTACAGTTTGTTTAGAATTACAAACAGGCTTATAGTTTGGGTTCTGATGGGTTAAGACAGTTGAACTAAGCTCATGAGCCCTTTATAATCAATGACAGTATGAATTCAAAATGGATGCACCGATCCCAGATTTCCCCTTTATTCTAGATGGAGGCACCAATCCCAGATTTAATCTTTAAGCCAGATGGATGCCACACTGGTAAGCATAGGATGAATACCCCAGAAGCCTGTGTTAGTGATTCAACAGAGTTGTATTCAACAGAAACAACAAAAAAAGGGTTCAGTGCAAAGTGTCTCTACTTTCCAGTACAACATGATCACTTCAAAATAAACAAAACATCAATGTATAAACATTTACCAAATAAATGCATCCCTCTAATCTAATTGTTGAGAACAGATAAATCCAGTGGCAGAAATTGGGAACAGTTCTGGGCACCACAGTGGCATGGTTTCCTCTGGAGGGTACCTGTCTCACTGGCCTCTGTCCCAGGGTCACTCTGGACCAACCTCTCCACAGAGGGTGTATTGCTATAGCCCCCTGAGTAGTCAAATGTGAGCTCCTCCTGAGGGGTGATGTCCCTGCCAGCAAACAGGGCCAGCCTGGGCACCAGGGAGTGCACCCGGACAGGCACCATGAACAGGTTGGGTTGGCAGGAGTGGTTCAGAAAACGCCCCACATTCCCAACCACAGTTGGGTCCACAAAGGTCTCACTGACCGGGCCCTGGCCAGCATACTCCCGCACTGCTATTATGTAGTTGTTGTCCTCAAGCCCCTGAGCAAGCTGTCTGCGTCTGGCCTCCTCAAAGCCGATCACCTCTCCGGCATACTCACACACAAAGGTTCCACAGGGGATGGGCTCCAGCGCTCGCAAGCCCCAGCCTCTGTCCTCTGTGGGGTAGACACACAACTTGAGCCCCAGGCCTCTCTGGACCACCCGGTTACAGCAGGCCTCACTACAGCCACACAAGGCGTTACACTCAAACACAGGCCTGCAGTAACCAGTCTCCGTATCCCCCTGGTCTTGGAGTCGGCCGTGGCTGTCGTACGTTTGTCTGCATGTCTGTCCGTAAGTCTGCAGGCAGGAGCAGCTCTCTCTAAGGCAGGAGTGGGCGTTGCAGGAGCATCCAGGAAGAGTCACCTCACTGGGGTCTATGTCACATCCCGGCCCCTGGATGTTCTCTGGAGAATACTGAAACCAAGGAGACAGATGGAGGAGAGGGGACTGAAGTTTTTTTATCAGATACAAAGGCAGATATTAGGCTCTGGGGGATTTCACTTGTTTAGAGGACATAGTTACAGAGAAAAAGCTTATTCAATCACACATAGATGTCACGCCCTGGTCGAAGTATTTTGTGTTTTTCTTCATGTATTTGGTCAGGCCAGGGTGTGACATGGGTTTTTGTATGTGGTGTGTAGCTTCGTGGGATTGTAGCTTAGTGGGGTGTTCTAGGAGAGTCTATGGCTGTCTGAAGTGGTTCTCAATCAGAGGCAGGTGTTTATCGTTGTCTCTGATTGGGAACCATATTTAGGCAGCCATATTCTTTGGTTGTATTGTGGGTGATTGTCCTGAGTGTCTTGATGTCTTTGTGCTGTGTTAGTTGACACAAGTATAGGCTGTTTTCGGTTTTTGTTTTGCAGTGTTTATGTTGTTTGATTAAGCATGGATCGCAATATACACGCTGCAGTTTTGTCCGACTCTCCTTCACCATATGAAAACCGTGACAATAGAAGCTATGTTTTTTCTTCCCTGTAATATCATCCAATCCTGCATAGCTATGTTCCTTTAAGCAAGCTGTGGTGAAAATCTCAAAGAGAAAGACATGTAAGGAGATTGTAAAGTGATGCAGTTCCGAAGGTTCAGTAGTTACAATAGCCTATTTCAGATTCTCTCTATTTCACCCAGACAGTCCAAGTGGTGGCCAGGGATGATATTGTGCTGCCACCCGCTGGCAGAAAACAGTTTAGACAGCCTGAATGAAGATCTACAGCCGTTCTTTATACCTGTGTCTACAGCAGGGGTGTCAAACTAATTTTGCCCTGGGGACCGCATTTGGTCTTCAATGAGGTCCGGAGGGCCGCACTGAAAATTGGTTATAAATGATTTCCTTGCCATTAGAATTTGAAAAAGATTGTCCTCTAGCCATTGTATTTGGAATTTGCAATACTCTGACTGTCTAATTTCAATTTAGGTGATTATTAGTGAGCTGGACACAGTCAAGTAACTGTATAATTGTAGGCTCATTATCATTACCACACAGTTTCCAATGGGTTTTATTGATTTTAAACAGTGGAGGATCCTCAGAAGAGGGAGTGGAGGACCATCCTCCTCAGTGAATTTCATTCAAATAAAATAAACATGAAAAAAGTGATCCTTTTTAGATGAAACTATACTATATAATCACGTCACCAAATAATTGATTAAAACACACTATTTTGCAAAGAATGTCTACAGTAGCCTCCACAGCACTCTGTAGCACCATGGTGTAGCCAGTGCAGCTAGCTTCTGTCCTCCTCTCTGTACATTGACTTTAATACAAAACTTAGGAGGCTTGTGGATCTCACCCCTTTCCATAGACTTTCACAGTAATTATGAACTTCTGGAGGATGTCCTCCAACCTATCAGAGCTCTTGCAGCATGAACTGACATGTTGTCCACTCAATCAAAAGGATCAGAGAATTAATCTAGTACTGAAAGCATAAGCTACTGCTAGCTAGCACTACAGTGCATACATAACATGTGGTGAGTAGTTGCCTCTCAATGAGATAAAGACAATAGTTTAACAGTTTTGAAAAAATGTATTTATTCCAAAATGAAGGAGAAGCAAGAGAGAAATAGAGATTTTTTTTCTCACTTTCAGTTTCATTGACTTAACTAGCAGATGCAGCTAGCTAGTTCAGCCTACTGAAACACCCTGCTCAAACAGAGGGATGCTATGTTAGCTAGCTGGCTATGACATCAAACACAACACTGGAACTCTTCCAAGTCAAGGTAAGCTTCTGGTTTTACAAATGTATTGCCACCGGGGCCCACCGGTGTAACTGCTTACTGTGACTGTACACTAACATTACTGCATGATTGTAGCGGGTATAGTAACAAGTTAATTATATTAGCTATGCTGACTATGACGTTACTTTAGCAAATATGGTGACAACGATGTTGGCTGTATGTAGCGGTTTGGCTTGGAATGTTTTTGTTTTTGCCTGGTCACATACAGCTGATGTGTTGTGTATTGAAGTCCACAAGGGAAGCGAAGAGGTGAGAGGAGGAGAGCGCATGCGAGAAGTAATACTATACCGTGAACTGTGTTTGCGTGTGATATGGAGTGTATTCATTCCGCTGATTCTGTTGAAAAATGTTTCTTAAACAGAAGCAAATAGAACACAATGGGGATAAACATTTGTCCAATAGAAACTCGTGTGCAACTTTTGGACTAATGATTACACCCTATATCAGCTACATGCAGGCAAGAGTGTGCAAGGCGGTAGGTATTGAATGTCACCGTCAGGGTGTCACCTATGTTATAAACTTTCATAGGCTAGGTTGTAGCAACCTCATGATGGGTATAGGGAAAAAGTTAGTATCATGTAGTAGCCTAAACCTATCGCTGTTACATTGAACTGGGTGAATGGAAGATGAATGACAGTCATCCTTATGCTATAATAGAAAGAAGACCATGCTCATTAAAAAAAAATCGTCCTCCCTCATCTTAAACGGCACTGACCGCAACCGATTTTAGGTCCTCGACCAGACATGTTGCTAATTCTAAGAAAACATTTCTAAATGTTCATATTGCAAAGAAATTAGGTTGTTGTACCTTTTATTTCCCCCCGAATATAAAGAAAACTGCTACTTCATTGACTTCAACATGGTTCTCATCAGAGCATTGTTTACAAGCACCAATGCAAGAAGATGCAATAGTTTCATTATCACAGTGTAGCATAGGCCAAGTAACTATGGTTTGTCCATATAAACAATTACACACGTGGAATAATGGTGCCTAACAATTTCTAAATTCGATTGCTGGCTCGTTGTAATTGGCATGGGCTAACCAGTCAGCTACGACTAGCTACAATAAAGCATTTTACCTGAAATTCAGAATATTCTTCTTTGCTGACATTACCCTCTCGTAAAACTGGAACATTTTCGAGACCCTTGCACAAATACTGATCAAAAACCTTTATTATACTCATATTTTCTCGCTAAATGTTCAGCTCTCAAATTTAGCAAGCTGGAGAAACATGTCAACCGAGAAAAGGCACTACAACACTCAAAGAGACGCTTCCGGAAAGTCTAGTGTGAATGTTTTACAATGTCGCCACCTAGCGGCCTTGGAGCACAATCTCACTATGCATTTATGCATTTTTTTCGGTATGTGGCGCTGTGAGACTTGACAAAGAGACCCAGGTACAGTCATCGCGCAATGAATCACGGTAGGCCATTGTTATCGAGCTAATAAAACATGGCCATAGGAGGGAAAAGTGTACTGTGGTTACCACATCATATGAGCACAAACAAATTAGTTTGAACCCAGCTGGAGAATGAGGGGGACAACCTGACGCATGTGTGAATGAGGAGCAAGGACCTCTCAAATCAAATCAATTTTATGTGTCACATGAGCCAAATACATTACCGTGAAATGCTTACATACAAGCATTTAACCAACAATGCAGTTTTGAGAAAATAGAGTTAAAAAAATATTTACTAAATAAAGTAAAGTTAAAAATAAAGTAAAGTTTAAAAAAACTAAGTTAAAAAAAAGTGCCGCTGCATAGATAATAAACAGCAAGAAAAACTAAACAAAGCAGTGGGGGTCAATGCAAATAGTCCGGGTGGCCATTTGACTAATTGTTCAGCAGTCTTATGGCTTGGGGGTAGAAGCTGTTAAGGAGCCTTTTGGACCTAGACTTTACACTCCGGTACCGCTTGACGTGCGGAAGCAGAGAGAACACTCTATGACTTGGGTGACTGGATTCTTTGACCATTTTTGTGACCTTCCTCTGACACCACCTAGTATATAGGTCCTGGATGTCAGGAAGCTTGGCTCCAGTGATGTACTGGACCATACACACTACCCTCTGTAGCGCCTTACGGTCGGATGCCGAGCAGTTGCCATACCAGGCAGTGATGCAACCAGTCAGGATGCAACAGGTTGACCAGTGTTACCTTGGAGATAATGACACACCAAATGAACAACATTGGAAGCAACCCTGCCGTCCTGCCAGTGAGTGACATCATCCATCCTGTAATGATTGGGTTTGGAAGCACCGCACTCCATCTGTTCCTCAGACCCATGGGGAGGGGATAGGAAATTAAGAAGGAAAGTCGTGATTCCAGGCTTCTGTTTACCTTCTTCCTCAGTCACTATCCTGTCCAATATGGTGTGATATTGCTGGGAGAGATACTGTCTGGCCTTAAAACAAACAATGCGGTCATCAGGATTTCCTTTAAGTTCGCTTTTTGTACAAAGGCATAGATGTTGGACAGGATGCAGAACATTTTTATTTATTTTCGGTGGAGTCATTTTGGCAGATTTCAGCTATATCCGTACCATGGCATGATGTTGTTTTCATGTTGTCATACATAATAAATGCATAGGTTTGGCCTCAAGTGGCTGAAGGAAGCAGATGGAGAGAGGTCACATTGCAACATTGCTGGCTGGCATCTCAGCTGCACACACAACTGACCATTTGTCCTCTTGCTCTGAGAATACTCCCGCTATCCTCTCTTATTTACAATATCCTTGTGAAAAAACTCAATTCGTGATTTTGAGTTTTACTGAATTTCTCCTGGGAATGAAATACAATGTAAACCAAATGAATGCCGTTAGGGCATTGAAGAGGACAGTAGTTAACTTTTTAGGGAAACTGACTTTAGATATGGACAGAGCGTTTAAGATTATTGATGGCTGTCATGATGATTAACTGATCGATGAGCCCAGGTCTGTACAGTCAGCAAATGCGGTATATATATTTTTTCTTATGTCCTCCAATCTCTATAAAATATTAACTTTTTCAAACTCCCATCAGCACGTATGTCCTCTTACTGTGTGCTCCTGCCTCCCTGTCTGCTGAAAAATAAGCAAACAGTACAGGTTGAAATAGTATTTAGCTAGACTGTATAACATTCTACCCGCACAGCTTGAAGTTTACCTCTCTGGATTCCCCGAGTGCTGCAAACTCAGTCCACACAAATACATTACATTTACCAATGGGAGTTTGCTATCCAATAAAATAGAGGCAGGTAATGTGCACTGAGAAAGAGGGAATGTGTTTTGAGTGGACTTCCCATTTGAAAAATGGTGCTAAAGTACCAGAAGTACCAGCTTGTTTTTCTTAATTAAGGTCTCTATGTAATTAAAATGACTTTACATTGTCTGGCTCTCACAATAGTGCTTGACAATAGGATGAAGTACATCCCTTACCTTCTGTTCTCCTGTTGACAGCTTTTTGGGGATCTTTAATTAACTATTTTGTGTTTAATGAGAATACAACATCACAGAAGACCTGGACTTTGAAGGGCATAATACATGTGGTTGGACAGCCAGTGAATCAAAACCATGATAGACCATGTCCTCTGCTTCTCTGTTGATTGACTTGGCTTCAAATTGCCAGTGATGCTGCTCTCAGCTTGTGGGGAAAGTTACTGTGGCATGCTGGTCACTGTCTTGTTTGACTTTGGAGAAAGAAAAAAAAACATTTCAAAGGCTACCCCCGTTTCCCTTTGTTAGCCTGAATGGGCTTGATTACTAGGACTCTCCTGTGCCATTTCCCTGTGCTTCTCAAAGGAGCCTCCCATCACGGTTCTCCCAGTGCATAAAAGGTCACGAACCCACTGACAATGAAACAAAGAGGAGCACAGCTTCTGGAAACAACAGAGGTTGCCAAACAAGGAGGATTGGTGAAAGGTAAGAAAGAAAGAAAACATAGAAACAAATATAGAATAATTAAACACATTAACACACATGGAGGTAATGTACATTGACACATGTTGACAAACTTTTCCTCCCTCTCCAGTGAAGTGACATGAAGGTTGTATGTAGGTCTGTGTGTAGAATGGCTTCAGCTTGAATTTTCACGCCCTGGAGCAGGCATCCTCAGAGACTTGTCAGAAGACTTCCTCTGCTGCTAGGCAACAGCAACAGCAGCATGATTTACTCACATGACAACATTTCACAAAGCAATTAGGTAGAGTCAGGCATGGTCACCCCCAAGGTTTGCAGTGTTTTTAAACCATCACTGTTGGAGCACAAACTCAACTGTCTATTACAGTCGTGTGAAGTCTGATGACTAAATTGTTACCCAGCTAAATACAACTGATGATGAACATTACAACAGCAAAAAACAGCTGACTAGATGTTCATATAGTAGTGGAATAGAGGACACAAGAGTCTTTCATGTTAACGCAGGGGGAACCAAGGGAATCACATGCCTGGTGTTGCAAGTCTGAACAAGCCACTGGTGAGAGACTCTCTGAAGGTGTCATGATGATATTTCTTCACAGAAAAACCCAAAAGTGACGTCTCACCCATTACTCAGCTCCCTTGTCCTCTCTTCTCTTTCTCTCTTCTCTTCTGACTGCAGGTTACTGCTGCCTGCCCAGGAGGAGGAGGCCCAGGGGAAGGAGGAGAGGAGAGAGCCATTCCACAGATGTGTCTCTCACAAAGATGGAGAAGAAAGGTTGAGGTCATAATAGAGCACATTCTGCTTATTTGAATCCTTAATCTGGCTGGAATTGAAGTAATGGAGAGGGATGGTTGAGGTCATAATAGAGCACATTCTGCTAGTAACCTTCCGGTTACTAGTCCGATGCTCTAACCACTAGGCTACGCTGCCGTGGCAGCGTTTCAGGCTAGAAGGATGAAGATAGGTCTGGATGAGTGCAGAAAATAGAAGCACAGGCATTGACGTTACAGCTCAGACAATAACAAAAAATAAACAATCAATAGAACATATAAATACAATATAATATATACATTCAGTTATCCTATGAAGAGGATAGAGAATGCACATTAAATACATGCTAAAATACATCTTGAATAGTTTTTTATTATATCAAACTAAATAAGTATAATTATTTTCCCGTCCTATGACCTTGAGCAATTCGCGAGCAGCGTGCCCAGCCAAGCTCAAGAGTCTCCACTCCCTGAAACTCCTTAAATCCAATCGATTCATTTTCAACTTCCACTTACCCTGCTATGGATCAAAATACATGTTACAGATGGGATATAGTAAACCTTGTTAAGTTGTGGAGAGACAAAAAAATATATTGGCTCATTTGTCGGGGTTTGAACTTAACATTGTTTTAAAGACATATTGGACTATGCTCAGTGGGATGTCAAAGGAGTCAATCCTCAGAGTAAAGTAATCTATAGCATCATTATCAACTGAACATGATGTTAGATACCCTGGAGAGATTCTATGGTTTCCCCCATCATGGAGTCCTACAGAAACTGTTTTGCTCACCATAGTTTTATTTCTGTTTACAGTAACATTGATATCTCTAAATCACTGGCAGTTGAAAAGATAACTGTGAGTGCTATTATGATGTTTAGATGTGCTCCAGACATATTTTAAAGCGAGATCGATGCACTGACAAAATAAGTCATGTAAAGTGTAGCTGACAAATGGTGATATTTGTCATCTGAGGTATTTCTCGGTGACAGAGCAGTGATGATGTCAAGGAGAGCCCCTGGTAATAAATCACAGACCCAGGAGCAAATTTAACTGACCTCAGACCCTTTGGAAGCTTGAAGAACAATCTGGCCTTAATGGCCCTGTACTCTTATAATATCTGCCTGGCACAGCTAGAAGAGGAATGGCCACCCCACAGAGCCTGGTTCCTCTATAGGTTTCTTCCTAGGTTCCTGCCTTTCTAGGGATTTTTTCCTAACCACAGTACTTCTACATCTGCATTTTTTGTGCTTTTGGGGTTTTAGGCTCGGTTTCTGTATAAGAACTTTGTGACAACTGGTGATGTAAAAAGGGCTTTAAAGATATGTACATTTGATTTACTGATTGTTTTTTAACCTCTGTGTCCATGAGAGAAAGAGAGAGAGAGAGAGGGAGGGGGATGGGGAGAGAGAGAGAGAGAGAGAGGGGGATGGGGAGAGAGAGAGAGAGAGAGGGAGGGGGATGGGGAGAGAGAGAGAGTGAGGGGAGAGGAGGGGGGGGATGGGGAGAGAGAGAGAGTGAAAGAGAGGAAGAGGGAGAGGGAGGGGGGATGGGGAGAGAGAGAGGAAGAGGGGGAGGGGGATGGGGAGAGAGAGAGTGAAAGAGAGGAAGAGGGAGAGGGAGAGGGAGGGAGGGGGATGGGGAGAGAGAGAGTGAAAGAGAGGAAGAGGGAGAGGGAGGGAGGGGGATGGGGAGAGAGAGTGGAAGAGGGATAGGGAGGGAGGGGGATGGGGAGAGAGAGTGAAAGAGAGGAAGAGGGAGAGGGAGGGAGGGGGATGGGGAGAGAGAGAGTGAAAGAGAGGAAGAGAGTAGTAGAGCAACTAGTGGAGCACAAACATTGTAAATACAACCTATATTTATCAGTGTATTTATTTTTCCTTTCATAGTTCAACTACTTGCACATTGTTACAACAGTGTAAATAGCCAATAACATAACAGTTGAAATGTCTATATTCTTATAAAACTTTTGTGAGTGTAATGTTTACTGTTCATTTCTGATGGTTTATTTCCCTTGTTTATTTCCCGTTTGTTTATTGTCTATTCCATTTGCTTTGGTAATGTAAACAGGTGGATGGGAAGGGGGGTGAGAGAGTGGGAAAGGGAGGGAGGGAGAGAGAGAAAAGAGGGAGAAACACTGTATATAGACATAATGTCATTTGAAATGTCTTTATTGACCAGATAGAGCAGCAATATTTTGTGACCTGTTGCCACAAGAAAAGGGCAACCAGTGAAGATAAAACACCATTGTATGTACAACCTATATTTATGTTTATTTATTTTCCCTTTTGTACTATTTGCACATCATTACAACGCTGTATATAGACATAATGTCTTTATTATTTTGGACATTTTGTGATTGTCACATCGTGTATGTAGGTGGCAGGGAAGAATTAAGCACAGGAGAATTAAACTTGGTATAATTGGAGTATTTTAACAACTTAAAACAAACTCCAAAACCAAAGTCCATAATAAAATAAATGTGGGTACAAGAACCCGCCGCACACCAATCCATAAAACACAACAATAAACAATCTCTGACAAGGACATGAGGGGAAACAGAAGGTTAAATACACAACACTTAATGAATGGGATTGGAACCAGGTGTGTAAGAAGACCAGACAAAACCAATGGAAAATGAAACATAGATCAATGATGGCTAGAAGACCGGTGAAGTCGACAGCCGAGCACCGCCCGAACAAGGAGAGGCATTGACTTCGGCAGAAGTCGTGACAGTACCCCCCTCCCGACGCGTGGCTGGAGCCACGCGTCGACACCGGCCTCGGGGACGACCCGGAGGACGAGGCGCTTGGCGATCCGGATGGAGACGGTGGAACTCTCGTAGCAGGGAAGGATCTAACACGTCCTCCACAGGAACCCCTCCTCCGGACCGTACCCCTCCCAGTCCACAAGGTACTGAAGGTCCCTCGCCCGACGTCTCGAATCCAGGATGGCTCGAACGGAGTCCGCTGGGACCCCCTCAATATCCAGAGGGGGCAGAGGAACCTCCCGCACCTCAGCCTCCTGGAGCGGGCCAGCCACCACCGGCCTGAGGAGAGACACATGGAACGAGGGGTTAATACGGTAATTGTTGGGAAGCTGTAACCTAAAACATACCTTGTTCACCCTCCTGAGGACTTTAAATGGCCCCACAAACTGCGGACCCAGCTTCCGGCAGGGCAGGCGGAGGGGCAGGTTTCGGGTCGAGAGCCAGACCCTGTCCCCCGGTGCTCACTGCACCAACTTTCTGGCGTAGAACAGCGCGCTGAAGGTGGACGTGGGCGGCGTCCCATGTTTCCTCCGCGCGCTGGAACCAGTCATCCACCGCAGGAGCCTCTGTCTGACTCGGATGACATGAAGCCAGGACCGGCTGATACCCCAATACACACTGAAATGGAGAAAGGTTAGTGGAGGAGTGGTGGAGCGAGTTCTGGGCCATCTCTGCCAGGGCACGAACGCCGCCCACTCCCCCGGCCGGTCCTGGCAATAAAACCTCAGAAACCTACCCACATCCTGGTTAATATATATAATAATAATAATAATATAATAATAATATATGCCATTTAGCAGACGCTTTTATCCAAAGCGACTTACAGTCATGTGTGCATACATTCTACGTATGGGTGGTCCCGGGATTCGAACCCACTACCCTGGCGTTACAAGCGCCATGCTCTACCATCCTGGTTCACTCTAACTCACTCTACCTGCCCGTTACTTTTGGGGTGAAAACCTGAGGTAAGGCCTGCCGAGACCCCCAGACGTTCCAAGAACGCCGTCCAAACCCCTGACGTAAATTGGGGACCCCGATTAGACACTATATCCTCAGGTACCCCGTAGTGCCGGAAGACGTGTGTAAACAGGGCCTCAGCAATCTGTAGGGCTGTAGGGAGACTGGGCAAAGGGAGGAGACGACAGGACTTAGAAAAACGATCCACAACGACCAGGATCGTGGTCTTACCCTGTGAAGGTGGAAGATCGGTAATAAAATCCACTGACAGGTGCGGCCACGGCAGTTGTGGAACGGGTAAGGGTTGTAACTTACCTCTGGGCAGGTGTCTAGGAACCTTGCACTGGGCGCACACTGAGCAGGAGGAAACATAAACCCTTACATCTCTTTCTAAAGTGGGCCACCAGTACTTCCCACCAAGACAGCGCACCGTCCGACCGACCCCAGGATGACATGTGAGCCCAATAGATCAGCCGATCGCAGACAGCAGACGGAACGTACAGACGCCCAGCTGGACACTTAGGGGGAGTGGGCTCTGCACGTGGCGCCCGCTCAATGTCCGCGTCCAGCTCCCACACTACCGACGCCATGAAGCAAGAGACTGGGAGTATGGGGGTGGGATCCATGGACCGCTCCTCTGTGTCATACAGCTGGGACAGTGCGTCTGCCTTGACGTTCTGGGAGCCTGGTCTGTAAGAGAGGGTAAACACAAAACGGGTGACAAACATGGCCCACCTTGCCTGACGAGGATTCAGTCTCCTCGCTGCCCGGATGTACTCCAGATTGCGGTGGTTAGTACAGATGAGAAAGGGGTTTTTAGCCCCCTCAAGCCAATGTCTCCACACCTTCAAAGCTTTAACGACAGCCAACAGCTCCAGGTCCCCCACATCATAGTTTCACTCCACCGGGCTGAGCTTCTTAGAGAAGAAATCACAGGGGCGGAGTTTCAGTGGTGTACCCGAGCACTGAGAGAGCACAGCTCCTATCCCAGCCTCGGAGGCGTCCACCTCCACTATGAAGACCAAAGAGGGATCCGGATGAGCCAACACAGGAGCCAAGGTAAACACAGCCTTCAAGTGCCAAAAAAAGCCCCGTCCGCCCCAACTGACCATTGCAAGCGCACCAGGCTCCCCTTCAGCATTGAGTTAATGGGAGCAGCCACCTGACCAAAACCCCAGATAAACCTCCGGTAGTAGTTGGCAAACCCTAAGAATCCCTGCACTTCCTTCACTGTGGTGGGAGTCGGCCAGTCATGCACGGCTGCAATGCGGTCACTCTCCATCTCCACTCTTGACATGGAAATGCGATACCCTAGGAAGGAGACGGACTGTTGAAAGAACAAGCATTTCTCAGCCTTGTCATACAGGTCATGCTCCAACAGGCGACCAAGCACCTTGCGTACCAGGGACACATGCTCGGCGCGTGTAGCGGAGTATATCAGAATGTCATCAATATACACCACTACACCCTGCCCGTGCAGATCCCTGAAAATCTTGTCTACAAAGGATTGGAAGACTGATGGAGCATTCATCAACCCGTACGGCATGACGAGGTTCTCATAATGCCTTGAGGTGGTACTAAATGCCGTCTTCCACTCTTCTCCCTCTGGGATACGCACCAGGTTGTACTCACTCCTGAGATCCAGTTTAGTGAAGAAGCGTGCCACGTGCATTGTCTCAATCGCCGTGGCAATAAGAGGTAGCGGGTAACTGTACCTCACCGTGATTTGATTTAGACCTCTATAATCAATGCACGGGTGCAGACCTCCATCGAGGAGACGGGTGAAGTGGAGGCCCGAATGTACCCCTGACGCAGGGATTTGGAGACATATTGTATGTCTCCATAGCCACCGTCTCTAATTGTGACAGGGGATACACGTGACTCCTGGGAAGTGCAACGTCTACCAGGAGATCTATCGCACAATCCCTCGATGAGGTGGTAATTGAGGTGGTAATTGAGTCACCTTCTTTTTGCAGAAGGCGAGAGTAAAATTGGCATAAATTCCCAGACGCGCCTGAATCTACCAGAGCCTTATGCTGGGAACAAGGGGAAAAGAAATCAGGAAAAGTGACATAAACAAATATATGTGCGACAAAGGGCTCTGGGTGAGAATGGTGCCAACTCACCTGGGGTGACGCAAGAGCGCCCTGCCTGCTGCCTCGATTCCCAGAGGAACCAACCCTGCACCTCCCTCCCAGCTCCATGGGTATCGGAGAGGGGGTGCGGGAGGATGGAACCACTAGACCCTAATCTGGACGTCCGCGAGTAGCCAGCATGTTGTCCAGCCGGATGGACAGGTCCACCAGCTGGTGGAAGGTGAGGGTGGTGTCTCTGCAGGCCAGCTCCTGACGGATGTCCTCGTGTAGACTGCAGTGGTAATGGTCAATCAGGGCCCTGTTGTTCCATCCCGCGCCAGCAGCCAGGGTCCTAAACTCCAGAGCAAACTCCTGCGCGCTCCTCGTCTCCTGCCTCAGATGATAGAGACGCTCATCCGCCGCTCTGCCCTCAGGTGGGTGGTCGAACGCTGCCCGGAAAAGGCGGGTGAACTCCTCAAAATGGTCCAACGCCGCATCTTCACACACGGCGCTGGCCCACTCCAGTGCTTTCCCGGTGAGGCACGAGATGAGGGCGAAAACCTTCTCATGGTCCGATGGAGATGGTTGGACAGTGGCCAGATAAAGGTTTAATTGGAGGAGGAAACCCTGGCAGGTGGAAGGACTTCCGTCGTACCCCCGTGGCATGGGTAGACGGATCCCACTGGGCTCAGGTGGTAAAGGAGCGCCCAGGATATACCCCGGTTGGGCTGGTGGAGGCACTGGAAGAACTCCCTGTCTCTCCCAGCGGTCCATATTCTGGACAACGCGATCCAGTGATTGTAATGTTTCCTGTTAATTTTTTGGGTTTATTACCTATTTCACTTGCTTTGGCAATGTAAACATATGTTTTTCATGGCAATAAATTGACATTGAAATTGAAATGAGAGAGATAGAGAGACCACAGCATCACCAGCCACACCCCAACCAGCTAAGACCACCCCAAGCAAACCCTGGCCACACCATATATAGGCCTCCCCATATCATACCTATGCTCCTTCTGCCCACCCCATGCCCCCCACCCATGTGGCAAGGACCTCAACATGACAGCAGGACATATTATGCCCAGGCCATGAGCAGAGCAACAGGCCCAACCCCCACTATTACACCCGCCCAAGCCCTATCCTGCGACCTAAGAGGTATGTATCAGATGCTCAACATGCTCTGCTCACACCTACTGTGATGGTCCAGGTCTAAATCACACAAAAACAACACTAAACACTATGGAACACAAAACTTTTACTATCTCATCCTGGAATACACAAGGTCTGAGGTAATCTGCAATCTGCAGGAACCCAGAGTTCATCAAAGAAACTGGAAAAACAGACATTGTCATCCTGCAAGAAACATGGTAAAAAGGAGACTGTTTGCCCTCTAGGTTACACAGAGCTGGTAGTCCCATCCACCAAAAAAGCAGGTGTGAAACAGGGAAGAGACTCAGGGGGTATGCTTATTTGGTATAGAGCAGACCTAACCCACTCTATTAAATTAGTAAAAACAGGAACATTTTACATCTGGCTAGAAATTAATAAGGAAATTATCTGAAAAGAGAAAAACATCCTCATGTGTGCTACCTATATCCCCCTATAGAATCCCCAACCATTTCCAGGCTCAGAGACATGTAATAGTCTGTGGCGACCTAAATGCCAGAACTGGACAAGAACTCAACATCCTCAGCACACAGGGGGACAAACACCTACCTGGAGGTGACAGCATTCCCTCCCCTATATGCACCCCTGGACACAACTACGACAACATAACCAACAAAAACGGGTCAACTCCTGCAGCTCTGTCGGACGCTAGGTATATACATAGTCAATGGTAGGCTTTGAGGGGACTCCTGTGGTAGGTACACCTATAGCTCATATCTTGGCAGTAATACTGTAAACTACTTTAACACTGACCTCAACCCAGAGTCTCTTAGTGTTGTCAGTGGACTGACTAACTCTCTATCAGATCACAGCAAAACCACACTGTCACGTCCTGACCTTTTGTATGTTACATCCTTTTGTATGTTTCTATTTTAGGTTGGTCAGGGCGTGAGTTGGGGTGGGCATTCAATGTTTTTGTTCTATGTTTGGTATTTCTATGTGTTTGACCTGGTATGGGTCCCAATCAGAGGCAGCTGTCAATCGTTGTCTCTGATTGAGAACCAGCCTGTTTTCCCACTCTTGTTTGTGGGTGGTTGTTTTCTGTTTAGTGTATGTCACCTTAGAGAGCTGTTTCATTTTGTCCATTTCACTTTGTTATTTTGTTTTGTGCGTTCAGTTTATAAATTATGAAGGACACTTACCACGCTGCATATTAGTCCGATCCTTCTTACTCTTCCTCAGACGAAGAGGAGATTCGTTACACACACACTACTCGAACAGAGCTTTGCTTAATCATGAGGCATAAAAGCCAAAGGAATTGAATAATATTAACAAAAGCTATAAATGGAAATCTACCATAAAACAATTAGGCTACGACATATTCAATCCCTTCTAGACAATTTCCTGGAAATTTACTTAGCAGTGGAAAACCTCAACAGTATATTTGACCTCTCAGCTTCCCTATCAAATCTAATTAACAACAATGACAAATGGTTTGATGAAGAACGCAAAAACCTAAGAAAGAAATTGAGAAACCTATCCAACCAAACACATAGACATCCAGAAAACCTGAGCCTACGCCTTCATTATGGTGAATTACTAAAACAATATAGAAATACACTACGGAAAAAGAAGGAACGTCACATCAGAAATCAGCTCAATGTAACTGAAGAATCAATAAAATCTTACCACTTCTGGTAAATTGGAAAACTCTAAACAAACAACAACACAAAGAGTTATCTATCCAAAACGGAGACGTATGGATTAACCACTTCTCCAATCTTTTTGGCTCTATGACAAAGAACAAACAGCAAAAACATATACATGATCAAATACAAATCTTAGAATCAACTATTAAAGACTACCAGAACCTACTGGATTCTCCAATTACATTGAAGAAACTACAGGACAAAATACAAACCCTCCAACCCAAAAAGGCCTGTGGGGTTGATGGTATCCTGTCACATCTGCTCCCGCTCCCTCTCTCTTGTACTCGAGGCTGCCTGGCTGCTCATCATTACACACACGTCACCATCTTTACGTGCACCAGTCATCAGACTCACCTGGACTCCATAACGTCATTGATTGCCTCCCCTATATCTGTCACTTCCTCAGTTTCATCCCTGTGTCTGCATTGCTGTTGTTTTGTTTCTCTTGTCCAGACGCTGTTCTTGTTTAGTTTCCTGTCTATTCATTGCTAAATCCTCACCCTGTACTTGCTTCCCATCTCCCAGCGTCTGTCGTTACGGAACCCTTACAGTATCCTAAATGACATGATAAAATATACAGACCACAAATTCCAATTGGCTTAAACTCTTTAACATCCTCCTCAGCTCTGGCATATTCCCCAATATTTGGAAGCAAGGACTGATCACCCCAATCCACAAAAGTTCAGACAAATTTGACCCCAATAACTACCATGGGACATGCGTCAACGGCAATCTTCTGCATTATCATTAACAAAAGAATCATACATTTCCTCAGTGAAAACAATGTACTGAGCAAATGTCAAATTGGATTTTAGCCAAATTACTGAACGACAGATCAAGTATTCACCCTGCACACACGAATTGACAAACAAACAAACCAAAACAAAGGCAAATTCTTCTCATGCTTTGTTGATTTCAGAAAAGCTTTCGACTCGATTTGGCACGAGGGCCTGCTATACAAATTGAAGGAAAGTGGTGTTGGGGGAAAAACATGACAGTGTGTGGTTAAAATTGCCAAAAAACACATACTATCAGAACAGCTAGAGTCACAGATGTATACTGACCCAATCAGGGGGCAGGTAAATGACAGGTCAAAGGCAGGCAAAGGTACATAACCCAAGGCAGAGTTAATAAGGTACAGAACAGCAGGCAGGCTTGGGGTCAAGACAGGCAGAGGTTCGTAAAGGGGTCAGAGTCAGGAAGGTACAGACAGGCTCGGGGTCAGGGCAGGCAGAATGGTCAGAACCGGGGAAACTAGAAAACAGAACTTGAGAAAGCAGGGAGACGGGAAAACACGCTGGTAAGACCTGAGAAGACAAGACGAACTGGCAACAGATAAGGGTATGACACACACATTTCTTTCCACAGGGCCGGGGGGTGAGACAGGGATGCAGGTTAAGCCCCACCCTCTTCAACATATATATCAACGAATTAGCGAGGGCACTAGAACAGTCTGCAGCACCCGGCCTCACCCTACTAGAATCTGAAGTCAAATGTTTCCTGTTTGCTGATAATCTTGTACTTCTGACCCCAACCAAGGAGGGCCTACAGCAGCACCTAGATCTTCTGCACAGATACTGTCGGAACTGAGCCCTGACAATAAATCTCAGTAAGACAAAAATAATGGTGATCCAAAAAAGGTCCAGTTGCCGGGACCACAAACACAAATTCCATCTAGACACCTAACAACAGTGCTGAAACTAACCAATACACATTTTAGTACTATTTTAATTCTTCATTCTGTGCTGCGACTTTTTTTAAATGTTTTTTATTTGTTTGAGACTTGTGGAGCACACAAAAAAACTATACATACTTCGACCTAAACATCAGCGCTACAGGTAACTTCCACAAAGCTGTGAATGATCTGAGAGACAAGGCAATGCCATCAAATGGAACATAAAATTAGACATACCAATTAGGATCTAGCTAAAAATACTTGAATCAGTTATAGAACCCATTGCCCTTTATGGTTGTGAGGTCTGCGGTCTGCTCACCAACCAAGAATTCACAAAATGGGACAAACTGTAACGGCTTCTAGAGGTAGTGTGTGGAGGAGTCAGGCGCAGAGAGCAGGGTAGTTCAAAGATGTGGATCTTTTATTTCCAAAAAACAGAGAGACGGTCACGCCACACACACAAGGGCGCATAAAGACCCAGTCCAACATACAGGACGAAACTGTTCAGAAAAAAGGAATCCGCTGGAAAGATGGCTGTAGGATCGATGGACAGGTCCTCAGTGTCATGGAGACGGGACAGCGCCTTAGTGTTGAGGGAACCTGGTCTATAAGAGATCGTAAATCTAAATTAGGTAAAGAACATGGCCCACCTAGCCTGACGAGGATCAAATCAAATCAAATCCAATTTTATTTGTCACATACACATGGTTAGCAGATGTTAATGCGAGTGTAGCGAAATGCTTGTGCTTCCAGTTCCGACAATGCAGCGATAACCAACAGTAATCTAACTAACAATTCCAAAACCACTGTCCTATACACAGTGTAAGGGGATAAAGAATATGTACATAAGGATATATGAATGAGCCATCGCTCAGTATACAGTAGATGGTATCGAGTACAGTATATACATATGAGATGAGTATGTAGACAAAGTAAACAAAGTGGCATAGTTAGTGGCTAGTGATACATGTACTACACAAGGATGCAGTCGATGATGTAGAGTACAGTATATACGTATGCATATGAGATGAATAATGTAGGGTAAATAACATTATATAAGGTAGCATTGTTTAAAGTGGCTAGTGATATATTTACATCATTTCCCATCTATTCCCATTATTAAAGTGGCTGGAGTTGGGTCAGTGTCAATGACAGTGTGTTGGCAGCAGCCACTCAATGTTAGTGGTGGCTGTTTAACAGTCTGATGGCCTTGAGATAGAAGCTGTTTTTCAGTCTCTCGGTCCCAGCTTTGATGCACCTGTACTGACAACACAATTAGACCCAACCAAATCATGAGAAAACAAAAAGATAATTACTTGACACATTGGAAAGAACTTCCAAAAAAACAGAGCAAACTAGAATGCTATTTGGCCAAAAACAAAGAGTAGATTGTGGCAGAATGCCTGACCACTGTGACTTACCCAAACTTAAGGAAATCTTTGACTATATACAGACTCAGTGATCATAGCCTTGCTATTGAGAAAGGCTGCCGAAGACAGACCTGGCACACAAGAGAATACAGGCAATGGGGCACACTGCCCACAAAATGAGATGGAAACTGAGCTGCACTTCCTAACCTCCTGACAAATGTATGACCATATTAGGGACACATATTTCCCTCAGATTACACAGACCAACAAAGAACTCAAAAACAAATACAACTCCCATATCTTGTGGATGAAATACCACAATGTGCAATCACAGCAGCAAGATTTGTGACCTGTTGCCACAAGAAAAGGGCAACCAGTGAAGAACAAACACCATTGTAAATACAATCTTATATTAATGTTTATTTATTTTCCCTTCTGTACTTGAACTATTTGCATATAACATGTGTATATTTGCATATAAAATACATTTTTATTGTTTATTTCACTTTAGTGTATTCTCTAGTTCACTTGCTTTGTCAACATGTGTTTCCCAATAAAGCCCTTACATTGAATTGAATTAAACTGAGAGAGAATTGACAGAGGGAGAGAGGTGGGGGTGAGAGAGACAGAGAGAGAGAGAGATAGACAGAGAGACAGACAGAGAGAGAGAGGTGGGGGTGAGAGAGACAGAGAGAGAGGGAGAGAGAGAGATAGGAAGAGACAGAGAGAGAGAGACAGAGAGAGAGAGGTGGGGGTGAGAGAGACAGAGAGAGAGAGAGAGAGAGAGAGATAGGAAGAGACAGAGAGAGAGAGACAGACAGAGAGAGAGAGGTGGGGGTGAGAGAGACAGAGAGAGAGAGAGATAGACAGAGACAGAGAGACAGACAGAGAGAGAGAGTGAGACCCTAAAAATAGTAGCCAGTTTCCCCAGAAATATGGATAACATAATGGGTTGATATTTATTCATGTCGATTTTAACATATTTTGACAGCAATTTCACAAAGATATAAACAAAAACACAACCGGTGTTCCCTATAACAAATAAGCCTTTTGAGAAGTGTAATTTACAAAGTTAAACAGAGCCAGACTGATCTTTTAATTTTTTCTGCAGGTAACGTTTATATGATGCACATAAAATTGAAAGCACAAGGAATGGGGCAATGCATTACCACTGGAGGCAAGAGTTAGAGGAAGCATGTTTTCAGGTTCTTTTAGAAAACATGGTTAGGTATATTTGTTGCTGAGAGCTGTTGCCTGACACCCTGAACTAGAACAAATGACTAATGATAGAGAGAAGCAAGCAGTTTGGCAATTACTTCCATATACTGTACTGTTCACAAAATGCTATTCATACACTAGAACTTTATGATTTATCAGTGTATAATAGTTTCTATTTTCCACATGGATAGACATAACTAGGCAGAGGCCAGCTATGTAGTACAACATAATGTGTATAAGGCAGATTTAACATTTTACTGAACCTATCACGCTTCACCTCCTGGGGAGCTAGATCAAAAATATACATCTGTGTATCTTCAACCTAGGGAGAATTACAGTAAACCTCCCCCATGAGTGCCTTGCCTAAAGAAGTCCGTTTAAAAAAAAAAATCTCCCACATTAAGAATAGCCAACCCCTAAAGTGATGGCTTTATAGAATTGTTAAAGATTCTCCTTGAGTGTGGGCAAAATGTATGTACTGTATCACTTATGTCAGATTGATCTAATTCCAACAAGGTGATCTCATTAATAAATGTACAGATATTGCAGTAAAGATGAAGAAGTGTTGATTTCCTATCAAAACATCCTTTCGATGTTCAGGAGATTGATTTTCTTCTGGTAAGTACTTTCATGGCACAGAAGCCTCACTGGGTCAATAGCTGCTTCCCCCCCGTCCTGTTGAGGCCTTTTACTTTTCCACTGATACCTGCTCAGAGGAGCTCAGTGATGAGAGTCTACTACTGTGTTGGGAGTTGAAACACCAGGAAAAACAGATATTTAGCCATGCACTAATAATGATGATTGTGTTGGTATGGCAACATTGTATATGTACTGAAAAGCCTTATGGCATAAAAAGTGTCTTTCAGTGCTTTTGGAATATTACGTTCCAACCGGTCACCAAAATAGGTACACATCACTGCTCTGGTAGAGGGCTCTGCTATTTGAGCACAGCAATTACTTAGTAATTTACCACTTTCAGAGCTCTGCAGAGAAAACACAGAGAGAGAGAGAGTCTCTCTTCCTTTCACTTTCTCCCTCCCACATTTTGTAGCTTGGTGCCGAATCCCTCAGTAGAGAAATGGGCATTCACAAAAGACTGTCAGATCAGTGAGCAATCAACAGTAAGTGTTGGATAATTGACAGATGATCACTTGAGTTGCATGCTTGTTCCTGAATACAACAGAAAAGGAATTGTTCCGCGACCATATTGGTGAAGATTCTATAAGCAGTTCTCTTGGTCGAAAGGGAAACAACCCTGCTGTACCCTGTATTGTACAAGTCATGACCTGCTGATAATACATATTTCACAAAACTGCTCTGTCTTAGCCAATTGGCTTAAGAAGAGCACTCACAGACGCTGTCAGCTGAATCAATATCTAACCCCAGTCCACAGAGGGGACTACCAGCACTTACAGAGGTTAAGAAACCCATGTTTGATATCATATTCCATTATTCATCTTTTTGTACCAGTATAGTACTTGTTAAGTGTAGAAATTAAGCAATGAGTGATGATATACAATTTTGTAGTCTATGCTGAGCATTGCTCATTCTTCAATTATGATTTTGCAATCATTGTGGCTCCATATTTCTCCCACCAGCCTGTCAACTGCCCACACAAACCACACAGGCATGAAATGGGCTGTCTGGGAGAAGTCAATTTACACCAATTACAAAAGGAGAATGATTGCTACAGCAGACAATATCAAAACATTGGGGAACATTCTCAATGTCATCACATCAGTACTGTACAGCTCTAGTACATTTTGTGTAAAATGAGAAACACTTCAGACCTGTTTATCACAAGCAATGCAAATAACATTTGTTCCATATTCAAATTGAAAACATAATGATCATGGCCCCTTGGCTCAAATCTGTAATTAAGCTGAACTGTTATTTTTTTAAGAGAAACAAAAGAGAAACTGCACAGCCTCACAGGTGACATGATTCACATATGATTAAATAATATCTCTGGGAGAGAGTCACAACCTTCAACATGTTTCCTGGCCCGTATACTGCAGCCTTGTGTCTGTGGATACTTTTCTTGGCCGTCAGGTATATCTTCACTCTTGAATTACCTAATTGTTGTGCGTTGGGCTATAATTCTAGATAGAAAGTGCCTTATTTTATCTAACAGTTTAATTGCATAGGGAGGTTTACATACAAATGAATGGATTAGAAATTATAGCAGATGTTTTGTGACCTGCTTTTTAATTGCCGAGGTCAGTGAGTGAGGTGAAAACTTAGAAGTGACATAAGAACTGTCAAAAAGATGCTGACTGTAGTAAGGATATTAGCTGAGGTTGCAAAAACTAGGGCCTGTAAGTACACACACACACACACACACACACACACACACACACACACACACACACACACACACACACACACACACACACACACACACACACAAATGCACATGCATGCACACACTCTCACACACTGATGAGCTGATAAATAGGTTTCCTTTCTATCAGTAATTAGGCCATCAGAAGGGTGATGGAGTGGAACCATCGTATCCTCGGGCACATAAATATGGCAGGAGCAGCAGGAGAGGAAGACAGCCTATGAAGAGGGAGTTCAGAGTATGGATGTGGATTGATAGCTTTTCCCTCTGAGAAGTGGCCGTTTTACAGACAGACCTGTATTAACACAGATGCCCAGTCACTCTCATTGATTCCAGTGACCATCCAGGGATTTAAGGCTCCTGTTTTGTTTTATTGGACATCTCCGGTGTTTATTACTATATTATTCCATTGATACAAAAACATTTATTCAACTGTTGCATATTAAACGTGTTTAGTTGCACCGCACCACACTTCTTTTGAGTGGAATTAGTTGCAACCAAACTTGCAATAGGACTGTGTACAGATGAAAAGTTGATGAATTGAAAGGTCCTCAAACAGTGACATTTATACACACTCATAGCCATAGCTGCAGCACCCCCTGATAAATAAATAAATACAAATAGATATACATATATTTATAAACATACACAGTATATATATCCACACCAAAAACAAATCCTACCAAATTAGTGCACTAGGTCTTTATTACTCCTGTATGAGTGGAGGAAAATATCCACTCCCCCCTCTACAGCAGCCCCACCCCAAAACATCTTCCCGCAGCAATGCACACACTGCACCACAAGCCAACTGATTATTTTAATGGGGCCTTGGGAGAATACAATACAACAGTAAAATCAGTACACCCGATTCATTATGAATTTAACAGAGGATGAACGATTCTGAAATAAAGTACATTTGGTAGTTTCACTGAGCTAGTACAGCTAGTTCACCCCCAATTAACTCTTCCAAACACAACAAAGAGTGCATCACCACAGAGACCAATCTGTGGGCAGAACTACAACAACATCAGTCAACAGACACAACCATGAGAACATAGAACAAAGTAGTCATTTATATTAATGTTTTAGCTGATCGAATTAAAAAATAAAACTTTCTATCTCCTTTATCTATTACAAAGTATAAAGAGACAGAGACAGAGAGAGAGTAAAAGAGAGAGAGATTGAGGAGAGAGATTGGAGATTGTGTCGGGGGAGAAATCATGTCATACAAATAGGGTTGCAGATATATTCCCGTTAATTTGCACGGAAAGTTTCCACCTCTGAATATTCCCCAAAATGTGCAACCCTACATACAAATTAAGTAAACAAGCAAATCCAGTTTTAGTCTGGAACCACCTCTGTTATAAATCAAATCAAATTTTATTTGTCACATACACATGGTTAGCAGATGTTAATGCGAGTGTAGCGAAATGCTTGTGCTTCTAGTTCCGACAATGCAGTGATAACCAACAAGTAATCTAACTAACAATTCCAAAACTACTCTCTTATACACAGTGTAAGGGGATAAAGAATATGTACATAAGGATATATGAATGAGTGATGGTACAGAGCAGCATACAGTAGATGGTATCGAGTACAGTATATACATATGAGATGAGTATGTAGACAAAGTAAACAAAGTGGCATAGTTAAAGTGGCTAGTGATACATGTATTACATAAGGATGCAGTCGATGATGTAGAGTACAGTATATACGTATGCATATGAGATGAATAATGTAGGGTAAATAACATTATATAAGGTAGCATTGTTTAAAGTGGCTAGTGATATATTTACATCATTTCCCATCTATTCCCATTATTAAAGTGGCTGGAGTTGGGTCAGTGTCAATGACAGTGTGTTGGCAGCAGCCACTCAATGTTAGTGGTGGCTGTTTAACAGTCTGATGGCCTTGAGATAGAAGCTGTTTTTCAGTCTCTCGGTCCCAGCTTTGATGCACCTGTACTGACCTCGCCTTCTGGATGATAGCGGGGTGAACAGGCAATGGTTCGGGTGGTTGATGTCCTTGATGATCTTTATGGCCTTCCTGTAACATCGGGTGGTGTAGGTGTCCTGGAGGGCAGGTAGTTTGCCCCCGGTGATGCGTTGTGCAGACCTCACTACCCTCTGGAGAGCCTTACGGTTGAGGGCGGAGCAGTTGCCGTACCAGGCGGTGATTCAGCCCGCCAGGATGCTCTCGATTGTGCATCTGTAGAAGTTTGTGAGTGCCGAATTTCTTCAGCCTCCTGAGGTTGAAGAGGCGCTGCTGCGCCTTCTTCACGACGCTGTCAGTGTGAGTGGACCAATTCAGTTTGTCTGTGATGTGTATGCCGAGGAACTTAAAACTTGCTACCCTCTCCACTACTGTTCCATCGATGTGGATAGGGGGGTGTTCCCTCTGCTGTTTCCTGAAGTCCACAATCATCTCCTTAGTTTTGTTGACGTTGAGTGTGAGGTTATTTTCCTGACACCACACTCCGAGGGCCCTCACCTCCTCCCTGTAGGCCGTCTCGTCGTTGTTGGTAATCAAGCCTACCACTGTTGTGTCGTCCGCAAACTTGATGATTGAGTTGGAGGCGTGCGTGGCCACGCAGTCGCGGGTGAACAGGGAGTACAGGAGAGGGCTCAGAACGCACCCTTGTGGGGCCCCCGTGTTGAGGATCAGCGGGGAGGAGATGTTGTTGCCTACCCTCACCACCTGGGGGTGGCCCGTCAGGAAGTCCAGTACCCAGTTGCACAGGGCGGGGTAGACCCAGGGTCTCGAGCTTGATGACGAGCTTGGAGGGTACTATGGTGTTGAATGCCGAGCTGTAGTCGATGAACAGCATTCTCACATAGGTATTATAGTAGCCCACTACATGTCCAGCTGTAGACACAGGCAGACTTTGGGCCACTAAATGCTTCCATGAGAACTCCGGAGTGTTTTCATATATCATAGCAATTTGAAGGTCAATTTAGCTGTCCCATTTTTATCTTTGGGTGCTGTAGAAAAGGATTGTAACCTCACAGTAGGAGGTCACTTCTCTGGATTGCTTTTTGCGTAGGGATAACTACTGGGTGCTTTGTTTGCGAAGGTAGTTTTATGTGTCAACACAAACTCATCTGCAACTCATAAATGTAGGTAGCAACCCTTTCGTGAAGGCAATTCTGGAACTGCTCGAGAAGTATGATTTTCTTTAAATCCTCCAAGTCCTTGACCTCTTGAGAACCACAACACAGATCAAAAAGACAAGCTTGTTCCCTTGCGAACTCAACAAGACAGAATGCCTCTGGGATCAACTCGTAAGCCCGAAAGATAGCAGCTTTAACAGTGCCTTAATCTGAACTATGGTCAAGAGATAAAGCGCCGTACACTTTCGGAGCTTTTCCCACAAGGACACTTTGGAGGAGCAGTGACCAAATATCACGCGGCCATTTTAGGGATGTGGCAATCCACTCAAGTAAAATATACATCCACCTCCTTTTCGTTGAAATGCAGTACAAGCCGACTGCTCCGACCAAAACCAAACTGTTGAGGGTGCAGGATGGCCTGACTTGAGTACTTCCAGATCTATCTCCCTTTGTCTTATTTCCAGCTCCAACTCTTTTGATCAAATGCCATGCACACATTCTTCTCGCTCTTGTTCTAGTCTGGCTGTTCACATTTCTTTTTTTTTTTTTGGGGGGGCTGCACACTTATCTTGTCTTTTCCTGTGCTTCAACTCTAATTTCTGTTGCTCCCATTTTGGCTTTAGTTCTACCTCTCTCAGTTGCACGTATATGGGGTGTACTCTACCACCCGTAGGACCCTTTTCATCATCCTTCCTCTCCAGAAGGATTTCTTCCTCCACCAAAACAGTACAGATCAACTCTTTGACTACTGCTTTTGGATCACCAGATGTCACCCTGATGTCATAATGCTTTGTAATGAGGAGCAGATTTGCCTTCATACATTTATCTAGTATCTCCCATGTAGGGTTTCCAGAAATTCTTCCAAGTTAAAGTCCATAGCTTTTTAAAAATTAGCCTGTGTTATGCAACTTTCAAAATGTTTCAATCAATCTTATAACCCCTCGGGGTGGATGTCAGTCACAGAAACTCAACCACAAAATGTGTATTTTGAACACTCAACTATCTGGGCAAAGCAAAGCGTCAGAGTAGGTGATTAGAGCGACTACCATACTCATGGGAAACAAGATACGAGCCCCCATTTTGTTACGTTCCCCAGCAAGAAAACCCAAAACAGGTGGGGTTTTAGGAGGGGTTCTAAAAGGCAATCATGAGGTGTCCACTGATAGTTGCATAGCAACAACAACTAGAACCTAAAAGACGCCCCCCATGAGCACCCAATAAATATGCCCACTAAGAGGCAAACAAAAGAAAAACCCACACCAAACTTTAAGACGTTAAGGAAGCAAACCAAAATAATGGAGCAAAACAACAACAGGGAAGATCAGATAAAGGATTGTTTTTCTAGAAATCAAATAGGGAGAGCCAACTAAAGGTTCTAAACCTCCACATCTCTCAAGACCACTGAAGCACTGGGTCAGCCACTCTTAAATGGAATGGTATCAAAGAAGTAGTTTCCATGTGGTTACTACCATTCCATTGACTCCATTCCAGCCATTATTATGAGCCGTCCTCCCCTCAGCAGCCTCCACATACACATAGTCTATTAATGTCCAAAATATCGGAAACAAATCTGCCAGCAAAACAGTATAAGCTTCCAAATCCTTATTTTAATGGCCTGATACATGATACTCCATAATTATCCCTCGTCTAAAATGGGGTTATGTTCATGGACATGAATCTGATGAGCATTAAATCAAAGCCCATTCACAAACTCTTTATATGAACAAGGTAATTGTATTCGTTATCTAAACAATAATTATTAAATCAAATCCCAGGGGGAGACAAAGAAATCAATGTTGCCATGGTAACAACTCCCCCACACCCACACCTTGTGCTGGTGGTGACAGGCAGGTCACTTGAGAAAGAGAAACTTTCGATTAAAGGGAGGAAAATGTTACCAGCTTCACTGTTAAAAGTGACATTATGTGTCTAGGAATTTGTAATGTGCTGTCATTAATTTAATCAGAGTGAGCAATGCAGGGATGCTAATAAACATGTCAAATCACTTCTCCAATGGATTTGGAGGAAGATTAATTCACAGTCCCGAGTTATTTGCCTACAATCATTGTCATTATTTAGATTATGACAGAAATCATGATTCATATCTGTTAGGCATAAAAGCCTTCAGATATGAATGAGTAATTGCTCTTTCACTCATGATTCCATGAAGGTCAATCTGTTGTAGCATAAGGCACAACCATTCCATTTAAGGCAAAGCACAGCCCTCATTCCAGCTGACACTTGTATCTGTAACTTTATGGAGGCATTCTGAAAACAAATCGAGTTACCAAGAGTTTCATAAAATGTGTTTTATGAAAATGCTTTCCTGTCAATCATACAATGTTATATTTGAATTGCATAACCTTTTGTGTTGGCTGAAAAGCAATTTTAGAGAAAGTTAAGCCACAGCAGTTGCTGCTCAGTGATTTCTCATGCTCACTGTGACTTCCTCTACCCAGCTATTGCGATCTTCATTTGATAAACTTTCTTCTTATTATTTACACTATAGACACCTCTCATAAGTTGAAAACCTCTTCTTTGAAAAAAAGGAACCTTATCCCCTTGCAGATAATCATCAATTGGACAAAGTCAGCATTTATATAGGTGTACCTAGGCTCTACTGTATATCCAGTTTCCCTTTAATATCTACTGAACGCTGCTGAACAAATATGTGCCTACAGGAAGTTACTTCCTGACTCTTAAAGGAGCTACTATCTCTGTTAAATGGGCCGGTCTAATAGAAAGTGTCAGGTCCTGGCGCAGGCCTCGGCTTCCTCCTCACGCTGAGCAGAAAGATTACATTTTGATTAATTTCTCTCAGTGAGCGCCGGCGGCCATGGGCCTGTTGGGGAAGAGCTGATAGCTGGGCTGTGAGTCGAGGCAGAGACAGAAGGTCACCTCAGCTTTGGACTGCTGCACTGCTGCCAGCTCCACAGTCCAGTAGAGCAGCAAAGAGAACTCAGACACCAGCACTGACTCACCAGCCACCTAGAACATGCTCTGGGCTGAAACATGAATATGACAAATCTCCAGCTGTATTCTCACACACTATGCCAACAGACAGTATTAGGCTTATATTTCAGTCATTAGGGAGCGCTTAATCTGGTTTCAGTTATTGCTCCAGAGCCTCGCCAAATATATCTCTTTAAATTCGATCTCCATTTGTCGCCATAGATTTAGGGGTGTCCCCATTCTGTCAGATTTGACAAATGAAAAAGATTTAGGCAATATTGGCAGAAACACAGACACAGCCAACCTGTGCATTGGCATTTATCTGTTGCACCAGGAATTGTAAGAATAATCCAACGCAATGAAATCACAGCTACTCTCAGTAAATTATTGTCTTGACTTTGATCCATGTAGTTCTTTCAACGCTCCTTCAAAAGCATGGGTTATTAACACATTGGGTCAGCATGCCTAGCCTTAAGTGTACGTATACAGGCCCTCTAATGCCAAGGCAACTGTTTTTTTTCTCTCTACACACCTGTGAAAGTGTACATGGTGTTTTTGTGGTCCCCTCCTTCAAAAGGTGTACTCAGTTCGAGGGGGTCATGGAAACAGGCCTTTCGGATGGGACATGGCGCAGACTACCACACACATTTTCAAAAGAACTCATTGATTGGCATCACAGTTCCATTCCGATCGTCAGATGCCCATAAACACAGCCTTGCCTTGTGCTCTGTCAGCCCCAACACAACACAGGACATAAGTCTCCCCAAAGGGTCTGTGACATTTAATGACATTTCCTCACAACTTCTCCTGGCATCTCACTCGTCAGAGAAACATAGGGTCAGAGAAACATAGGGGAAGAGAGAGAGAGAGAAACAGAGAGGAGAGAGAGAGAGAGAGAGAGAGAGAGAGAGAGAGAGAGAGAGAGAGAGAGAGAGAGAGAGAGAGAGAGAGAGAGAGAGAGAGAGAGAGAGAGAGAGAGAGAGAGAGAGAGAGAGAGAGAGAGAGAGAGAGAGAGAGAGAGAGAGAGAGAGAGAGAGAGAGAGAGAGAGAGAGAGAGAGAGAGAGAGAGAGAGAGAGAGAGAGAGAGAGAGAGAGAGAGAGAGAGAGAGAGAGAGAGAGAGAGAGAGAGAGAGAGAGAGAGAGAGAGAGAGAGAGAGAGTGCAGAGGCTTAATGACATGGAAAAAAAAAATGTTAGCCAGTTTTGTTGCAGCAATTCAATGACAAATAAAAATGTAACATGAGTAACAACATTTCCTAAATGGATTCAAAAGGTTTGACAGGAAACAATCAAGTGTTGTTATGAATATGTCCTGGTGGTGCTTGCAAGGCAAGGTTATTTTACTTGTATCTTCCCATAGAAAACACCAATACTTGTTCTCAAAAAAAACACATTGACATAATCTCACATCCATTACATTCATAAAGATTCTGTAGCAGATATACTACTTCTACTGCCCTGCTTATTTATTTTTCTGCAGTGAAGTAGTACTTTAGAGTTAGATGAGATGGTCTCTGATGATACAGATAGGGAGGGACAGTTAGAGAAACTGAGAGAACAGAGGGATGAATATGTATATTATCAGGGGAACACCGACTGAGATGGTCTGATTGCTCTACAAAGCTCTGAGCTGTCAATCAACATCAAACACCAACATAGCCTTCCTGCACGATCAACTCCCAATAGGCCCAGAACTTCCTAGAGACAGAGCCAATGAAATTGTGATATGAACTGAGGTGGGTTTTTTGATTTTCAGTGAGAAAGCTGTTGAGTGACAGGGGACACACACTCTTTTCACACCACTTCGATACAGCTACGACCGGAAGTGACTTTTCGTAGCAACTTACGAGAACATTTTCACTAACCCTAAAACCCTTTTCCTAACCTTAACCTCAGTCTCCTAACCTGCTACGTTAATTATACTAGCCTGCTGTGTAAGTTCTCCTAACCTGCTATGAAAAAGTCACTGCATTGAAGTGGCAGAGGATTCATCATTAACATTCAACATTAACCTTCATTTTCCCTCCTCCTCTTCACCTCCCAGTGAGCTTATTGGTGAAAGAGCAGTTATGGTGGATGAGAAACAGACTGATGTTTGATTCCATCTCTACCATGGAAATCTACATTAATGTAAAAACCAAATGGAGAACTAACACATAAACACAAAATCCTTCAGAAGGCTCAGTTATGCACCTCTAGACCCCTGTGAAATTCCATCTCATACTGTATTAGGAATGCAGAGAATTGGAAGCTGCTAGCATCTGTCTGATTAAGGCAGGGCTGCTGACTGTTAGAAATGCAGCAATCTGTGCTGCTTAATTGTGCCCATTATCCATAATCACTTCCTCCTTTGATCTATGCTCGGCCACTTCATATTCTCCTCTCCCTGCTCCCCACACCCATCTCGTCTCATCCTGGTGACTGGACAAGACAAGGGAGGACACTGTTGCCCTACATGTCATTAATGGCAGTGGGCAGCATGTAAACCCTGAAGATCTGTCATCTGTGTCCAGTGAAGTCTAGGAGTCAATCAGCTTGGGAGGCTTGTCTTGACATTTATCCCCATGTCTTCATCCTGGTTTTCAGACTTTTCCTCTGTGGCTTCGGAGGGTTGTTTGCTCCTCGTAGGCTTTTTACAACAGTATTTGGAGACTAAACGGGGAGATATGAATTATGCTCTGATAATTGCTTTTAGCAGCATTTCAATCTCTGTCGTTATATCTCTTCACTCTCTTTAACACAATCTACACTGTGCCTACACCTACTCTCAAACTGATTGACATGATGTCATCCTGTAAAACACATTTTTATCTCCCTGCAGAGGATGTTTACATTTTTATTCAAGTTTGATAGTCATATGGAATTATGGTAAATTAGTGCATACTAATAAATACATTTTCTAAAGTAGATTTTTTCCTGTTTTAAATATCTGACGTAGCATAGCCTGCAAATAATGACACATGGCCTGGAGATCGTATAAAAAATATGAGGAAAATACATTTTATTTTTGCTTGTTCCTCAATATACAACATATTTGCGTGTGTAAATCACAACAAAATCAGTGATCGTTGACAGATTCTAGCAATATGAAAGAAAATATTCTGAGAATTTAAAAAGCCATATGTCTACTTACCAAGTTAATAAACATTCATATTTATATTGCTGGTTTACAGTGTTTTCTCTGCAAACTTAAGTTCTAAATAAAAAAATAATGTTTACTAATGTCAAAAAAGTTGTTCAAATTATAGTTGATACAACATTACAGAACGATTGCTAACGTTATTCAATAGACAGTATATCAAGTCTAAACGTACTTTGTCAGCTTATATTGGAGTCCATAGACAAATTGGTTAATATATTTCAGTGCACAACAGTTAACAGTTAAACTGTTTTACGAGAAAAAAAAACATTGCATTCTCTAAGAATAATGCCAGAGAAAGAAATCTAAATGGATCCAATTCCAGCTCCTGCAAGCTGATCCAGACGGAATCCTTTACAATACCCATGCTGTGCTATCAAAACAAGTACTAAAAATAAAGCACAGTGACTACCAAGTCCTGGGAGCTAAACAAAGTTGTCATATTGAGTGTCAAAAAGGGAGCATGAGAAGAAAGGCAATGTGCTATGCTAAAAAGTCTGAAATACTAGTCAGTCCTTCACCTCATATGAGCAAAGCAGAAAACAGAAGGAAAAAAAGTCATATTACTGTCACACAAAGAAGCGAAAGAAATGTCCTTGTGCTCCTATAAGAAAAGTATTTCTGATTTACCCCACATGTAGTGTCTTTCGCCATATAGTAGGGTCATTCCACAAATTGAGTGCCTTTTGCATCCCTTTAATATTTTAAGTAGAAATTGTGGAACAATATTTAATTTTGAAATTCTGTTTATTAAATGAAGTGCCCTTTATTAATATAGACCACATGGAGAATTAAATTAATCTGATTTTCCATATGAATAAAGACTTGGTAAAAAAATTCAGCATTTCTACATGACCCTCTGTGCCCCCTCGGTGACCTGACTTCTAGCAAGATTTGAACCCACTTCACTCCAACATTTCTCCAAGTTTTCACCATCATTGTAAAGTTATACTTTTTTTTGGCTATTGTTACTTTGACATTTCAAAAGATTATTATTTATTTAATGTGATTAGTGATTCATTTTCATCTGTCCCTTATTTTTAAGGTTAACCTTAAAACGTAAACTGAACTCTCCTTTTATATATATATATATATAAAAAGTGTAAAAGCAGGTGAGCTGTTTCTACTCTTTTTGGCCATTCTCTGGTGTTTTGGGGTGGACAACTGAGCTGGTGGAAAACTGAGTGGGTTGAAAACTGAGCATGTTACCAATAGACAGGCTAGAAATATTTTAAGAACTTCAATTTTGTTGTGAAGCTTGCATTCCCTGTTGTACACAACACACTTCCATTCCCCCTGTCACAAGGGGATTTATAGCTGATATTAGATGAAATCGTCAACCCTGTTACCGTCAACCCTGCTACTTTATTTGGCACTTAATAGACACTTACCATAGTAATTTTGTATTTAACCTTTTGAGATGAGAAAATGTGTTTTTAATGAAGTTCAACATGTGCTCTTTATGACAGAATGATAATATTAGGTGAAATCAAACATTTGTTTTTTACCAAGTTATACTTCTCAAAAGGCACCGAATTGGTGGAACGACCCAGTAGCTATCACCACATATAGTAGCTCTGTGTAGTGTCCACTTGGCTGGGTTTGGTCTCTGAGGAGGAGGACACCTCTTTGTCCTTCTCACTGTCTACCTCCCACAGGTTGATGAGGGGAGGGTAGAGTTCATTGAGGGGGATGGAGGATGTTTTCTGCATGTACTTTTTCAGGGAGTGATTGTAGTTTTTCCTCTTCCACCGCTTGGCTATGTACACAGCCATAGAGGCCAGGCTGATGATGCCGAATATGGTTCCCATGACAGCTGCGAGAGCAGTGTTAGTGCCTTGGTCGGATATCTCCACAGCAAAGGCTGCATGCTTCGTTGTGACGTTGACACAGGACTTCTGCGTCTGCTGGTGGATGTTGGAGACGGTGAGACACACCTCATACTTGGTGGCAGGCTGTAGGTGTGTGAGGTTATACTCATGGACATCCACCGGGACCCTGGCTGTGTAGGTGATGTGGGGGTTGTCTATCTTCATGGTGGCAGATGACCACTTGAGGTTGGAGGTCATGACATTGGAGTTGACCTTCCAGGAGACTAGGATAGAGTGGGACTCAGTCTGCTTCACATAGATCTTCATCAGCTGGGAGCTGTCTAAGAGAGTACCATTCACCCTAACAGCAGTCACCCGGGTGTCTGCCCCCTCAACATTTTGTGCCACACAGGTGTACCTGCCAGAGTCCTCTACCTGGATGTGAGAGATGCGCAGCGTTCCTTCACTACTGAGGCTGTACTTCTCAGACATGGTGTCTATCATCACCTTGTTCCCCATGGGCGTGACCCAGTAGATCTCCGGTTCGGGCTGGGACATGGCTCGGCAGTCCAGATCCACAGTCATGCCGATGTCCAGGTTCAGGTGGTTGGGAAATGTGTCGTGGGAGATCATCGGCAGGCACTGCTCTGCTGAGTCCTGCTGGAGCACCTCCCTCACATGCTGCCCTCTGACCTTGGCTGGCATGGCACAGAGCATGGAGAGGGGCTCCATGAAGCGGATGTTGGTCTTGTTGGAGCTCATCCACTGGATGACGCAGTCGCATCGCATGGGGTTGCTGTGGATACTGATCTCACGCAGGTTGGGCAGGAAGTCCACAGTGGACTGGTAGAGGGCGTTAAGGGCGTTGTTGTTCAACATGAGACTCTCCAAGGCGGGGAGGTCACGGAAGGCCTGGCGGTTCACGTAGGAGAACTTGGGGTTGTTAGTGGCTTCCAGCTTGGTGAGCTCAGGGAGGTTATCGAGGGCAAAGCGGTCAATGCAGGCCAGCTCCCCCATGTTGTTAATGCCCAGCTCTTTCAGCCTCAGCATGTTCTTCAAGTCCCCCTCTTGAATTTTGTGCACAGGGTTTTTGTTCAAGTCCAAGAACTTGAGGTTAGGTAGTTTCTGAAGAGCGTTTTGAGGAACTCTGACTAGCTTATTGTCGTAGAAGGAGAGACTCTCTAGGTTATCTAGTCCCACAAAGGCATTTCCAGGAATGTCTGTTAAATCCATTCCAGCCAGAACCAAGCTTCTCAGGTTTACAAGAGGCTTGAAGTTAAACTCCAGAATGCCATCTATAGGGTTTTCCCCGATCATGAGGATCTCCAGATTGGGAGTAGACTCAAACCAGCGGCTGTTGATGGCCTTGAGCCTGTTAGAGTTTAGATGGAGCCTGAGCAGGTTGTGCAGACCAGAGAGGGCATTGGGGGAGATAATGTTGATCTGGTTATGGTTGATGTAGAGCTCTTGCAGGTTGCTGAGGTCCTGCAGGCAGTAGTCAGGCATCTCAGTGATCTGGTTCTCCTCCAGGTGCAGGGTGGTGAGCTGGGACATGTTGCTGAGGCCCACGTCACGGATGCTGCTGAAGTTGTTCTGAGACAGGTCCAACTCTGTCAGGTTGTATAGCTGCTCCAGTTCCTCACTGGTCCTGGCGATGTAGTTGCTCTGCAGGAGGAGCACCTGCGTGTCACTGGACAGGTTGCCTGGGATGTGTGTGAGACGGAGATCGTTGCAGTCCACCGTCGTGGCTTCTCTGTAGGTGGACTGAGGGGTGAACCAGGGTCGGATCTCACATACACACTGCTGGGGACAATCATTATCTCTCTGGATTGAGGATAGTCCAACGGAAAACAGAATCAGGCCAGTGAACAACTGGCCTAGTAAACAGTAGATAAACCTCCCTCTAGCCATGCTGTCTGTCTGCGTTCACCTGTCTAAACCCACAGGGTTGGACACCAGAAGGGGTAGATGAACTTGGAGGGAGCTGTGTGATTGTCATTAACCAGAGGGGGTGTTGACCTGTAGGTGTATCCCTCTAAAATGATCCAGATGGAAAAATATGCCCAGGGGGTTCCAATGAAACAGTTACAGTGTTACAGTGAGTCTCCCACTGTTCAGAGTTGTTCTTTCATCAATACCTCAGGACTGCAAGGTGAGTCTGTAAAACAAAGACAAAAAAAGACTGAGTCACTATAGTTCAGTTTAACACAAGGACACAAAGGAGCACAAATAGCATAACAAAATTATATGTATGAGACAAAGGGAGTTGATGAAAACTATTGTCAGGGGTATATGTAAGGGTACACTGTATCATACATCCAGTCACATAATATTACCGAAAGTTACATGTCAGTCATGTTAAATAAAACATGATTGTTACACAGCTCCTGATGATGTTGAGAGCATGTCTTCTGTTTACATCTTCATCTGAGAGATTGTTAATATGAATTATGCAACATCATCAGTTATGAGGAAAAATGTGAAATCAGCTCGTTTTAATGCATGTACAATAGTTCAAAAAACACCCATCAGAACTTGTATATTTGGACAAAGATCAAATTCCATTGAGTGCTCTCATCTATCCAATAGGCCCATCATCAGGAATAGATCATTAGCTTCTTCACACATCATTAAATACTCTGAGATACGTAAGTATAAAAAAATAAAAAGTTCCTAGATTATTAATGAAGGATCCACTGTGTCCTAGTTTTGGTACAGAAATATGATGGATTTCTTTGAACATATTTAGGGTGTTTCTGAGAGAAGCCTTCAGTGAGCATTGCAAGCACAGCATTTTGTTGAACATACCTCACACTTCTCTTCAGCCTCAACAGTCACTTATTCAAATAAATTGTGATAATCCAGAATGATTTTTATCCAAGGACAGAGATTTTAGGAGAAGGACTAGTCTGGACGGTCTAGTCTGGAGAAGAGCAGCTCATAACAGGAGCACCAGGCATCTGCCATCCCATATAGCACTACAGTTCCGACTCTAACAAATGGGCCACAATACCTTTAAACCTAAAGTGAATGTTATATCAATTAAAATATACTTTTATTGTGGTAATGTTCTTCAGAATAATGATTTCACTGACTATTGAGTTGGTTTCTAAGCTTTTTCTACCGTCACTAAAGAGTGTTAGTGATTTTCCAGAGGAGAGGCTGGCACATATGCACACTTGAGCAACTACAAGGCTCTGTAATTGAGTTCTGAAAGTGGCATGTGGAAATCAATAAGTACTGATTCCTCCCTGAAACTACTGAAGCATTAGGACCATTTGAACTGAGAAGAGGGTTTACATGAGTGCTTTGCTATGAGTACCAACCTTTCCTGTATATGTAGTAAACGTATATAATGCGGAGGTGGGAATCAGAAAGGTCTGCCACCATATCCAGGCTAGCTGGTTCTAACGTGGCGGAGTCCTGTATGGCATTATAATCTGAGCAACACTTAAGAAATTCCCTAACCTAATTAGGTGATTTTACTGAAGAGCGTATCCCTTTCCATGGAAGAGACATACATTAGTACTACAGTGCCATAGGCCTTACAACCAAACAACATCTGTGATCAACACTCACTTAAGAAGATATTGCTAAGAGGCTTTGAAAGAAGAGAGCTGCGTATTCATCGGAGTGCAAAACTGTCTGGCAACAGAGCATGGGTGACATGAAACAAGTTCAAGCTCCTCCTGCACAGGGGATTTTTCTTCTGGGACAGGGTGAAATAAGGGGTGAAATACTTGTAATACAGACATGTTTCTTATGCTAAGGCAGAGTGAGTGGTTAAGATTGACTTGACCCATCAGGATTAGCGGAGTCAGAAATCAGTCTGAGGAAATGTAACCCTCAGGAGAGATAGAGATCACTGTGTTCTTTAACTACAAATGGCTGTAACCTACCTCATCATGTTTATTCACTGTTTATAAACAGCCATTACTGATAAGCTTAAATAGGCTTAGATGTAGTCAACAGTGCATCAAAAATACAGCAAACCGACAATGTCTTGCAAGGATGTCTTGCTTCCAAAAGGAAATTGCAGTAAAATAAATCAAGTTGCTAAATCCTGAGGTTTTAGGGCAAGGATCATCAACTAGGTTGAGATATAATATTTGACTAAAACATAATAATTTAAAACCTCGCTTACATTTGTATACAATTCCTATTGTGTGTGGAACAGAGTTCCAAAAATGTAAATAACTTGGAGCTGATTTCCTGGTGTTTTTGCAGTATTTCATATCAACAATGAAGAAAAAATAAATAAACAACTTCATAAATGCTGGACAACTTCAGCATGTATTCATTTTTGGCTCGGAATACTTGGTTCCAAAAACATGCGTGGGCCGCCAGTTGGGGGAACTCTGTTTTAGAGTATTAAAAATATGCTCACTGGACCCTAAAATGTTTAATAAACTTTGGATAAAGGATTCCCGGTGATACCATTGGTTTAAATCTGATATCTATGGGTTAGTGAGGTTAGTCTGAGATTCTGTCCATGACTCCAAACCACATTAGAGGGACCATTTCAGTGTGAGAGATTACATTTACGAGCGCATCATTTAATTTAAGACTTTGTATTCCAAACAAAGGCTTTAGTTTAAATATTGTCATTAAGCTTCAAATGAAGGCCTAAGCCAAAGGTTAAACCCATAGAATAATGGGGACTTTTGAGATTGCATAACATAAATCCAATATTGACTCAACCACCATATTTTTGTTTATTTCATGCTCTCATAGGTTCCCTTGACAACAATCCAAACCAGTGTACACAAAACCAATGTTGGTGTTTCCATTTTGAAATGTCGGACAGAGATAACAGCGACATTTATCACAAGTATCAAAATAGTTATTTTGGAAACATTTCAGTTTTACAAGGGGGGTGACATTTAACAAAAGTATATGAAAGTCTAAGTGGGGTGGGAGTCTCATTAGTGTAACGGTTTTCTTCCGTTGAAGGAGAGGGGGGCCAAAATGCAGCGTGGTTAGTGTTCAACATGTTTAATAAGGACAATAAACGTGAACACTACAAAATACCAAACAACAAATGTGAAAAACCAAAAAAGTCCTTTCTGGTGCATAGACACAAAGACAGAAGACAACCACCCACAAACACCCAACACAAAACAGGCTACCTAAATATAGTTCCCAATCAGAGACAATGACAAACACCTGGCTCTGATTGAGAACCATATCAGGCCAAACAACAAACCCAACATAGAAACACAAAACATAGAATGCCCACTCAGCTCACGTCCTGACCAACACTAAAACAAAGAAAACACAAAAGAACTATGGTCAGAACGTGACAATTAGTGTCTGGAACCATGACAATACAGTTGAAGAGAGCTTGTGAACTTTGCAGATGCTGTATTAATAAACAGCTGTAAAGCTGCGTTGAGACTACCCTGACACAGCCTTGAGCCCTCTGAGCCCACAGAGGGCACAGAGCCAGAGGAAACCCAGCATGCAGAGGAAACCAGCCTTGAAAACTGGCCTCCACATCCACACATCAGGGGGAAGAAAACAACACAACATGGAAGGAAACAGAAAACTCTTTAGCTTGAATCAGGACTGCCTTTGTATCTTCCAATTGGGTACTTAACCTACTTAACCTTACAGTAGTCACAGTAAACTATGTGATCCTATGGGTAAGTGATTTGAAGATCACAGGTGTCTGTAGTACTATTGAGATGGAGTATGTGTATGAATTCATATGGGTTCAATGCTACTTTAGCACAGGACATATAACTGCAAAACTCCCTGGTGGACATGATTCTTGGGGATCTATGGTTCCTGGTATGTACAGTAGTCATAGCTTGCCTGCTGTGACAACAAAAATGGCATGTAAAAACCATGAAATGTATTCATTCTGAGTGAGACACCTTTTCTATCCAGAAAATTGTCTGTTCTTTGTCAAGAACACAAAGTCCACTTCCACCACTTATGGGTCCCATGGAGGGCCATATTTCTTTTGCAAAACAGTCTCGAACAAAATGTGTTTTCAACACCAATAAAAAAGCTATTGCGGTCAATGTTACAGAATGATTTTCTATTTCATTTAAAAGTTTCCATGTTGGCTTTCATTCGATGTAATCATTTTGAATAGATGGTAATGACAATAATTGTGCTCTCTTTGGTTTCCTTAAGGACTGTACTCAGTTTACTATAGGTCTAATAGAAGTGAGGTTGAAGTCACTGCATATTTACCTTAATGATGCAGTATTGTGTGAGTCTATTCACATTCAGCTAAACTAAACAAAGGAAGGTATGTAAGGAAAAATGATCCATTCATACACAGTATTTCAACCAAACCCTAAGGGGACAAGAGCACAATAAATATCTGGTACACTGTCTCAGACTACATATACTATACTAACAGCATAGAGTTTTTTGGAATAAATTGTTAGCTATACTCTTGTTATATAGTTATACATTACAATAAAACCTGCATAATCAAACAGAAGAGAATGTCCTGCAACATCTAATAGTTCACTTCACTTCAGTACCTCTAGTTGTCAGATCAAATAGAATTATGCAAAGAATACATGAATACAAACTGACAATTGATAAAGATTTGAGTTACAGGATTATTTTTGAATGCTGATGGTTAATGATTTGCTTTGTACCCTGGCTGTCAGACACCAGGTCTTTGATATGTGCTGAGGAGAGAAATCCTTTTTTTCCCCAGGAGAAAGGTGTTTACTTTTCCAATCCTGTGTTCACAGGGCGTAATCCTTCCAGAGATGTGAGCAATAGAAGACAAACAATCCGATCACATAATTCTGACATAATAAACATAAACAAGATAAGGCTTCCTTTAGGGAAAACCAAATAAATTGAATAAGTCAATTCTCCACCATCACAAATGGCTCTTCTAAACGGACACTCACACTCAAAGAAAATCTTCCTATGGTGACTTTATGATTAAGTGACAAGGAGCAATATAAAATTAGAAATGAGATTTTCCACACACTCTTTTGGTTCATTTGAGTAGTGCAAACATAAAGTCCAAGATTTAAAAAAACGCTGAATCTGTCATGCTGATTCCTAAAAGCCCTTGAACATTTACACCACTTTAAGAGGCAAACAGTCTGGTGGGCTGGGATTGACAAAGATAATTGGTAACTACCACAGAGAAGATTAAAAAAAACTCAGAAAGGCTTCAAATAACTATATTCCCCTAAAAGTGTGGTAGAGGGGTAATAGGTTACTACATACAGGAGGGTTAAGGGGGAAAACGTGTGTTGTTTCAGAATATAGTATAATACAAGCAGATACAGCTGGCTGGCTGAAGACTGAAGTTATGTCCTGCATAAAAGGGTTCAGCTGCTTCATGTCCATTGCATTAACACGACAAGCTGCATATTGATTGTAGTCTAGATTAGAATATGATAAATTCACCTACATCAAACCAAGGACTGATAACTCCTCATTTGACACCTCTGCAGAGGTAATAATCTGTGAGACAGGAGTGTTGAGTCTTTCCAGTAATAAGAACACTGTAAAGGGAAGTGTTACCTGAAATGTATGCTTGTATTTGTAGCCTGTGCCCTTCGCACTGAAAAATACAAAATACAACAGCAATGTCCAACTACTAAGCCTGGGGGGTTTGGGCCCATAAGCCCACTGTAAAAGTTACACTCTGCACAGAATGATTCCTTCAGCAGATTATGAGAACATAATTAGTTTAACAGCTGCCTAGCCTGCACCATGCCTTACCTCTGAGATACTAATGTGTTGACCCTTTTTACAAGAATAATGGGAGAAGCATGAGCTTCAACACCCTCCACTCCCCCCTCCCCTCCCTTTCCATTCTCAGCCCCCCCTCTCCCCAGCCCCAAGGGAACTCTCTTCTCCATGGTGGAGGACATTGTAGTATTCTCAATGTCTCCTAATAACCCTGCCTGGTGGACAGACACACACACCCTATTATCAGGCCTTTGTGTGTGTGTGTGCTTGTTGGAGGGGGAGTTATGCCCACAGGGCTTACCGAAAGAAAAAAAAGCCAAAACCTTCTTCTTTTTTCAGTGTCTATGTCATATTGCCAACACTGATTGAGGCTCAGTGGGCAAAGTGATGATTTGGTACTTCTAGCACAGGCAATTTGATACCATAGCAACCAATTAATGACAGGGTATAAAACAATGGAACTCTGTATCTAAGTGATACTAACGAATTACAACTTTAACAGACTGACTGATAACACAACTGAACTCCTTAACACTCCTGCTGTGTTCCGGTCGAATTGGACCAATTTACAAGTTTTCTCTCTGAAAAATGTAGTTAATTTAATCTGATTGTCATAAAGTTCCATGACTTTGTCCACACAGAGCATCCGAATACACAAAATACATGTTGATGATTTTCATTCAATTTTGGGTGTTTTATTTAACTTCCTGGTCAAATATGACCGGTCATTAGAAATGATTGGGTGAGACTACAATTAGTGTATAAAATTTAGTTCAGGCACATGCCCATTCACACTTCCTCTCCCAGACCCCCGCATGCATGTGTATTTGAGCATACACACACACACACGCACACACCTCACTCCCCTTCTTGGCTTCCATGGCAACCCCCACGGGAACATTTCCCCAATAGAATATTCTCCCCACAGGAACCACACCTGTTGGCATTCTCACAAACAATGGCAACATTGTTTCAATAATATATAGAACTTTTCTTGCAGCTCTGGTTTATGAAGCTTTTTTGAGGCCTTGCTCACAGTTCATTCTGTGGCAGCACAGTGATCCAAACGATTTACTGTATGTGAGAATCCTGAAACATACTGTAATATATTTGATCATGACACTGGTTAGGAGGAGAGAGTCCTTGTAAACGTTGACACAAAGTAGTCTCTTATAAATAGCACAATATGTTTCATCTGAGTATTTGTTATAGTAAAAAAAGAATCCATGTATTATGCTTTTTTAAACTAAAAAACAAGTTATATGAGCCCAGGTCAATGAGGCCTACAGGCCATGAATAGAAAATAGAAGTTCAAAACTTGTAATGTTCACAAGAACTTAAGTTGGTAAAAAGATCTAACATAACCTTAGGTGATAATATATGTATTATTATGGATTTATAATCAGCTATAATTGGGGCGGTCATTTTGGACCGGGAACACAGAATGAATTAAACATGAAACGAACACAACAAGAGGGTTAAAACAGTACCAGAGATACTGTTTCACTACCATAGGCTAGCCTTAGTGTTGTTAACACTGATGGACATACATACTGTTTCACTACCATAGGCTAGCCTTAGTGTTGTTAACACTGTTGGACATTCATACTGTTTCACTACCATAGGCTAGCCTTAGTGTTGTTAACACTGGTGGACATTCATACTGTTTCACTACCATAGGCTAGCCTTAGTGTTGTTAACACTGGTGGACATTCATACTGTTTCACTACCATAGGCTAGCCTTAGTGTTGTTAACACTGTTGGACATTCATACTGTTTCACTACCATAGGCTAGCCTTAGTGTTGTTAACACTGTTGGACATTCATACTGTTTCACTACCATAGGCTAGCCTTAGTGTTGTTAACACTGTTGGACATACATACTGTTTCACTACCATAGGCTAGCCTTAGTGTTGTTAACACTGTTGGACATTCATACTGTTTCACTACCATAGGCTAGCCTTAGTGTTGTTAACACTGGTGGACATTCATACTGTTTCACTACCATAGGCTAGCCTTAGTGTTGTTAACACTGTTGGACATTCATACTGTTTCACTACCATAGGCTAGCCTTAGTGTTGTTAACACTGTTGGACATTCATACTGTTTCACTACCATAGGCATTCATACTGTTTCCTACCATAGGCTAGCCTTAGTGTTGTTAACACTGGTGGACATTCATACTGTTTCACTACCATAGGCTAGCCTTAGTGTTGTTAACACTGGTGGACATTCATACTGTTTCACTACCATAGGCTAGCCTTAGTGTTGTTAACACTGTTGGACATTCATACTGTTTCACTACCATAGGCTAGCCTTAGTGTTGTTAACACTGTTGGACATTCATACTGTTTCACTACCATAGGCTAGCCTTAGTGTTGTTAACACTGGTGGACATTCATACTGTTTCACTACCATAGGCTAGCCTGTTTCACTGGTGGACATTCATACTGTTTCACTACCATAGGCTAGCCTTAGTGTTGTTAACACTGTTGGACATTCAAAGATACTGTTTCACTACCATAGGCTAGCCTTAGTGTTGTTAACACTGTTGGACATTCATACTGTTTCACTACTGGTGGCCTTAGTGTTGTTAACACTGGTGGACATTCATACTGTTTCACTACCATAGGCTAGCCTTAGTGTTGTTAACACTGTTGGACATTCATACTGTTTCACTACCATAGGCTAGCCTTAGTGTTGTTAACACTGTTGGACATTCATACTGTTTCACTACCATAGGCTAGCCTTAGTGTTGTTAACACTGATGGACATACATACTGTTTCACTACCATAGGCTAGCCTTAGTGTTGTTAACACTGTTGGACATTCATACTGTTTCACTACCATAGGCTAGCCTTAGTGTTGTTAACACTGTTGGACATTCATACTGTTTCACTACCATAGGCTAGCCTTAGTGTTGTTAACACTGTTGGACATTCATACTGTTTCACTACCATAGGCTAGCCTTAGTGTTGTTAACACTGTTGGACATTCATACTGTTTCACTACCATAGGCTAGCCTTAGTGTTGTTAACACTGTTGGACATGCATATACTGTTTCACTACCATAGGCTAGCCTTAGTGTTGTTAACACTGTTGGACATTCATACTGTTTCACTACCATAGGCTAGCCTTAGTGTTGTTAACACTGGTGGACATTCATACTGTTTCACTACCATAGGCTAGCCTTAGTGTTGTTAACACTGGTGGACATTCATACTGTTTCACTACCATAGGCTAGCCTTAGTGTTGTTAACACTGTTGGACATTCATACTGTTTCACTACCATAGGCTAGCCTTAGTGTTGTTAACACTGTTGGACATTCATACTGTTTCACTACCATAGGCTAGCCTTAGTGTTGTTAACACTGTTGGACATTCATACTGTTTCACTACCATAGGCTAGCCTTAGTGTTGTTAACACTGGTGGACATTCATACTGTTTCACTACCATAGGCTAGCCTTAGTGTTGTTAACACTGTTGGACATTCATACTGTTTCACTACCATAGGCTAGCCTTAGTGTTGTTAACACTGTTGGACATTCATACTGTTTCACTACCATAGGCTAGCCTTAGTGTTGTTAACACTGTTGGACATTCATACTGTTTCACTACCATAGGCTAGCCTTAGTGTTGTTAACACTGTTGGACATTCATACTGTTTCACTACCATAGGCTAGCCTTAGTGTTGTTAACACTGTTGGACATTCATACTGTTTCACTACCATAGGCTAGCCTTAGTGTTGTTAACACTGGTGGACATTCATACTGTTTCACTACCATAGGCTAGCCTTAGTGTTGTTAACACTGGTGGACATTCAAAGATACTGTTTCACTACCATAGGCTAGCCTTAGTGTTGTTAACACTGGTGGACATTCAAAGATACTGTTTCACTACCATAGGCTAGCCTTAGTGTTGTTAACACTGGTGGACATTCAAAGGGTGAATAAGAAGCTTGTGAGACAACAGTTTGAGTTAACCTTAGCTATTACACAGGAGCAACAGCTGCAAAACGGCAGAGGCGTTTCTTAAAATGACAATAGGCTACCCCACTCCCTGCCCCCCTTTACAACCCCGTTCTCTTGACTTTTTTTTCTTGAAGACCTGTCTCCTGTTCGATTTATTCTGCCGATAATGGAAGAATCGAGACATTTGCCGACATGCATTCACATGTATATGCAAAGCACATTTTTGCAACGTTGCAGCGGTAAGCGGTGCCGCAGGATGATCAAAGTTTGTTTCCGAGCATGTTATTTGACGCATTGAGATTGAAAATGTAATATTTCTGATCGGGATATAGCCAAATCACAATAATAAATATAAATATAGTCGTAGGGCTACTCCTGATTAATTATATAGATAGCCTATAATATGACATTATTATAGAAACCGATTGCCTATTAGTTATTCCTTCGTATAATTTTACATTTACATTTAAGTCATTTAGCAGACGCTCTTATCCAGAGCGACTTACAAATTGGTGCATTCACCTTATTGCACTTGTGTCCCTCCAACCCATGCACAGAAAGCCCTTGCAGAGATGCAGTAACGGTAGGTTGTTGGCAAACACATATCATTTTGTTAGGGAAAATGATACATTTCCAGAAAAATTGATAGCATTACTAGCTATGACCCCCTGGCCACAACCTTATTGTGGAGGTAAGTGTCCGGCAACAGAGTTCCTGCTTCCATAACATTCACATCCACCTGTTCTCATACCACTGTACAATACCTCGAAAGGGGATATAGCAGGCTACAGAAGAAGCAGCTTCAGTTTAACATATTCTGACTTTGTTCATGCAAAATAAATAATGTGAAGTATAGGGCTCACCTCATTGACATGCAAGCCTCTCTTCTCAGTTGCATCCCGTTTATTTGGACATCAGTAACTTAAGGTTTGTGCAAATAGCCTTCACCTCTAAGCGTCAATAACCTACATACCCAACAAATAAATGCAATAAATACATAGATAGCCTAATCGGATTCCTTCAATATTATCGTGTAAAACATTTCTTAATCTATTCCATTCAAGCAGCAACGGGTAGCCTATTTACAGCGGTTTGTCGTTTATATATTCATTCAGGCACGGTTCCCATGTAGGCTAACCTTGAGGAGAGCATGGTGTAGATTGTAGAGACATCTAAACGCTTCGAAACGCCACCTGCAACCTCACTGACTAGTTGTCTGCGGATATTCTACTCTTCGACCGTAACCTAGTGCTCCTCCAAGGAAAATATGAGAACCGCTGTCCAAACGAGTCAGCTGCTTCCGATTGGCTGCTGGATGGTGCTGGTCATTCTCGCTCAAGCAGAGCACCATCTGTTCGAGGATTGTTATGTGGCAAACATAGGCAGGCGCTAGGTCTGCGCAGTGGGAGAACGCCAAGTTATTTTTCTTGCTTTTTCTTGTGATAAAGTCTCCCCCCCCACCCACACACACCTCTTCCATCCTTGGTGTTTGAAATGGTGCTTCTGTTGGGAGACAGTGTACCTCTTTGTTTTGCTGTTGTTAAGTTCCTCTAATTAGAGCTGTTTAATATGCAACCCATAATTTGTTGCTTTTCTTGCCTGCATGAATACTTGCTCATCTACCTCTATCGTCCATCCGTCTCCTGCTCTCTTTACATTTATTTTATTTACATTTTTTATTTTATTTCACCTTTATTTAACCAGGTAGGCTAGTTGAGAACAAGTTCTCATTTGCAATTGCGACCTGGCCAAGATAAAGCGTAGCAATTCGACACATACACCAACACAGAGTTACACATGGAATAAACAAAACATACATCCATCCATCTCCATCCTACATCAATCTTCTGCTCTCTTCACATTCATGCACATTCATTGCTGGGAAACTTGTCTTTATTGGCCCCTTTAGACTCCAAGCAATCCATGTCATGTTGTATACAGTAGGCCTAAATGTTGTGCCGTTTCTGTCAAACAATCCTTACCGTGCTCTGTAAATGTCAAAATGGTCAAATTTATTTTCAAGAATGTCACTTTACTTGATTTCATGATGAAGCCTTGATGTAAAGAGAGCAGGAGATGGATGGATGTAAAGAGAGCAGGAGATGTGTGGGTGGGGTTAGGCAGAAGACTTTCTCACAAGAAAAAATCAAGAAAAAGAACCCTCCCTCCTTGGCGTTCTCCCACTGCCTGTTCTCCAGAGGTGCTTCAGTGATGCTCCAGAGGTTCAATGTTCAATTACAAATTTGTAAGCTTTGAAGATCCTGGATTGTATCTTTAAGTGTTCTTCACTTTAAAGCACCATAATCCCAATGCACTCCACCACATTATAGAGACGAGACATGCACACTCTTGATATCTAAGGTTTATAACTGCCTAGTAATTTACTACGGTTGAAAGTGAACATGTCAGGTTGAAACTAAAATCATTGCAGGTTTAAAACTTTAAACCTGAACCGTATCTACCATCTATCTAGGATACCTAGGCATAAAAAGACATATGCATTTGTGGACTGATTGACTGGTCAAACATAATAAATTAAGGACTGATACCAAGACTTTAACAAAATGACTCTGAGTATTCCTCCTTTCTGGAAGGATAAACAAAACAGTTTACATTTTAGGCTACACCAAGAGGAAAATTTGCAGAATGTGCATGAGCCATGGTTTCAAAGCGGGTAGGAGGCAGGTGGGGAGAAAAGGTCTTATTTTCACTTCTCCACCCATGCCCACGTCCATTCGTCCGTCCCTGCCCACATAGAGAGATGAAGACAGATGGCAAGCTCTGGCCCTGTCAGAGAAAGGCTGCAGTGAAAACACAGGCTGTCTGGAGCTGGATGGGCACAGATGAATTCATCAAATAGGTAGAGAGGAATGTAAGGAAGAAGCCTGCATCTTGCACCGCCACCCCTCTCTAGGCATATCACACTGGGATGTCTGGACCCTCTCACTCTCTAGGCATATCACGCTGGGATGTGTGGACAGTAATGCTCCAGTAATGATAGACTATTGGGCAAGCGCGCCCTGCTTTAATTCCGGTGATTTGTATTCTCTGTATCGATGCCTGCTATTGATTCCTCCCATTAACTTGTGCATTAAACAGTGTGGTTTATCAGGCCCTGTCAACTGCCCAGAGGATGAGTCTCTGTGAATACCAAAGTCCACATCACATAACCAGCTTCAAAGGAGAGCTTGGGGAGCAGAAACAACAAACACATTTGTGCTCTGTGTCTCAGTTTCTAATACCGCTTGATCTCACAAAGGAACAGCCTCTGGAATGACCAAATCGCTATCGCTCTCACAGCTGCCAGCTGCAATTGAATGACTGGGTTGTTTATGGGAAATGTAAGGGGGAGTGAGGGGGAAACTAAAACAGCTCAGAATATGGACTATGTAAGGAATACTTAATAGTAACTAATACTTTTCAAGAGTGCTTTGATATACAGATGTAGGACCTTAATTTGAGCTACAGCAGGATAATCATCCTGCAGAAACAGGAAATGGAAATGATCATGTGGATTAAAATTAATGGACAGTTTTGAAAGGGTTGATACATTTTTCATAAGGGAAAATCAAGTCTTAAATTTCAAAGTGGAAATTATAAACTTCAGAAGCCTTTTTAAACCTCAAATACGCCAAAAGTTTAAAATGTCCTGCGTTGCAGGAAAGTTACCCCGCAACAGTGTGATTAAATTAAGCTCTGTAGATAGCTGTAAAAACTAAAACAAATACATCTTAGGCTAAACAACACATGTCTGATGATGGACAGTGATAAGACAGAGTGAGATTAATGTGACTGATTGTTGCTCATTTCCAGGATAATGTGTAGAAGTGAGAGGGCCAGTGAGAGAGTCTGATCAGAGTGTGAGTATGATGCCTGGGCAGAGTGACATGGCATTTATCTGTGAGGCAGTAGGGAGGTCAGCCTGTCAAGACCACTGCCCGTCAGCCATGTATGGGCCTACTGACACTTCTCTGAGGAAGCAGAACCAGATGGAGACATTCATTCAACCTCATCTTGCTGTTATACTGAGTAGTAACTACAGATCCAGGGTGAAGGAGCTCAAACACTCCTCTTCTCAGACATGTCAAACATTGTCTTGCTGCCGTATAGTGTGCCCTTTCACTCTTGGAACATGACCTCCTCAACATTCAGCAACATGTCTTCACTTGTCTTTCCTGCAACAGAGCACATCCCTGCACTACCCAAATCAAATCAAATTTTATTTGTCACATACACATGGTCAGCAGATGTTAACGCGAGTGTAGCGAAATGTTTGTGCTTCTAGTTCCGACAATGCAGTAATAACCAACAAGTAATCTAATAACTAACAATTCCAAAACTACTGTCTTATACACAGTGTAAGGGGGTAAAGAATATGTACATAAGGATATATGAATGAGTGATGGTACGGGGCAGCATACAGTAGATGGTATCGAGTACAGTATATACATATGAGATGAGTATGTAGACAAAAAGTAAACAAGTTGAGTTGTTTAGTGTCAATGTTGAGTCAGGAGTTGAGGAGTTGAGTCAGTGTCAATGTCAGTGTGTTGGCAGCAGCCACTCAATGTTAGTGGTGGCTGTTTAACAGTCTGATGGCCTTGAGATAGAAGCTGTTTTTCAGTCTCTCGGTCCCAGCATTGATGCACCTGTACTGACCTCGCCTTCTGGATGATAGCGGGGTGAACAGGCAGTGGCTCGGGTTGTTGATGTCCTTGATGATCTTTATGGCCATCCTGTAACATCGGGTGGTGTAGGTGTCCTGGAGGGCAGGTAGTTTGCCCCCGGTGATGCGTTGTGCAGACCTCACTACCCTCTGGAGAGCCTTACGGTTGAGGGCGGAGCATTTGCTGTACCAGGCGGTGATACAGCCCGCCAGGATGCTCTCGATTGTGCATCTGTAGAAGTTTGTGAGTGCTTTTGGTGACAAGCCAAATTTCTTCAGCCTCCTGAGGTTGAAGAGGCGCTGCTGCGCCTTCTTCACGACGCTGTCTGTGTGAGTGGACCAATTCAGTTTGTCTGTGATGTGTATGCCGAGGAACTTAAAACTTGCTACCCACTCCACTACTGTTCCATCGATGTGGATATGGGGGTGTTCCCTCTGCTGTTTCCTGAAGTCCACAATCATCTCCTTAGTTTTGTTGACGTTGAGTGTGAGGTTATTTTCCTGACACCACACTCCGAGGGCCCTCACCCCCTCCCTGTAGGCCGTCTCGTCGTTGTTGGTAATCAAGCCTACCACTGTTGTGTCGTCCGCAAACTTGATGATTGAGTTGGAGGCGTGCGTGGCCACGCAGTCGTGGGTGAACAGGGAGTACAGGAGAGGGCTCAGAACACACCCTTGTGGGGCCCCCGTGTTGAGGATCAGCGGGGAGGAGATGTTGTTGCCTACCCTCACCACCTGGGGGCGGCCCGTCAGGAAGTCCAGTACCCAGTTGCACAGGGCGGGGTCGAGACCCAGGGTCTCGAGCTTGATGACGAGCTTGGAGGGTACTATGGTGTTGAATGCCGAGCTGTAGTCGATGAACAGCATTCTCACATAGGTATTCCTCTTGTCCAGATGGGTTAGGGCAGTGTGCAGTGTGGTTGAGATTGCATCGTCTGTGGACCTATTTGGGCGGTAAGCAAATTGGAGTGGGTCTAGGGTGTCAGGTAGGGTGGAGGTGATATGGTCCTTGACTAGTCTCTCAAAGCACTTCATGATGATGGAAGTGAGTGCTACGGGCGGTAGTCGTTTAGCTCAGTTACCTTAGCTTTCTTGGGAACAGGAACAATGGTGGCCCTCTTGAAGCATGTGGGAACAGCAGACTGGTATAGGGATTGATTGAATATGTCCGTAAACACACCGGCCAGCTGGTCTGCGCATGCTCTGAGGGCGCGGCTGGGGATGCCGTCTGGGCCTGCAGCCTTGCGAGGGTTAACACGTTTAAATGTCTTACTCACCTCGGCTGCAGTGAAGGAGAGACCGCATGTTTTCGTTGCAGGCCGTGTCAGTGGCACTGTATTGTCCTCAAAGCGGGCAAAAAAGTTATTTAGTCTGCCTGGGAGCAAGACATCCTGGTCCGTGACTGGGCTGGGTTTCTTCTTGTAGTCCGTGATTGACTGTAGACCCTGCCACATGCCTCTTGTGTCTGAGCCGTTGAATTGAGATTCTACTTTGTCTCTATACTGACGCTTAGCTTGTTTGATAGCCTTGCGGAGGGAATAGCTGCACTGTTTGTATTCGGTCATGTTACCAGACACCTTGCCCTGATTAAAAGCAGTGGTTCGCGCTTTCAGTTTCACTCGAATGCTGCCATCAATCCACGGTTTCTGGTTAGGGAATGTTTTTATCATTGCTATGGGAACGACATCTTCAACGCACGTTCTAATGAACTCGCACACCGAATCAGCGTATTCGTCAATATTGTTATCTGACGCAATACGAAACATGTCCCAGTCCATGTGATGGAAGCAGTCTTGGAGTGTGGAGTCAGCTTGGTCGGACCAGCGTTGGACAGACCTCAGCGTGGGAGCCTCTTGTTTAAGTTTCTGTCTGTAGGCAGGGATCAACAAAATGTAGTCGTGGTCAGCTCTTCCGAAAGGGGGGCGGGGCAGGGCCTTATATGCGTCGCGGAAGTTAGAGTAACAATGATCCAAGGTTTTACCACCCCTGGTTGCGCAATCGATATGCTGATAAAATTTAGGGAGTCTTGTTTTCAGATTAGCTTTGTTAAAATCCCCAGCTACAATGAATGCAGCCTCCGGATAAATGGTTTCCATTTTGCAAAGAGTTAAATAAAGTTCGTTCAGAGCCATCGATGTGTCTGCTTGGGGGGGGGATATATACGGCTGTGATTATAATCGAAGAGAATTCTCTTGGTAGATAATGCGGTCTACATTTGATTGTGAGGAATTCTAAATCAGGTGAACAGAAGGATTTGAGTTCCTGTATGTTTCTTTCATCACACCATGTCTCGTTAGTCATGAGGCATACGCCCCAGCCACTCTTCTTACCAGAAAGATGTTTGTTTCTGTCGGCGCGATGCGTGGAGAAACTCGTTGGCTGCCCCGCCCCGGATAGCGTCTCTCCAGTGAGCCATGTTTCCGTGAAGCAGAGAACGTTACAGTCTCTGATGTCCCTCTGGAATGCTACCCTTGCTCGGATTTCATCAACCTTGTTGTCAAGAGACTGGACATTGGCAGAATGCTAGGGAGTGGTGCACGATGTGCCCGTGTCCGGAGTCTGACCAGAAGACCGCTACGCTTCCCTCTTTTACGAAGTCGTTTTTTGGGGTCGCTGCATGAAATCAATTCCGTTGACCTGTTTGTACCTGTTTGCGAGCTCACAGAACAGGGCTCCGGGCAGCCGAGCGGAAATGGAGGAAAACTCGCCTCCCTGTGGACCTGGCATCCTTTCACTCCCTCCTCTCTACATTTTCCTCCTCTGTCTCTGCTGCTAAAGCCACTTTCTACCACTCTAAATTCCAAGCATCTGCCTCTAACCCTAGGAAGCTCTTTGCCACCTTCTCCTCCCTCCTGAATCCTCCTCCCCCCCCCCTCCTCCCTCTCTGCAGATGACTTCGTCAACCATTTTGAAAAGAAGGTCGACGACATCCGATCCTCGTTTGATAAGTCAAACGGCACCGCTGGTTCTGCTCACACTGCCCTACCCTGTGCTCTGACCTCTTTCTCCCCTCTCTCTCCAGATGAAATCTCGCGTCTTGTGACGGCCGGCCGCCCAACAACCTTGCCCGCTTGACCCTATCCCCTCCTCTCTTCTCCAGACCATTTCCGGAGACCTTCTCCCTTACCTCACCTCGCTCATCAACTCATCCCTGACCGCTGGCTACGTCCCTTCCGTCTTCAAGAGAGCGAGAGTTGCACCCCTTCTGAAAAAACCTACACTCGATCCCTCCGATGTCAACAACTACAGACCAGTATCCCTTCTTTCTTTTCTCTCCAAAACTCTTGTCCTTGGCCAGCTCTCCCGCTATCTCTCTCAGAATGACCTTCTTGATCCAAATCAGTCAGGTTTCAAGACTAGTCATTCAACTGAGACTGCTCTTCTCTGTATCACGGAGGCGCTCCGCACTGCTAAAGCTAACTCTCTCTCCTCTGCTCTCATCCTTCTAGACCTATCGGCTGCCTTCGATACTGTGAACCATCAGATCCTCCTCTCCACCCTCTCCGAGTTGGGCATCTCCGGCGCGGCCCACGCTTGGATTGCGTCCTACCTGACAGGTCGCTCCTACCAGGTGGCGTGGCGAGAATCTGTCTCCTCACCACGCGCTCTCACCACTGGTGTCCCCCAGGGCTCTGTTCTAGGCCCTCTCCTATTCTCGCTATACACCAAGTCACTTGGCTCTGTCATAACCTCACATGGTCTCTCCTATCATTGCTATGCAGACAACACACAATTAATCTTCTCCTTTCCCCCTTCTGATGACCAGGTGGCGAATCGCATCTCTGCATGTCTGGCAGACATATCAGTGTGGATGACGGATCACCACCTCAAGCTGAACCTCGGCAAGACGGAGCTGCTCTTCCTCCCGGGGAAGGACTGCCCGTTCCATGATCTCGCCATCACGGTTGACAACTCCATTGTGTCCTCCTCCCAGAGCGCTAAGAACCTTGGTGTGATCCTGGACAACACCCTGTCGTTCTCAACTAACATCAAGGCGGTGGCCCGTTCCTGTAGGTTCATGCTCTACAAAATCCGCAGAGTACGACCCTGCCTCACACAGGAAGCGGCGCAGGTCCTAATCCAGGCACTTGTCATCTCCCGTCTGGATTACTGCAACTCGCTGTTGGCTGGGCTCCCTGCCTGTGCCATTAAACCCCTACAACTCATCCAGAACGCCGCAGCCCGTCTGGTGTTCAACCTTCCCAAGTTCTCTCACGTCACCCCGCTCCTCCGCTCTCTCCACTGGCTTCCAGTTGAAGCTCGCATCCGCTACAAGACCATGGTGCTTGCCTACGGAGCTGTGAGGGGAACGGCACCTCAGTACCTCCAGGCTCTGATCAGGCCCTACACCCAAACAAGGGCACTGCGTTCATCCACCTCTGGCCTGCTCGCCTCCCCACCACTGAGGAAGTACAGTTCCCGCTCAGCCCAGTCAAAACTCTTCGCTGCTCTGGCCCCCCAATGGTGGAACAAACTCCCTCACGACGCCAGGACAGCGGAGTCAATCACCACCTTCTGGAGACACCTGAAACCCCACCTCTTTAAGGAATACCCAGGATAGGATAAGTAATCCTTCTCACCCCCCCCCCCTAAAAGATTTAGATGCACTATTGTAAAGTGGCTGTTCCACTGGATGTCATAAGGTGAATGCACCAATTTGTAAGTCGCTCTGGATAAGAGCGTCTGCTAAATGACTTAAATGTAAATGTAAATGTTTGTAAGGCAGAACACAGGATCCGCGTCGCGGAAACATATTCTTGGTCGTACTGATGGTGAGTTGACGCTGATCTTATATTCAGTAGTTCTTCTCGACTGTATGTAATGAAACCTAAGATGGCCTGGGGTGTAAGGATGTAAGAAATAACACGTAAAAAAAACAAAAAACTGCATAGTTTCCTAGGAACGCGAAACCGAGGCGGCCATCTCTGTCGGCGCCGGAAGTAAGACCCAGACTTGTCTAAAGGTCTGTTCTCCTCTGCATGTCTCTGAAGTTTCCTCCATAATGCAGCACTTTAATTAACACTGTCGAGCCTCACACCGTCCGCTCTCCTCCACTGGCTGATTGAAGTCTGTTCATATTTCACTCTGAGATGAGAGTGAGAATGTACTGCAGACTTAAGGCAGAGCCTCCACAGAATATTGAGAGCAACTTGTCCTTTTAATCTGCTAGCTATTGCAGAGGTAGTGCAAATTGCAGATATGGATTGTTCTGTTCTTTCATATCCATTTAACGTCCCATCCTTGCTCGTAATAAAGGAAGATTAGGGCAGTTTAGACATAACAGCTTTAATGCACTGGCCAATAGAAAGAAGGTTAGAATATCCTCTAATCTAATAATGGCGCCAGAAGGGATGGCTGCCGTTTTACAGGCTCCTAACCAACTGTGCTTTTTTTTCCCTTCACATTGTGTGTAACTAATTTTGCACATAATGTTGCTGCTAACGTCTCTTATGACCGAAAAGAGCTTCTCGACATCAGAACAGCGATTACTCACCTCGAACTGGACGAAGATGTTTTCTTTAATGAGTCTGACGCGAAGGATATACTGCTTTGTCTAGACAAGGCCCAAATCCCTGTCATCCGCGTGAAGAACATACAGATAAAAAGGCAGAGGAGGGCGGGGTGCCTTGTAAGAATTTGCAGGCGAGTAGGTAAACCACCAATACCCTCCGTATTACTGTCCAACGTGCAATCATTGGAAAGAAAACTGTACGATCTACAATTAAGACTATCTTACCAACTGGACATTTAAAAACTGTAATATCTTATGTTTCACCGTTACGTAGCTAATTGACGACACGGATAATATAGAGCTAGCTGGCTTCTCCGTGCATCGGTAGGATAGAGCAGCTACGTCCGGTAAGGCGATTGGCGGGGGTGTTTGTCTATTTGTCAATAACTGCTGGTGTGCAATGTCTAATATTAAATAAGTCACGAGGCAAGTAGAATACCTCTTAACTTCTTATCGCTGGGGGGCAGTATTGAGTAGCTTGGATGAATAAGGTGCCCAGAGTAAACTGCCTACTATTCAGGCCCAGAAGCTAAAATATGCATATTATTAGTCGATTTGGATAGAAAACACTCTGAAGTTTCTAAAACTGTTTGAATGATCTCTGTGAGTATAACAGAACTCATATGGCTGGGAAAACCTGAGAAAAAATCCATCCAGGAAGTGGGAAATCTGAGTTTGTAGGTTTTCAAGTCTTTGCCTAACCAATATACAGTGTAAAATTTGGTCCGCTTGCAATTCCTAAGGCTTCCACTAAATGTCAACAGTCTTAAGATAACCTTGTTTCAGGATTCTACTGTGAAGTGGGAGCGAATAAGAGCTGTTTGAGTCAGGTGTCTGGCAGAATGCATTGAGCTCAGTCTTGCGCGCCCGTGAGAGTTATCTGCGTTCTTTTTCCTTTCTAAAGACAAAGGAATTGTCTGGTTTAAAGAGTATTGAAGATTTATGATACAAATATCCTAAAGATTGTTTCTGTACATCGTTTGACATGTTTCTACGAACTGTAATGGAACTGTCGTCTGAACTAATTGCCTGCGCCTCATGAATTTGATTTGTGAACTAAACACACAAACAAAAATGAGGTATTTGGACATACATTTGGGACTTTATCGAACAAAACAAACATTTATTGTGGAACTGGGATTCCTGGGAGTGCATTCCGATGAAGATCATCAAAGGTAAGGGAATATTTATAATGCTATTTCTGACTTCTGTAGACTCCACAACATGGCTTGTTTTGGTCTCTGAGCGCTGTACTCAGATTATTGCATGATGTGCTTTTTCCATAAAGCTTTTTTGAAATCTGACACAGCGGGTTGCATTAAGGAGAAGTATATCTTTAATTCCATGTATAACACTTGTATTTTCATCAACATTTATGATGAGTATTTCTGTAAATTGATGTGGCTCTCTGCAAAATCACCGGATGTTTTGGAAGCAAAACATTACTGAACATACCGTACCAACGTAAACTGAGATTTTTGGATATAAATATGAACTTTATCGAACAAAACATACATGTATTGTGTAACATGAAGTCCTATGAGTGTCATCTGATGAAGATCATCAAAGGTTAGTGATTAATTTGATTTCTATTTCTGCTTTTTGTGACTCCTCTCTTTGGCTGGAAAAATGTCTGTGTTTTTCTGTGACTAGGTGCTGACCTAACATAATCATATGGTGTGCTTTCGCTGAAAATCCTTTTGAAATCGGACACTGTGGTGGGATTAATAACAAGTCTATCTTTAAAATGGTGTATAATACTTGTATGTTTGAGGAATTTTAATTATGAGATTTCTGTTGTTCTAATTTGGCGCCCTGCACTTTCACTGGCTGTTGTCAAATCGATCCCGTTAACAGGATTTCAGCCGTAAAAAGTTTTAATGTGCTGTAGACCACACTATCTATATTATTCGTAGCTGTCTATTTACCACCATACACCGATGATGGCACTAAGACCACACTCAACAAGCTGTATAAGGCCATAAGCAAAAAGAAAATGCTCACCCAGAAGCGTGATCCTAGTGGCCAGGGACATTAATGCAGGCAAACTTAAATCCACTTTACCTAATTTCTACCTTGTCACATGTGCAAGAAGAGGGAAAAAAACTCTAGACCACCTTTACTCACCACACAGAGATGCATAAAAAGTTCTCCCTCGCCCTCCATTTGGCAAACCTGACCATAATTATATTCTCCTGATTCCTGGTTACAAGATAAAACAAAAGCACAAAGTACCAGTGACTCTTTCAAAATGGAAGTGGTCAGATGACGCGATGCTAAGCTACAGGACTGTTTTGCTAGCACAGACTGGAATAGGTTCCGGGATTCATCCGACGGCATTGAGGAGTATACCACCTCAGTCACCGGCTTCATCAATAAGTGCATTGATGACGTTGTCCCCACAGTAACAGTACGTACATATCCGAACCAGAAGCCATGGATTACAGGCAACATCCGCACTGAGCTAAAGGCTAGAGCTGCCGCTTTCAAGGAGCGGAAACTAATCCGGACGCCAAAAAGAAATGATTCTATGCCCTCAGACAAACAATCAAAAAGGCAAAGCATCAATATAGGACTGTGGCAGGGATTGAAAACTATTACGGACTACAAAGGGAAACCCAGCCACAAACTGCCCAGTGAAACGAGCCTATGAGACGAGCTAAATGCCTTTTATGCTTGCTTTGAGGCAAGCGACACTGAAGCATGCATGAGAGCACCAGCTGTTCCGGGCGACTGTGTGATCACGCTCTCCGTAGCCGATGTGAACAAGACCTTTAAACAGGTCAACATTCACAGAGCATGCAAAAACCAACTGGCAAGTGTCTTCACTGACATTTTCAACCTCTCCCTGACTGAGTCTGTAATAATACCTACATGTTTCAAACAGGCCACCATAGTCCCTGTGTCCAAGAAAGCGAAGGTAACCTGCCTAAATGATTACACCCCTTAACACTCATGTCGGTAGCCATGAAGTGCTTTGAAAGGTTGGTCATAGCTTACATCAACACCATCATGCCGGAAACCCTAGACCCAATTCAATTCACATGCCTCCCCAACAGATCCACACATGACGGAATCTCAATCGCACTCCACACTGCCCTTTCCCACCTGGACAAAAGGAACAATTATGTGAGATTACTGTTCATTAACTACAGCTCAGCATTCAACACCATAATACCCACCAAGCTCATCACTGAGCTAAGGACCCTGGGACTAAACACTACCCTCTGCTACTGGATCCAGGACTTCTTGATGGTCCGCCCCCAGGTGGTAAGGATAGGCAACAACACATCTGCCACTCTGATCCTCAACATTGGGGCCCCTCAGGTGTGCATGCTTAGTCTCCTCCTGTACTCCCAGTTCACCCACGACTGCATAGCCAAACACGACTCCAATACCATCATTAAGTTTACTGACGACACAACAGTGGTAGGCCTGATCACCGACAATGTTGAGACAGCCTATAGGGAGGAGATCAGAGGAAAAAGAGGGTCGAACAGAACCCCATTAACATCAATGGGGCTGAAGTGGAGCGAGTTGACAGTTTCAAGTTCCTTGGTGTCCACATCACCAACAATCTATCATGGTCCAAACACACCAAGACAGTTGCGAAGAGGGCTTGACAACACCTTTTCCTCCACAAGAGACTGAAAAGATTTGGCATGGGTCCCCCAGATCCTCAAAAAGTTGAATAGCTACACCATCGAGAGCATCCTGACCAGTTGCATCTCCGCCTGGTATGGCAACTGCTCAGCATCTGACCGTAAGGCTCTATAGAGGGTAGTGCGTATGGCTGCGACCAAGCTTCCTGACATCCAAGACATACAGTTGATGTCGGAAGTTTACATACACATTAGGTTGGAGTCATTAAAACTAGTTTTTCAACCACTCCACAAATTTCTTGTGAACAAACTATAGTTTTGGCAAGTCAGTTAGGACATCTACTTTGTGCACGACACAAGTCATTTTTACAACAATTGTTTACAGACAGATTAATTCACCTATAATTCACTGTATCACAATTCCAGTGGGTCTGAAGTTTACATGCACTAAGATGACTGTGCCTTGTGTTCGGTCGTGTCTACACTTAACACTTACATGCGGATTGAAGGAGGACAGGTAAATGGTGGACTGAAGGAAGTTATGTAGAACACCTCAAGATAAAACGTAATATTCAATATCGGAAAGTTAGACTCAAATATTAGCAGTACACAATCTGGTGGGTGATAACCTTTGGATAACCTCTGGATAAAAACACAAAATAAATCTTAGGACTAGAGACATTTATCAACAAATATACCGAAAACAAGCAACACCCAAACATGACGGAGAGTAAGACAGGGGAACCGATTCCAAAACGAAAACGTGACTCTTCTACAGACACAGATGATATAATATTTTCACCACCGGGAATGGTGAAGGTCGAAACCGATCCGTTAAAATCAATAAATGACAAACTGGGTATACTTGAATGAGTCAGTAAGGATATAAAAGAGTTGAAGGCCTCGAGATGAGTGATGAAAAAGCTGCAACATTGGAGAAGGAAACAAACAAGCTAAAAGTGACAGTCAATAAGATTGAAACCGAAGTGAATTAAATTAAAAAGGAGAACACCATTGTGAGAGAAGCCTTACTGGACATACAGACTAGATCCATTAGAGAGAATCTGGTACTTACAGATATCCAGGAGAAAGAAGGGGAAGTTCCTGAATCTGAAGTTAGAGTTCCTCCTTACAGAGCTTCAGATCCCACGCCAAGCTAGTGACAAAATCCAACTTGAACGTGTACACCGCTTCGGACAGAGAGGCCAAGGTATGACCGCCCAATCGTTGCCAAATGTGCTTAATTTAAAGATAAAATAATGGTAAAAAGCCTGGGTAAAAGACTTGCTGGGACCTAAATTGTCATGAATGATCAGTTTCCGAAGGAAATTGCAGAACGGCGTAAAGTTCTGTATTCAATTTTCAAAGAAAATAGATTAAAAGGGAAACGAGTAACTCTCGTCATTGATAGACTATATATTGATAACCACTTGTTCAGAGACACAAAGACTACTCCATGGTTATTTTTAAAATTACAAAGTTCTCATAGATGAGGAAAATAATGAAACACAATTCTAGCCCGGATATGGATTGTAACAATACAATAAAAAATACAGTATATATTTTGTATATATCTTCACATATAACTAATTGGAACACACAAGCACTAATTCAACAAGGTGAAGATAAAACAGAAGGCACAGTATGTGTGGATGGTGTGGTGTGTGTTTATTTTTTATTTTATTTATTATGTTTGGGAAAGTTGAGTGAGTAATGAAATGGTTGCATATCCCAGAACCAATGTATTGCTGTGAGCTGAGAAGGTTTCCAATGTTGTTCAGATGATGGATATACTTTTATAAAGAATTATATGTCTTATTTATTGTCCTATCATGGTGGAACAGTTTTAAAATAAATTATACATTTGATTTATTTATTGTCCTATCATGGGGAACTACATTTTTTAAATAAATTATATCTAATTATTTATTTATGATCCTAATTTAATGGTACAGTCCACAACCCTATACCCTAGACACCCACCTGAATGACCCAGATACTAAGGAGAAGTCCCTATCTGTTTTATGGGCCTGCTGTAAGCGGTCTGTATGCAGCCAAAATGCGGTCAGAGACCAAGAGCAGCACTGCCCCCTCAAGATTCTGAGCCTGCTTGGCAGGGTTGGTCCTGCAAAGCCAAAGCCCCCTAAAGGGAGAGCATACTACACAAGGAAATTCTCAAAGCTGCTAATGAGAACCTTGACAACCTTGTACCTAGCCGGTGGGGATTCCGGTGGGGTGCCCCCACACAGGCAGTGGCAGTGCTGGCAACACTAGCTGCAGTAACCCATGGTGAGGGGGTCACACTCGGACATTCAGAGAGGGGGTATATTATTGTGACCCTGGTGGCACAAAATCAAAAGTCTGACTGCATGGAGATGCTTGGGAATATGGTCATTACGGGTGACCGTATTGTGGGTGTTTCAGGGAAAAGGTGTACATGGTTAATAAAATCTCTCAATTTCTGCCCATTTTTTTTGGTGCTTTCTTGCAGGCCTTCTCATGCAGCTGCAACTGTATATGCATTTGTAAATCAAGACCTTTCTTGAATTGGGCTCTGGGATGGTGCAACTGTTGAGAATGTGAGTTTGTGGTTGTGTGGGGGGAAAGGGTTGAGTGTGTGTGGGTGTATGTGTGTATCCCACAACTGTTGCGAAGGAGTAAAATATGTTAGTGACAATAAATGATGATCCACAGCTATATATAATACAAATCGAGGTGAGGGCAATGGAAATGCATTTGGCAGTTGATCTACTTCAATTCGGTAAATGGCACTGTGTGCTCTTTTCGAATGATGGATCCCAGTCTGTTCAGGGCTATGGGATACGGGGGGTCGGGGGTGGTCTCCTGGGCATTGGGATGACAACCCAACTCGGATGAGGAGGGCTTTTAGTGGGTGGAATAGTAGGGACCAATTGGAGGTTTACTTATTAGCAATGCAAATATCATGGTACAGTTATATAGACACTCAATCATCGTGTTACTTTTCAATGGTACGTTTACAAACATATATTTTGATAAATAGAATTGAACATTGTCTCATTACGGTAAGTGGTGAAATAAGTATAGCCAGTTACAATTGTAATGGCCTAGCAGATAATACGACAAAACTATAAGTATTTATCTGGCTAAAAGAGAAGGAATATAATATCTATTGTTTACAGGACTCATTCATTCACAGGACTCAACTCATTCAACAATTTTAGATTAAGTTTTGTGGAAAAAGAACTGGGGGCGAAATATATATTTCTCCCATGGGCAAAGATATTCAAAAGGGGTTATGGTTTAAATTAACAGTAATTTTGATCCAAATGTGCAAATCGTCCAAACAGGTAGATGGATTATTTTAAATATGTTATTGGACAATAAACAGATATGGCGTATTAACCTATACGGTCCGAATAATGATGATCCAAGCTTCTTTGAAAATATATATAAGAATTTATCAACTCTACAGGCAACACTAGACTCTATTATTATGGTGGAAGATTTTAATACGGTCTTAAATCCCTCTTCAAAGGGGGAGACACCCTGGACCCAAACTGTTACGGACCTATATCTATCCTGCCCTGCCTATCTAAGGTCTTCGAAAGCCAAGTCAACAAACAGGTCACTGACCATCTCGAATCCCACCGTACCTTCTCCGCTGTGCAATCTGGTTTCCGAGCCGGTCACGGGTGCACCTCAGCCACACTCAAGGTCCTAAACGATATCATAACCGCCATTGATAAGAAACAATACTGTGCAGCCGTATTCATTGACCTGGCCAAGGCTTTCGGCTCTGTCAATCACCACATCCTCAACGGCAGACTCAATGGCCTTGGTTTCTCAAATGATTGCCTCGCCTGGTTCAACAACTACTTCTCCGATTGAGTTCAGTGTGTCAAATCGGAGGGTCTGTTGTCCGGGCCTCTGGCAGTCTCTATGGGGGTGCCACAGGGTTCTATTCTTGGACCTACTCTCTTCTCTGTATACATCAATGATGTAGCTCTTGCTGCTGGTGAGTCTTTGATCCACCTCTATTCAGACGACACCATTCTGTATACTTCTGGCCCTTCTTTGGACACTGTGTTAAGAACCCTCCAGGCGAGCTTCAAACATACCCTTGTAAAACTGACTATGCTACCAATCCTCGACTTCAGCGATATCATTTACAAAATAGCCTCCAACACCCTACTGAATAAATTGGATGCAGTCTATCACAGTGCCATCCGTTTTGTCACCAAAGCCCCATATACTACCCACCACTGCGACCTGTACGCTCTCGTTGGCTGGCATTCGCTTCATACTCGTCGCCAAACCCACTGGCTCCAGGTCATCTATAAGACCCTGCTAGGTAAAGTTCCCCCTTATCTCAGCTCGCTGGTCATCATAGCAGCACCCACCTGTAGCACACGCTCCAGCAGGTATGTCTCTCTGGTCACCCCCAAAACCAATTATTCCTTTGGCCACCTCTCCTTCCAGTTCTCTGCTGCCAATGACTGCAACTACAAAAATCTCCCTCACTAGCTTTAAGCACCAGCTGTCAGAGCAGCTCAAAGATTACTGCACCTGTACATAGACCATCTATAATTTAGCCCAAACAACTACCTCTTTCCCTACTGTATTTATTTATCTCCTCTACTTTGCACATTCTTTCACTGCAAATCAACCATTCCAGTGTTTTACTTGCTATATCGTATTTACTTCGACCACCATGGCCTTTTTTGCCTTTACCTCCCTTATCTCACCTCACTTGCTCACATTGTATATAGACTTATTTTTCTACTGTATTATTGACTGTATGTTTGTTTTACTCCATGTGTAACTCTGTGTTGTTGTATGTGTCGAACTGATTTGCTTTATCTTGGCCAGGTCGCAATTGTAAATGAGAACTTGTTCTCAACTTGCCTACCTGGTTAAATAAAGGTGAAATAAAAATTGTAGCTGTTCCCTTTGGTAATAAAAATGTTGAGTGTGCAAATTCTGAACTTGTACAAGTTTGAATGTTTTCAACATAGAGAAGTGGTGGTATTCGCCTCCAACTTGACGCAGAGAGTGGGTCATCTATCTAGATTTGGCCATACCTCTGGGGTTATTTTTCCTCCAGTGAGACTGATTGCCAAATGCTATGGTGGTGGAAGGACAAAGTATTATGATTTTTCTTACCTTTATTTAACTATGCAAGTCAGTTCAGAACAAATTCTTATTTTCAATTACTGCCTAGGAACAGTGGGTTAACTGCCTTGTTCAGGGAAGAAGAATCCATTTTTACCTTGTCAGCTCGGGGATTTGATCTTGCAACCTTTCGGTTACTAGTCCAACACTCTAACCACTAGGCTACCCAACTGTGTGTTAACTGCCTTGTTCATGGGCAGAACGACAGATTTTTACCTTGTCAGCTCATGGGTTCATTCTTGCAACCTTTCAGTTACTAGTCCAACGCTCTAACCACTAGGCTATCTGCCGCCCTAGAACCATGGTGTAGCCGGAGGACAGCTAGTTTCCGTCCTCCTCGGGCTACATTGACTTCAATACAGAACCTAGGAGGCTGGTAGGCCTCACCCCCTTCCATAGACATACATGGTAATTATGACCAATTCCGGAGGACGTCCTCCAACCAATCAAAGCTTTTGCAGTATGAACTGACATCTTGTCCAGCCAATCATAGATGTAGGACCACAGAACGAACCTAGTGTGTTGTATTGGGATTGGGCCACAGAGCATTATGGGGGTTTTATGTGTTGAGACGCTTTGTGACATTTGTTGGATAGAGATGAAGAGTGAAGAGTGATAGTTGAGAATTTTTGGGACATTATTCAATTCAAATTATTTTTTTCAAATTACAGGAGATGGAGGACGTATATTACAAATAGTTTTCTTGGGTTTAGAACTCCAGTGTCCAGTTAGTGCAATTTATTTCAATTTTCCCTTGCTAACTTCAGTAGCTAGCTAGCTACCAGTGGGAGTGTGCAGTTTTCTCCGCCAGAATGGTAGAATGGCCAATGCTCCTGAAAATGTTGTGGAATTTTTGTTGAACAACCCCTTTCATTCTCTGGGGTACACTGAAAAGGTGTGAATTAAAAGCGATGGTCGACCTCTGCCTGAGATCAGTTTCATGAAGAAGGATGAAAAAGTGAGGGCGTTCAACACCAATGGGTATCAAATGAAAAGCTGCTTAACCCTGAGCCTATTGTCAAGCTGCCTGTAATTGCGCATTACGATGCTTTACACGCTGAACATCTTTTCTAGGATGTCAAAAACAATTCCGAGTGATTTGATAGCTTCCATCGCATCATCCATTTAAAGTTAGATTAAAGAGAGAGATTGATGCAGCACATTTTTTCACGTGCGCTCAAGTAGGCTTTGCACTTTCTTCCGGTATTTATTTAGCAAAGATGATCACGCATAATCACTCCAGACAGACACGAGCAAAAACACATGACATAAATGTTGCTGGAGCCTAGCTACACCTAAACATTAGAAATCTGACATGCTGTGTGGGATGAAAACGAGACTACTTTTTCAGCTGATCAACTGTAGGCTCCTAATAAGAGCAGATGCATACAGCCTATGCACCCTGTACATCTGGTCAGGGTAAACTAATTGGTAACGTGATGCATTTATAGTCCATTTGTGGGTCAGGAGAAAATGTGAATGTGATCAAATTTCCACCATAATTTGCAAATAAATTCATTAAAAATCCTACAATGTGATTTTCTGGATTTTTTTCCCTCAGTTTGTCTGTCATAGTTGACATGTACCTATGATGAAAATTACAGGCCTCTCTCATCTTTTTAAGTGGGAGAACTTGCACAATTGGTGGCTGACTAAATACTTTTTTGCCCCACTGTATCTGCTATTTGTATTTACAGCTTAGTCCCCTCATGTTCCCTGATTAAGAGGTGATGACTACTCCACTCCACTACCATTGTCAACTTTCTCCTGACATGAACTGAAGCATCAATACCTCATGTGACCACTCATCCACTGGCACATTGAATGTTTCCCTTCCAAGCACTGTGAGTACCCATGTCAATGTTCTCTCATGACTGTGTGTAGAGTCAATCCCAAACACAATCACATTGCACATCAAATATTTTACTCCTTGCTTAGACTAACTCATTCTTAGTAAAATTCCCCGTAAAATCCTGTCCTGCAACGGTCATGCCTCTGAACACCAACTCATGCCACATACCCTCATTCAATCACTGCTGTGATTCCTTTCCAACACTGTAAGTAGCCTTCTCATTCCCCTTCCCCATAATATATTTTTATAATGTATTATAAATTACTTTATTAAATGCTTTAGGTTAAAATAATTCATCTTAGATTTTTGAAACACACCTTGTGGTCTCCGTGCGTTTCGTTCCAATGCTGTGGGTCTCCCATCCTCCTCAATTTGTCAAGTCACCAGCCTCCATTGAGCTACACATCACCATGTGTATTGCTAACATGTCTGTCTTCTGTTCAGCTGTGCGCCCTTTGCTACCTCTCAGTTAAAAACTTTAGCAACACAGAGGGTCTTCTGTTTATACTCCCAATCAAGTACCTTCCACATCATTAGCAGGTGACTAAACCGAGCTGTACAGAAAACCTCCCAGAGGAATGAGTTAGGCTGACTCAGATAGGGCTGATAAGTCCCCGAGGGACTGTTTTCAAAGATACATACCACTGGCTAAGATGTTCATCTGCCCAGCAATTACATGAAACATTTCCCACATCCTAAACATTCAATCAATGAGAATCAGTTAACACAATATAGAGTAGGTCCGACCAAACTGGGGACGAAGTTTGGTATGACCCGCTAGAAGGTTCCAGAATGTTATTTTTTTGTAGTCATGTGAGTAACCTCCTATATGTGGTTGAAATAAACAGAGCAGTTTCTGTTCTCTTCTTTCTACTTTGGCTTTAGATTTTGAACAGTTGGAGCTTTGAGATCTTATGACCCCATTTCTGAAAGGTAAGATTCTCAATAACACACACTTATCTATTTCCTCGTACAATGCTCACCCGCCACGCAGGAGAAGGAACTGTGATTGAAAGCAATGCAGAACTTCTTTTCTACAGATACAATTATTACCTGATGAGTTTCCCTTTCCTGAACTTTCCGATACCTTTCCGATGCATTTCAGTCACTTACTGATTCAAAAGTAAATTATTACACCCTGCACATATTCAGGCTATTAGCCTTATGAACATATAAACTTGGTTGCAGTTTCTATGCTACACTGTTAATAATTGTAATACAGATGTAATCAAAATGTGTTGTAGATGTCAAGATATACAGCTGTAGGAACTTAATTTGAGACAGTTTGCTAGAGCAGGAAAATAACCCTGCAGCAACAGGAAATGTGAATTATTATGTGCATTATAATTCATACACATTTTTGTAGAGGTTAATACTTTTTGTTAAGGAAAATCAAGTTTGAAATTTAACATTTAAAATAAAAAAAGAAAATACAAACTTAAACCATTTTAAAAACTGAAATACACTGCTGTGCAGGAAAATTATTAGCAACAAAAGAGTATACAATTCACGTGCGCTCAAGTAGATAACATTAAGATCTTATATTAGTATTATCATTTGATTCATGTTTGAAGTGCAATTTTATGAAGAAAAAAAAAATCTGTTATATTACCTTTTATATTTGTAAATAATGTTCGGCCAACGACTCACCAAACGCAAACGTTTCATTAACTTCATTAAAAGAAGCACGTAACATTACAAACAAATACAGGTTTTTGTTTCACAATACAAGTATTGTAGTAATTATCTTAAACTGTAGTGTAATCACATGTCTTTGAGGACTTCAGATTTACATATGACTGTGCATTGCACTTTTTGATATGCAAACTCCCAGGACAACATGTGCTACTCATTGAGACTCAGATACCAGCCAGTGCTGTCTACTTGTTTACAGACTGCAGTGGCGCAGATGGAGAGGCGCCATCCATATTCATGATCCAGCACCTGTCACCTGACCCTGCCATGGGACTCTGACCCTAGACTCTATGGGGAGTGAATGGGGATGGGCTGGGCCACTGCAGAACCCTGTGTGAGTGCTTTATCCCAGGCCTGCATGAGAAAGAAATGAATGAGCTCCATGCCTCCAGTGAGATTCATTCTTAGACGTATTCAGAGTGTGGTGGAATGCAGGCCTGTTCTAGATTAGAACATCTGTCTGCCTGGTCACCATTTCTAAAGCCATGTTGGTGGGTGATGGATGGAGGTACAAACAGAGAGGTGAAATACCCACAATGCTGGTCGTTCAAGCTGAAGCATGAAGTCCCAGCTAAGAGAACAAAGCTTATCAATTAGTGGTGAGGGGACATAGACCAGCATGACCACACATTTCCCACAGAGCTTGGGCCCAGTCTGACTCCAACAGGGCAAAGCCTAAACCAGGACTAACAGTGATATGAGTAGGATTAATATTAAGTGAATGGGAACAGTGTAATGATACTGAATAATCAGTACTCCGTTGTTGTGTGCACTGGGAAACAAAAGCAGCGATGGCCACATAATGCAATTAACCTTTATACCGTGTCAGGCCGACAGTGAAAAATGTAAAGGAAATGTCAGCATTCCATAATTCAAATGGCCAATCATTTATGTGCTGCCTATGATCTGTTCTGAACAGCATGATATTTTGTGGGTAACAGATTTCTTTCACGATGATGGGAATTTAATTTCCAATCTTGAAAGGCCCTTCTGTCGCCGAATTCCAATTGATTCCAGTAACCTTTGCATACACAAGGGCTGGAAGCAGAGTTAATGACATACCGGCTGAGCACATCTGAGTGATAGACATCACAATACACCTCCACAGCAGCATTTCCTAATCCATCCATAAACAGCAGCAAATTGTAGGCCAGTGCAACTCAAAAGTTGGGTTGTTGGGTTGTGCCGTGGCAGAGATTTTTGTGGGCTACACTCGGCCTTGTCTCAGGATGATAAGTTGGTGGTTGAAGACATCCCTCTAGTAGTGTGGGCACTGTGCTTTGGCAATGTGGGTGGGGTTATATCCTGCCTGTTTGGCCCTGTCCGGAGGTATCATCAGGTGGGGCCACAGTGTCTCCCGACCCCTCCTGTCTCAGCCTCCAGTATTTAAGCTGCAGTAGTTTGTGTCGGGGGGCTAGGGTCAGTCTGTTATATCTGGGGTTCTTTCTCCTGTCTTATCCGGTGTCCTGTGTGCTCTCTCTAATTCTCTTCTCTTTCTTTCTCGCTCTCAGAGGACCTGAGCCCCAGGACCATGCCCCAGGACTACCTGGCCTGATGACTCCTTGCTGTCCCCAGTCCACCTGGCCGTGCTGCTGCTCCAGTTTAAACTGTTCTGCCTGCAGCTATGGAACCCTGACCTGTTCACCGGACGTGCTACCTGTCACAGACCTGCTGTTTTCAACTCTCTAGAGAGCATAGGAGCGGTAGATATACTCTGAATGATCGGCTATAAAAAGCCAATTGACATTTACTCCTGAGGTGCTGACCCGTTGCACCCTCGACAACCACTGTGATTATTATTATTTGACCGTGCTGGTCATCTATGAACATCTTGGCCATGTTCTGTTATAATCTCCACCCGGCACAGGCAGAAGAGGACTGGCCACCCCTCATAGCCTGATTCCTCTCTCGGTTTCTTCCTAGGTTCCGGCCTTTCTAGGGAGTTTTTCCTAGCCACCGTGCTTCTACACCTGCATTGCTTGCTGTTTGGGGTTTTAGGCTGGGTTTCTGTACAGCACTTTGAGATATCAGCTGATGTAAGAAGGGCTTTATAAATCAATTTGATTTGAAACGTTCAAAGGCAAATGTGGTGAGGTCAACCCCCTCAAGAAGGCAAGGTAAGACAGAGATAGTGTCAGCAACATAGTATGGAGCTCATCACCTCTCTGCTTGTGCAGTTTCCCCTAAAACCAACTCTGATTAAGAAAGATCTACGTGTATATACCAGACCCCAGAGGACATGTGCATACAGCAACTACATCACTGCATGAACCTTATTCATCTTCTGCAGTATATCTCTTCTCTGACGGCACCATGCGTCTGTATTCCCCACCCATAGGCCACTACAGCAACACATTACTCATTGTGACTATGGGAGCCCCATGTGGGGAGTGTCATCTCAGATACGCCAGAGAATGCTTCTCCGAGATCCAGATTTATCTCTCTGCAGTATTCGTCAGTGCCTGTACCCGAGTGGTGTCTGAGGTAGGAGGGCAGGGTGCCGTTGTGATACACAGCAGATCAGAGAGAGGAGTTTGCCTCAGAGCAGTGAGCAAAAGTTCTCCAAGGACACAGGAAGTGTATGTTTCTCCTTGAGAACTCACTTTGCTAAGACAGCACAACTAAGTGAGAGCAAACACAGGGTAAGGAGCAGGGAGATGACACTGAGTGGACATGGAGGGTATATTCCCTGAGTGTGCAAGGGGACAGTTTTTTAACAGAGCTTTTCTCACTACTTATAACCTTGTAAATTGTGTGGCACAATTCAGTGCTGAATTCTGACAAAACCACGTGAAAGCTCTGATCAGGCAGGAAAGATCTTATTACAGGAAAACTGTCATATTTCTCTCTGATGACTGTTGATGGTGAATCAAGAGGATCACTGGACCCTTCATTCCCTCATTGTTTACTTTAATAAATGTATTATATTGTATACAACCACAAGCCATATTAATTCAACTAATTAAGCTCCACACAGAGTCCTGTGACAAATAGGATTTACAATTTCTGTGAGTGGTAGGAGGTCCATCCGACTGGATTGAGTCAACGTTGTTTACACGTCATTTCAACAAAACATTTTCAATGTGATGAGGTTGAGTCAATGTGGAAAACTGATTAGATTTGAAAAAAGTAATCAATGGACTCTCGAGTGGTGCAGCGGTCTAACACACTGCATCTCAGTGCTATAAGCATCACTACAGTCCCTGGTTTGATTCCAGGCTGTATCTCAACCAACCGTGATTGGGAGTCCCATAGGGTGGTGCACAATTGGCCCAGCGTCGATTTGGCTACGGAGCCACTCCTTAGTTGCCCTGGCTGTGTGTTTCGGGTCGTTGTCATGCTGGAAGACCCAGCCACGACCCATCTTCAATACTCTTACTGAAGGAAGGAGGTTGTTGGCCAAGATCTCGTGATACATGGCCCCATTGAAGGCATCCTCCCCTCAATACGGTGCAGTCGTCCTGTTCCCTTTTCAGAAAAGCATCTCCAAAGAATGATGTTTCCACCTCCATGCTTCACGGTTGGGATGGTGTTCTTGGGGTTGTCCTCATCCATCTTCTTCCTCCAAACACGGCGAGTGGAATTTATACCAAAAAGCTCTATTTTTGTCTCATCAGACCACATGACCTTCTCCCATTCCTCTATATTAAGTTCTGCTTTTCTGATGTATCAAATACTTATTTCATGCAATAAAATGCTAATTAATTACTTAAAAATACAATTTTTGTTTTAGATTCCGTCTCTTACAGTTGAAGTGTACCTATGATAAAAATTACAGACCTCTACATGCTTTGTAAGGAGGAAAACCTGCAAAATCGGCAGTGTGTCAAATACTTGTTCTCCCACTGTATATACTGCCCAACATAGGCCTAATAGATGTTAAGTGATTACTCAGACCTTTTCAACATTCTCATGTTTCAAAACCAATTATATAAACTCCATCAGTGCCTTGCTGCCATTTTCAGAAATGCATGTGTGATCAAATTTAACAACATTATTGGAGGTGTTTGATATAGTACATCATTTGTGAGTAATTTCAGGTATTTTAGAGCACAGTTTGTGGTGTCGTCTTGGGATAGAATCAGGGAGGATTAATGGGCTTTGTAAGTGGACTGACTGACCAAGATACACTGAGTTAGTTACACCTTGTCAACCTGAGCAGACATATCCCTTAAGAGGAAACTAATTAGGACAATCAAGAGAAACACTGCTCTAACTAGTTTCTATTACTAATAAATGGTCTTCATATTTGCCTGAATGTGTTTACGAGCGAGGGGATTTACTGTCACTTTGGATATATTCTGGAGGAGTTTCTGTAGAGCATGGATGTGTGCTGAGAATTGCTGAGGACAAGTGAGGTACAGTTATTACCTAGGTTGACATGGGTTCCCCAGGACACTATCGTGTTCCTCTTCTGGGAGACAAACATGCTCTAATACTCCCATCCTGATAATGAACCTGTCACTCATCCATTTTCTGTTGATTGTTTTGAAGGTGGCCCGTTCCTGTAGGTTCATGCTCTACAACATCCGCAGAGTACGACCCTGCCTCACACAGGAAGCGGCGCAGGTCCTAATCCAGGCACTTGTCATCTCCCGTCTGGATTACTGCAACTCGCTGTTGGCTGGGCTCCCTGCCTGTGCCATTAAACCCCTACAACTCATCCAGAACGCCCGTCTGGTGTTCAACCTTCCCAAGTTCTCTCACGTCACCCCGCTCCTCCGCTCTCTCCACTGGCTTCCAGTTGAAGCTCGCATCCGCTACAAGACCATGGTGCTTGCCTACGGAGCTGTGAGGGGAACGGCACCTCAGTACCTCCAGGCTCTGATCAGGCCCTACACCCAAACAAGGGCACAGCGTTCATCCACCTCTGGCCTGCTCGCCTCCCTACCACTGAGGAAGTACAGTTCCCGCTCAGCCCAGTCAAAACTGTTCGCTGCTCTGGCCCCCCAATGGTGGAACAAACTCCCTCACGACGCCAGGACAGCGGAGTCAATCACCACCTTCCGGAGACACCTGAAACCCCACCTCTTTAAGGAATACCTAGGATAGGATAAAGTAATCCTTCTCACCCCCCCCCCCTAAAAGATTTAGATGCACTATTGTAAAATGGCTGTTCCACTGGATGTCATAAGGTGAATGCACCAATTTGTAAGTCGCTCTGGATAAGAGCGTCTGCTAAATGACTTAAATGTAAATGTAAATGTCCTTCTGAGAGAAATATTGTAGAAATAAAAGCTTTGTATGCAGCTGCAGATGTAGGATCTTAATTTGATCACCCTGTTGCAGGATAACTATCCTGCAATGCAGGAAATATACAACTTGTAGTGTTTTTGAGGTTTAAAAAGGCTTCTGAAGTTTGTCCTTTCCACTTTGAAATTTCAGACTTGGTTTTCCCTTTAAAAAATGATCAACCCCTACAAAAACATCCATTAAATATAATCCACATAATAATTCACATTTCCTTTTGCTGCAGGATTATTTCCCTACTGTAGCAAACTGTCTCAAATTAAGATCCTACATCTGTAATGTGCTCATTTGAGTAATGTGAAACTTTGTTCTATTTTAGTCCATGCATTTGTAAGCGCAGAACAGTCAAAGAGCCTGCAAATAACAAATGACATCTACTCATTACAACAGATCCAAATAATGCTCTTCGGAAATTCTCCTTCAAAGAATAATGTGTGATTAAACAGACCTGATCCCATTTCAAGTCACTTCCAGCCAAGTCATTTGATAGACTATTTCCTAATAGACCAGGATTATGGACTTACTTCCTCTCTAGCCAAGCTGATATTTTCTTTGGCACAATTCCATTTGGATGCCTACTTCTGTGACTGTAGCAGCTAAGTTAGGTAATGTGTAGATACTGAGTAAATGTCAAAACGATTTAGGCAGCTGTCTCTCCACATCCCCACAGGGAAATGTTTCGTTTTACACTTGACTGACGATACAACCACTGAAAACCTTGAGCGTAAAAGTGGCCTGAGACACACATTTAGACTCTCTGTGATATTTCTTACACTTAAATTAACAGCTATCCACTTAAACTGATCAAATATTTTTTCCACAATAGCAGTTGTCCACATCTGAGCTCCTCAAATGGAAGATAATCCTTAATTAGGGCCAGTATTTACCTGCAGACAACCTGGACTCTGAGCTGAACGTTTTCCTGGAGATATACTGTAAGCCTACCTTAGATCCCCTGGGACTCTTCCCATCTCCTCAGCTCCTCCAATAAGAGGCTTTCCCTCCAGCTACCCAACACACAAAACGCTGATCATGTACGTCTCTGACATTAATGCATAAATACCCAATGCCCTTCAAACATACATTTTCTTCTGTGATCTATGCAAACTAGCAATTCACTGCTGAGAACTGACTAGAGCGTGAGACACGGCTAAAATTGTAATCAAAAAGGTACGCAATTCTTTACCTACCATAACTGAAATACCCAGGTACTGTGTATATAGGAGGTACGCCTAAAATCCTAGATTAAAAACATTTTGATATGGTACCAACAGTTCTCTGTACACTGTTTTGACACATTCTTCTACAGGTGGACAGAAAATCAAGGATGCTGACTCACATTTGTTTTTCTTTGTGTTCCACCTTTATCCCTGGCAGATACTGTTGCTGGCCCCACGGCCCTCTGATGTGTCTTTGATCCCTGGAGAGATGGATCGCTGTCCAGGCCAATACACCACAGGGGCCAATCCGTGGCGGAGTGGGGTTGACATGGTTACGCTCTTGTCGCCATCTCTGGGTGGATGTAATATGTAGTAATATCGGTGCAGTGGCGTTGAGACAGAGTGCTCTCCGCTCAGGGCCCTTGATTAGGGAGTTACCAGAGGTGACAGGTGACAGGTTTATTGGGCTCCCTGGAATACTGTGGTCAGACAGAGCAAACTCTACAACATATTCATTGCTGATAACCTTCCTGTAATACAGGAAATATAAAATGTGTAGTGTGTTAAAGGTTTTAAAATGCTTCTGAAGTCTGTAATTTCCACTTTAACATTTCAGACTTGATTTTCCCTTAGGACAAATGTATTAACCCCTACACAAATTTACATTCATTACAATTCACAAAATAATTCAAATTTCCTATTGCTGCAGGATTATTTTCCTGAAGCAGCAAACTGGCTCAAATTAAGATTCGTTGTGTCTTGCCAAGTCAACCACGGGTTTTCCAAGGTCCTTTTTGACCTAGTCGCGCTTTTCTAGTCCTCCCGATTCGGACCTTTTGCCTGCCCTGACACTGAGCCTGTCTGCCGCCCTGTACCGTTTGGACTCTGACCTGGTTATGAACTCTTGCCTGTCCTCGACCTGCCTCTTGCCTGCCCCTAGTTGTTCAATAAACATCAGAGAGTCAAACCATCTGCCTCCTGTGTCTGCATCTGGATCTCACCTTGTGTCGTTATATATTCCCTTGCCAAGGCTGCTCCTTGCTCTCTGGTACTGACAGCAGGAGGGATTAAGTGGAAGTCATGCTGAACAGTTATTTCACAGTGCTTTGGGTAATGGACAGAGCCTATTCCACCTATTTCTAATAAAAACTACTGCATGTATATTTTGACTTGAATGCAGGCTGTATATAATGAAGATACACAGTATTGAAGTTACATTCCTTAGAACCAACCATCATGAACCTCAATTGACATGAGAGAAGTCAAAGATTGAATAGAGAAAACGTCTATAGATTGCAGCTGTAGCTGTTTACCACACAGTATGTTCAATGGAATATATTCCTGTTTTCTTCTCCAAAGAAATTAAGATGTACCTCGCAAACTGAGTAAGAGCATATTTTAAGCTTGGGCATGTTTGCTCTATTTTTGCATTTGTTAGAATAATGTTAGAGAGATATAATTATAGTGTATTGAAAATAATGATCTAGTCTCCCCAGATGGGCCTAAAGTGCTGTGCACACCAGATGAGTTATCGGTTTGATTGAATAAAAAAAGGTAATTTCAATTAACAACAAATGAGATTTGGGGACCAGGTGATTAGCGTTTCGCAGCGGTGCGGCAGGCAGGTAGGAGCCCAGTGTTTCATTCCAGGTTGCCTGTATCAGCAGCAACTGATTTCCTCCCACAAGGACATTCACTTTTATCAGCACTGAATGATTACTGCAATAACTACTCTCATTAACAGCCAGGGATTGATGTCTGCAGAGAACAAGAGAGATAATTAAACAGGCAGCAACCAAAACAATATCCATCTATGTCAACCATGACTCTGAGATGATGGTAATGAAAACAAATACAGTAAGACATAGAGCTCTGTGTTACTGCAATAGAATAGAAACTCACGGTAACATCTAGACATTGGTTATCTTTTTTTATAATGGAGAAAAAACTCTGCACTCTTCTAAGCTAAAATTACATTTGAATTGGAATGATCTCCCACTTTTTATCACGCAGCAAGGGACCTGGAAATGGGAATTTGTGAGCGCCAGTTTGCAATATGCTTTTCGGGGGCTTAAAGTCCAATAAAAAAGTACTGTAGAGACAAGCATTGACAGAGCCTTGCCTCTGATGGAGGGCCCCCATCCCTCCTCCTTCTCTCCCTGTCACACTCCCCCATCATCTCCCAGCTTAATGTCACAACCAGAGCAGGGCTGTGTGTGAGAGATGGGGCCTGTGTCACTCCTCTCTCTGCGCCTCGCCTGCAGATTGATGCCACTAACTGGACCCTCGTTCCATCGGTGGCACGGTGCAGAGAGAGGGAGAGAGAGGGGGGGAGAGAGAGAGAGGGGGAGAACAAGAGTGGAGCAGAGGTCTCCGCAGGCATTATGAATAATGCTTTTATACAGCCCATTGATATTACTGTTCAGGACAGTCAGGACAGTCAGGGTCACAGAGAGAACTCCATCATGTAGATAATGAATTTCAGGAAGGCACAATGGAGATTGGACACAGATCCTCTCACCTTCTAAAAGAGCCTTGAAAAAAAACTGTTTTATGGGTCGCGATGAGTAATCAAAAACCCAACAGACTTTGTTGACATGATTAAGAGGCCTTGGTCCCAATGATAAACATTAACATTACTTGTATGGCTGTCATTTGGATCAAATAGGGACGGTTCTGATGAGCATCTGGGGACTGATGTGGGAAGCTGCATATAATGTGACACATATAAAAGATGTCCTATGACAGCTGCCTGAATGCTACTAAGCAGCCATAAAATATATTTTATATCATCATTTACTGCATATGAGAGAGAGAGAGAGAGAGAGAGGGTCTATAAAAATCACATTGTTGCCAGTAAATGAAAGTGAGTATAAACTGAAGCAGATCCACATTAGTGATGGCTAACTAGCTCATAATGATGGTGATGGGAGGGATTCTGCTGATCCAGCGTAGTGACATATCTCAGGGCCATAGCTTGCTCTTTTTACAGATTATTTTACACATCCCTGGGGTCCTTTAAAAATGTGTCACACCCTTGTCTCCAACCCCCACCAGGTGTCTCCTATTATCCCCTGTGTACTTATACCTGCGTTTTCTGTTGGTCTTTTGCCAGTTGGTCTTGTTTTGTCAGGTTGTCTCAGCATCTTTCCTGTTTTTCCATGCTCTCTATTTTCTGTTTTTAGCTTTTGCGGTTCTGACCTTTCTGCCTTCCTGTACCTGTCGGACTCCTCTGACCTGGTTACGAACCTTTGCCTGTCCTTGACCTGCCCTTTGCGTGTTATGATAAATTATCGGAGAACTGATCCATTCGCCTCCTGTGTCATATCCTGAGTTGTGATAAAATTACATATTTTAACATTTCAATGGCAAGAGTTGTTCATAATAAGAATAATGTAACCACATGTATATTAATTTAATATAAAAGTACATAAAATGTCACAGAAAGCGGTGTATTATTGGGAGTGCAATACAGAACCGTTGTCTCTGCCAGGTTGATCTCAACACAACCTACCTGTGGGAGGGAGGGATTCCCCTGGGTTCTGAGGTCTCACTGTGAGTGTTTATTCCTCAGTACCATAACACTCTTCCAGTCCCAATGCCTACACATCCTGTCTGCTTCTCACTGTCTCGAGGATACTGTTGCTGCCCCCAGGAAGACTGTCGTCTGTGGTTATTCTTTCTGAAAGCATTCTGCAGACAGGAAGACCTCTGCTCATATTGCCCATGCCTTCCTGTCAGGCCTTTTGAAATTAAAATGTCATCTTCCACTGTAGAGTCCCACTGACAACGTTCAAAGCCTCTGAAAAAAAGGAAAACAACCGGTGATATGATTGACAGCGTATGAAGAAACGAGGGCATATTGCCTTCATCCCAAAATAAATGCCTGGGCTAAACGGCAAAGATGAAAACAAATAACAGATAGTAGTGTCAGTGTAGCAGTGTCTAGGGAAGCGGCTGGGTGTGAGGAATAGTTGATATTGTACATTACTGCTTTTTCTACGTGAAGGAATTTCCTACTTAGAAACCCAAAACTGTGATGATAGAAATGTCATGAAGAGTTGGAAAGGGAAGCTTAACCATATTTTCAGAGTCAAGCAGTCAATCCAAGCAGCACAAATTAAGAAGCAGATAGTACATTTCCTTCTGAGTTGGACAAATTTGAGAAAATTCAGCTTACTTAACATTTACATTACATTTACATTTACATTTAAGTCATTTAGCAGACGCTCTTATCCAGAGCGACTTACAAATTGGTGCATTCACCTTATGACATCCAGTGGAACAGCCACTTTACAATAGTGCATCTAAATCTTTTAGGGGGGGGGGGTGAGAAGGATTACTTATCCTATCCTAGGTATTCCTTAAAGAGGTGGGGTTTCAGGTGTCTCCGGAAGGTGGTGATTGACTCCGCTGTCCTGGCGTCGTGAGGGAGTTTGTTCCACCATTGGGGGGCCAGAGCAGCGAACAGTTTTGACTGGGCTGAGCGGGAACTGTACTTCCTCAGTGGTAGGGAGGCGAGCAGGCCAGAGGTGGATGAACGCAGTGCCCTTGTTTGGGTGTAGGGCCTGATCAGAGCCTGGAGGTACTGAGGTGCCGTTCCCCTCACAGCTCCGTAGGCAAGCACCATGGTCTTGTAGCGGATGCGAGCTTCAACTGGAAGCCAGTGGAGAGAGCGGAGGAGCAGGGTGACGTGAGAGAACTTGGGAAGGTTGAACACCAGACGGGCTGCGGCGTTCTGGATGAGTTGTAGGGGTTTAATGGCACAGGCAGGGAGCCCAGCCAACAGCGAGTTGCAGTAATCCAGACGGGAGATGACAAGTGCCTGGATTAGGACCTGCGCCGCTTCCTGTGTGAGGCAGGGTCGTACTCTGCGGATGTTGTAGAGCATGAACCTACAGGAACGGGCCACCGCCTTGATGTTAGTTGAGAACGACAGGGTGTTGTCCAGGATCACGCCAAGGTTCTTAGCGCTCTGGGAGGAGGACACAATGGAGTTGTCAACCGTGATGGCGAGATCATGGAACGGGCAGTCCTTCCCCGGGAGGAAGAGCAGCTCCGTCTTGCCGAGGTTCAGCTTGAGGTGGTGATCCGTCATCCACACTGATATGTCTGCCAGACATGCAGAGATGCGATTCGCCACCTGGTCATCAGAAGGGGGAAAGGAGAAGATTAATTGTGTGTCGTCTGCATAGCAATGATAGGAGAGACCATGTGAGGTTATGACAGAGCTAAGTGACTTGGTGTATAGCGAGAATAGGAGAGGGCCTAGAACAGAGCCCTGGGGGACACCAGTGGTGAGAGCGCGTGGTGAGGAGACAGATTCTCGCCACGCCACCTGGTAGGAGCGACCTGTCAGGTAGGACGCAATCCAAGCGTGGGCCGCGCCGGAGATGCCCAACTCGGAGAGGGTGGAGAGGAGGATCTGATGGTTCACAGTATCGAAGGCAGCCGATAGGTCTAGAAGGATGAGAGCAGAGGAGAGAGAGTTAGCTTTAGCAGTGCGGAGCGCCTCCGTGATACAGAGAAGAGCAGTCTCAGTTGAATGACTAGTCTTGAAACCTGACTGATTTGGATCAAGAAGGTCATTCTGAGAGAGATAGCGGGAGAGCTGGCCAAGGACGGCACGTTCAAGAGTTTTGGAGAGAAAAGAAAGAAGGGATACTGGTCTGTAGTTGTTGACATCGGAGGGATCGAGTGTAGGTTTTTTCAGAAGGGGTGCAACTCTCGCTCTCTTGAAGACGGAAGGGACGTAGCCAGCGGTCAGGGATGAGTTGATGAGCGAGGTGAGGTAAGGGAGAAGGTCTCCGGAAATGGTCTGGAGAAGAGAGGAGGGGATAGGGTCAAGCGGGCAGGTTGTTGGGCGGCCGGCCGTCACAAGACGCGAGATTTCATCTGGAGAGAGAGGGAGAAAGAGGTCAGAGCACAGGGTAGGGCAGTGTGAGCAGAACCAGCGGTGTCGTTTGACTTAGCAAACGAGGATCGGATGTCGTCGACCTTCTTTTCAAAATGGTTGACGAAGTCATCTGCAGAGAGGGAGGAGGGGGAGGAGGATTCAGGAGGGAGGAGAAGGTGGCAAAGAGCTTCCTAGGGTTAGAGGCAGATGCTTGGAATTTAGAGTGGTAGAAAGTGGCTTTAGCAGCAGAGACAGAGGAGGAAAATGTAGAGAGGAGGGAGTGAAAGGATGCCAGGTCCGCAGGGGAGGCGAGTTTTCCTCCATTTCCGCTCGGCTGCCCGGAGCCCTGTTCTGTGAGCTCGCAATGAGTCGTCGAGCCACGGAGCGGGAGGGGAGGACCGAGCCGGCCTGGAGGATAGGGGACATAGAGAGTGAAAGGATGCAGAAAGGGAGGAGAGGAGGGTTGAGGAGGCAGAATCAGGAGATAGGTTGGAGAAGGTTTGAGCAGAGGGAAGAGATGATAGGATGGAAGAGGAGAGAGTAGCGGGGGAGAGAGAGCGAAGTTTGGGACGGCGCGATACCATCCAAGTAGGGGCAGTGTGGGAAGTGTTGGATGAGAGCGAGAGGGAAAAGGATACAAGGTAGTGGTCGGAGACTTGGAGGGGAGTTGCAATGAGGTTAGTGGAAGAACAGCATCTAGTAAAGATGAGGTCGAGCGTATTGCCTGCCTTGTGAGTAGGGGGGGAAGGTGAGAGGGTGAGGTCAAAAGAGGAGAGGAGTGGAAAGAAGGAGGCAGAGAGGAATGAGTCAAAGGTAGACTTGGGGAGGTTAAAGTCGCCCAGAACTGTGAGAGGTGAGCCGTCCTCAGGAAAGGAGCTTATCAAGGCATCAAGCATCAATGTAAATGTAAATGTAAGCTCATTGATGAACTCTCCGAGGGAACCTGGAGGGCGATAAATGATAAGGATGTTAAGCTTGAAAGGGCTGGTAACTGTGACAGCATGGAATTCAAAGGAGGCGATAGACAGATGGGTAAGGGGAGAAAGAGAGAATGACCACTTGGGAGAGATGAGGATCCCGGTGCCACCACCCCGCTGACCAGAAGCTCTCGGGGTGTGCGAGAACACGTGGGCGGACGAAGAGAGAGCAGTAGGAGTAGCAGTGTTATCTGTGGTGATCCATGTTTCCGTCAGTGCCAGGAAGTCGAGGGACTGGAGGGAGGCATAGGCTGAGATGAACTCTGCCTTGTTGGCCGCAGATTGGCAGTTCCAGAGGCTACCGGAGACCTGGAACTCCACGTGGGTCGTGCGCGCTGGGACCACCAGATTAGGGTGGCCGCGGCCACGCGGTGTGGAGCGTTTGTATGGTCTGTGCAGAGAGGAGAGAACAGGGATAGACAGACACATAGTTGACAGGCTACAGAAGAGGCTACGCTAATGCAAGGAGATTGGAATGACAAGTGGACTACACGTCTCGAATGTTCAGAAAGTTAAGCTTACGTAGCAAGAATCTTATTGACTAAAATGATTAAAATGATACAGTACTGCTGAAGTAGGCTAGCTGGCAGTGGCTGCGTTGTTGACTTTGTAGGCTAGCTGGCAGTGGCTGCGTTGTTGACACTACACTAATCAAGTCGTTCTGTTGAGTGTAATAGTTTCTACAGTGCTGCTATTCGGGGGCTAGCTGGCTAGCTAGCAGTGTTGTTTACGTTACGTTGCGTTAAAAGAACGACAATAGCTGGCTAGCTAACCTAGAAAATCGCTCTAGACTACACAATTATCTTTGATACAAAGACGGCTATGTAGCTAGCTATGTAGCTAGCTACGATCAAACAAATCAAACCGTTGTGCTGTAATGAAATGAAATGAAAATGTGATACTACCTGTGGAGCGAAGCGGAATGCGACCGGGTTGTTGAGTGGGAAGTTCTATTCGGAAGACGTTGGCTAGCTGTTGGCTAGTTAGCAGTGTCTCCTACGTTAAGGACGACAAATAGCTGGCTAGCTAACCTCGGTAAATTAAGATAATCACTCTAAGACTACACACTCTAAACTACACAATTATCTTGGATACGAAGACAGCAAAGACAATTATGTAGCTAGCTAACACTACACCAATCAAGTCGTTCAGTTGAGTGTAATAGTTTCTACAGTGCTGCTATTCGGTAGACGGTGGACGTTTGCTAGCTGGCTAGCTGCTGGGCAGATAGCAGTGTAGACTACGTTAGACTACGTTAGGACGACGAAATACGATAATTACGCAATTATCTTTGATACAAAGACGGCTATGTAGCTAGCTAAGAAGAAATTGCTAAGATTAGACAAATCAAACCGTTGTACTATAATGAAATGTAATGAAATGTAATGAAAAGTTATACTACCTGCGGACCGAAGTGCGAATGCGACCGCTCGCTCCAACCCCAACTTCCTGTTAACCATATCTCAGAGTATACAGTATCTGTCAGGGCCGGCTCCAGGCATAAGCGACATAAACGGTCGTGGGGTCTCAACTTCCTGTTGAAAGTTATAATAGTAGATTACATAAGGTTCATGTTTGAAATTTGTTTGTGCGTCACCAGTTTTAATCTTGTTTTGTCAGTCACTGACAGTCACCTAATTAGCTATGTCAGCTAACAATTTATTGATTGGTAAGTTAGTCTAGCCAGTTTGCAATTTGTAATAATCATGGCTGAGTACCGGCTGGGCATGCAGAGCATGTGCCAGGCGCCCTGACCTAAAGGAGGCCCACATTGCTTTTGTTAGTCACTCTCACTCAGATATCACTAACATGGCATAAGTCATGGCAAAATGTGTAGAATTACAGGACCTTTTTTTTATAAAATTACTAAATGTTCTATGTGTCCCATGGAAAAATGTGTAGAACTGCAGAAAACTTGCTTTAAAACTGCAAAAACATCCCTCTACCCCATGGCAAAATGAGTAGAATTGCATGACATTTTTCTAAAATGTCCACATTTTCTCTCCGCCCCATGGCGATAAAACTGCAGGAAATAAACTTTAAAACACATTTTTCTCTCCACCTTCAAGAGGGGGGACCACAAATGTTTTTTGCCCACTTGGTGGGGGTGCCTGCCCAACCAAATCTCGCTTAGGGCCCCGAAAAGGCTAGAACCGGCCCTGGTATCTGTAATTCTTACAATTCTGTTTAGCATTAATTTATCTAATAAAAAAAGTTTGTAAAATGTACTCGTGTAATGGTGGATTTAACAAAGGAAAGTCTGGAATATGGTGTGCTGCATCCACATAGTGTTCCCCGATAAATGAATTACACTGCCCATAACAACAATTGTATGTGTTTTTTGATGAAATGGTTATTATCCAAGTGTGAAGTCATCCACATTAATCACACTGTCAAATACATTTTACTTACACTGACACAAGCTATTTGTATTAAGATACATAGCCGGGTCATAGCGGATATTGTTTTTCTTTCCTTGGTCGGTAAATGTAACGGTAAATGTATATTGTCCTCATCACAATTCTTGAATAAATAAAAAAATAAAAATTCTAATTCCACAGCAAGTTATAGCCGAATGCTCTACACACCCTTCTGGATTATGGAATTTATAATATCTTGGCCTAGTCATTCCAAAATATGGTAAATACCTCTCCTCTCCACTGTTTTCTTTTCTTATAAGAGTTACAGGGATGTCACAAATATGTGGACTGTCCGGTGGCTCCCCAGGAGAGGGTTGGTAAATGCTGATATAAGGCATCAATGTGCACAGCCTACTGCATGTTTTTCTCAATTCAATACATATCACTTCACCGGGTGGAATTGCCTTCACTGAACAATCAACACACACGGATGATAATGCACAATGGCCCATTTTTCTATCGGTCTCAAAAGAAAATGATAAAAACCTGCCATTTCTGATAGAAAAATGTAATACCTTCCTTTTTGCTAAAGGATTCTGCACTGCTTGTGGGTGACCTTCAATTCTATTCACCTATATAATACATCCCAAAGGCCATATGTTGCTATGTTAATGGAGCTTCACAGTTCAATGGAATGTGTGATTTGAGGAAAATGTTGTAGCATAGAAGTGTACACCTAGCATTGTTTATTAGTATGTGAGATAGTATGCGATAAGTTACTGTGCATTTAATTATTGGAATTCATCCCATGTTACATCCAGTTTAACACCATTAAACACAAAATACAGCAATACACTGTTTGCCCACATAGCCAAACCACCTACTGTGAATCAGCCTCCATGTAGTATAAAAGGTAACTGCAAACACTAGAGATGTCATCTGCAGAGTGGTTACCCACAGGCCAGGGGGGGTCCGACAGTATGAGGGAATGTCTGAGGCACTCTCATGGCTGGGCTGGAGATATGCATTTTAAGAGTCTTACATTACAGGGTCTGAGAGAGTCTGACAGTTGAGACTAGCCACCCAGCCAATCTGAGTTCCCTGTAGACCCCATGCACATGATCTTGAATAGGCCGAAAGAGAATCCAATGAATAAGCAGTGCATTCGGAAAGTATTTACATCCCTTGACTTTTTCCACATTTTGTTATGTTACAGCTCTATTCTAAATGTATTCATTTAACATTTTTTATTGAATATATAAAACATACAGTCTACTTGCAGTGAATCCGCTCAACATCGACAGCACATTAGTCCTCTAACAGACTCCCATCCAGAGTGACCCACAGAAGCAAGCAGTGTCAACGCCCTGCTCAAGGGCACGTCAACAGATCTCCCACAAGGTCAAAAATGGGGACCTGAACCATTGACCCATCAGCCACCGGCCCAAGCTCCCAACCGCCAGGCCACCAGCCCTCCAAGACCCCCCCCCCCACCTCACCAAGAGCTGCCCCTCAACCATCTGAGAACCAGTTTTGCTCTTCAATCTACACACAATACCCCATAATGACAAAGCTAAAACAGGTTTTTATAAATTTAGCAAATTCATAAAAAATACAAAACAAGACATTCCACATTTACACAAGTATTCAGACCCTTCACTCAGTACTTTTGTTGAAGCAACTTTGGCAGTGATTACAGCTTCAAGTCTTTTGGGTATGGCTATAAGCTTGTCACACCTGTATTTGGGGAGTTTCTCCCATTCTTCTCTACAGATCCTCTGAAGCTCTGTCAGGTTGGATGGGGAGCGTTGCTGCATAGCTATTTTCAGGTCTCTCCAGAGATGTTCAATTGGGTTTAAGTCTGGGCTCTGGCTGGGACACTCAAGGACATTCAGAGACTTGCCCCGAAGCCACCCCTGCGTTGTCTTGGCTGTGTGCTTAGGGTCGGTGTCCTGCTGGAAGGTGAACCTTCACCCCAGTCTGAGGTCCTGAGCTCTGTGGAGCAGGTTTCATCAAGGATCCGTTAATTTGTTCCTCGATCCTGATGACTCTCCCAGTCCCTGCCGCTGAAAAATGTCCCCACAGCATGATGCTACCACCCCCATGCTTCACCATAGGAATGCTGCCAGGTTTCCTCCAGACGTGACAGTTGTGTGGCCCTACTCCCCTGATTGCTCAGTTTGGCCAGAGTTCCTAACTTCTTCCATTTAAGAATGATGGTGGCCACTGTGTTTTTGGGTACCTAAATTCCTGTAGAATTTTTTTGGTACCGTTCCCCAGATCTGTGCCTCAACAGAATCCTGTCTCGGTGCTCTACGGACAATTCCTTTGACCTCATGGCTTGTATTTTTCTCTGACATGCACTGTCAACTGTGGGACCTTATATAGACAGGTGTGTGCCTTTCCAAATCATGTCCAATCAATTGAATTTACGGCAGGTGGACTCCAATCAAGTTGTAGAAACATCTCAAGGATGATCAATGGAAAGAGGATGCATCTGGACTCAATTTCAAATCTCATAGCAACGGATCTGACTACTTATGTAAATAAGTTATTTCTGTCTTAAATGTTTTTTAAATGAGCAAATATTGGTGATGGACAGGGGCTAAGACAGGATATGACATAGTGATGGTGATGAGCACCCATAAGGCCATAGCTGATGGGCCTGCAACATTAAACATAGGTGGCTGTGGCAGTATCTGTGTGTGCACACTGCCATACTGCCTGCCTGTGACTGTGCCTGCCTACATGCGTGTGTGTGAGCAGGTTTCCCTGTTGTCGCCATGTGTGAAGATTAAGTACAGCCATAGGGGAAATGGCTAAATATCTGTCAACATCAGAGGCGTCATGCCCATAGGGGGCACAGGGGCATGTGCCACCTGAGATTTGTCCTCTTTTTCTGTAATACCCACCTAGCAATTTTATGAAGTTGGCATTAGCTAGACCAGATAGGTTCCCATCCTCATAACTAGTTACCAAGAAGCCATTTCATGCTATCAATCAAGTTAGAGTAGCTAGCTTGTCGAACTATTTTAGCTGGCATGCCTGCTGGCAACGTTGGTCGACTTTAGAAAAAGCTAGCATTAACTAAAGATACAGAATTAGACTAACATTCCTTTCAATCTTTTACCCAGATTTTAGCAGAGATACAGAGAAGAATATTTAGTTTCTTAAAAAAGAAGAATCACAAGACAGGAGGATCCAGACAGCTCAACGGTACAGTATGCTGAGATATGCAGAAATATTTACTTATTTGTTAGATAAAATTAAGCATAATGATTATGGCTTTAGATTGCAGGAAAAGATTGTAGTCCTCCGGACCACCCCCTAGCCATCCTCACGTAATTTGTTGCCCTTCAGATTTTTGGAGTGCATGACTCCCCTGGTCAACAGTCAAACTGAATCTCACCGTGGTCAACAAAATCTTTAACACTCATGTTATACTGAAATAAAACCCACACCTGTGAAATATGCCTATTGCTCTGTAATCACTGCAATTCAACACTGCTGTTATCACATAAATGGTTTCCAAGTCTGGCAGCTTTACTATCGACGAATAAATCAGCCATAATACTGCTGTGAATTGCTTTAAGGAGCTTTCTAACATTTGGGAAGTGAGGACAGAATAATGTATTGTTTGGGCCTGCTTCAAAAACAGCTCCCTGTATCTAACGTCAGCTAGGCGTCATGACAGATGTGAGTCACGGCTCCAGGGTTGCTGTGCCTGGATGTGTGGATGTGTCTACAGCTTGGAGATATCACCCAGTTAATAATTCAGGGTGTGACGGGGGACGTGTAATTTGTTTGCACAAAATCTCATGGAAAAATCACCCTGAGACGGTGCCTCGATAAGCTATTCTCTTACTGGAGAGAGTCCTAAGGAAGGGAGGAGGAATGCTAAATCAGCTGTGTTTCATTTGGGTTGGGTAGAGATGTGTCTTTTGATGATCCCTTTTCATTACAGTAATTTTCTCTTTATATTGGCTAACTTGTGGATGTTTGGTGATTTGAATTTAGTCATAATATTGAATTAACTGGTATCTGATCCCAAAGCAATATCAGCAGATCTTCTTTAGATATGACAAGGATTTTGAGCTGTAATCCCATCACTATGATAATATGGATTGGAAATATGTGTGGGTGCATGTGTGTGCTAGAATATAGTGTGAACACATTTTGTCATCTCATACAGAATTCTATGGATACATGCTTTTTGTGAGGCAGCATTTGCTAAATGATGTAATGGTGAGGTAAAAGATTTCCAAACATCCAATTGAGGATCCAGAGAGAAAGCATCTCTGTTTTTCTGTCTCTCAGACATTCTTCATGAAAGTAGTCCTCACCAAAACAGATGCAGTAGAAAAACATCTGTAATTCAAAGGAGGCTGGTGGGGGGAGCTTCGGGAGGACAGGTTTATCGTAATGTCTGGAATGGTGCCAATGGAATGGTACTAAACACATGGAAACATGTGTTTTACTCCATTCTACTGATACAATTCCAGCCCTTACAAGGAGCCCGTCCTCCTATACAAAAGTAGGATCTTCATTTGATCACACTTTTGTTGCTGAGAACATTTGCAGGAAATGCAAACTCGTAGTGTATTTCAGTTTTAAAAAAGCATTTAATGTTTGTAATTTCTACTTTGAAATGTCAGACTTGATTTGCCCTAATGAAAAATGTATTAACCCCAACAAAAATGTCCATTAAGTATAATCCACATATTAATTCACATTTACTGTTGCTCCAGGATTATTTTCCTCCTGTTGCAAACATGCTCAAATTAAGATCCTACATATGTAACTCCTCCCACCAACCTCCTCTTGGGTGCCAGCCAGAGAAATATACAGAATTCTCCCTATCCTCTCAATAATTCAATACACAGAGGAACAGCAATTATATAAAAGGCATGATTAATAATTAACGTAACCACATGCATTTTTGATTGGAAAGCATTATTGTGACTTTGTTGTGATGACTGTGCTACAAGAGGAAGCAGCAGTGTCAAGCCAACTGCCTGTACATATTGCTGTCATATTTCTTGGGTTGACCGCTGTGGGTCTGTGGATACACCCTGAGGGTAACTGAGTGGGATAGAGGGGAGAGGAGAAGGGAGAGGGGCGAAGGTATGGAGGGGAGGGGGGAGAGGGGACACAACACCCAAGCTGTAATTCAACAGCACTCCTTTTCCCCTGTGTTGGACCTTGATTGTGTCTGCAACGTGAAAACTTTGTCGCACTAATTCGTTTTTCTCCCTGCATTGATTACCACTAGCTTGAGGGCAGGTCCATGGCATGGCTTTAACTACAATCTCACCCTCCGTGTGTGGAGACAATTGGGTGTGGTGAACAATTGATACCACGTTCATCTTTACAAATGTAATGTTAAGAAACTATAGTTTTGGCAAGTTGGTAAGGACATCTACTTTGTGCATGACACAAGTCATTTTTCCAACAGTTGTTTACAGACAGATTATTTCACTGTATCACAATTACAGTGGGTAAGAAGTGTACATACACTAAGTTGACTGTGCCTTTAAACAACTTGGAAGATTCCAGAAAATGATTTAGAAGCTTCTGATAGGCTAATTGACATTATTTGAGCCAATTGGAGGTTTTATGTATTTCAAGGCCTACCTTCAAACTCAGTGCCTCTTTGCTTGACATCATGGGAAAATGTAAAGAAATCAGCCAACACCTCAGAAAAAAAATTGTAGAGCTCTACAAGTTCAAATTGCCTGAAGGTACCACGTTCATCTTTACAAACAATAATATGCAAGTATAAACACCATGGGACCACGCAGCTCTCATACCACTCAGGTAGGAGACACGTTCTGTCTCCTAGAGATGAACGTACTTTGGTGCAAAAAGTGCAAATCAATCCCAGAACAACAGCAAAGGATCATGTGAAGATGCTGGAGGAAACAGGACCAAAAGTATCTATATCCACAGTAAAACAAGTCCTATATCGACATAACCTCAAAGGACGCTCTGCAAGGAAGAAGCCACTGCTCCAAAACCACCCCAAAAAAGCCAGACTACGGTTTGCAACTGCACATGGGGCCAAAGATCGTACCTTTTGGAGAAATGTCCTCTGGTCTGATGAAATAAAAATAGAACTGTTTTGCCAGACTGACCATCATTATGTGTGGAGGAGAAAGGGGGGGGACTTGCAAGCCGAAGAACACCATCCCAACTGTGAAGCAAGGGGGTGGCAGAATCATGTTGTGGGGGTGATTTGCTGCTGGAGGGACTGGTGCTCTTCACAAAATAGATGGTATCATGAGGCAGGAAAATTATGTGAATATATTGAAGCAACTTCTCAAGACATCAGTCAGGAAGTTAAAGCTTGGTCGCAAAAGTTCTTCCAAATGGACAATGACCCCAAGCATACGTCCAAAATTGTGGCAAAATGGCTTAAGAACAACAAAATCAAGGTATTGGAGTGGTCATCACAAAGCCCTGACCTCAAACCTATAGAAAATATGTGGGTAGAACTGAAAAATCTTGTGCGAGCAAGGTGGCCTTTACAAACCTGACTCAGTTATACCAGCTCTGTCAGGAGGAATGGGCCAAAATTCACTCAACTTATTGTGGGAAGCTTGTGGAAGGCTACCCAAAACATTTGACCCAAGTAAAACATTTTAAAGGCAATGCTACCAAATACTAATTGAGTGTATGTAAACTTCTGACCCACTGTGAATGTTTCACATTCTTAAAATAAAGTGGTGATCCTAACTGACCTAAGACAGGGATTTTTTACTAGGATTAAATGTCAGGAATTGTGAAAACTGGCTAAGGTTTGGCTAAGGTGTATGTAAACTTCCGACTTCAACAAGACTTCAACAATATATATATATATATATATATATATATATATATATATATATATACACACACACACACACACACACACACACACACACACACACACACACACACACACACACACACACACACACACACACACACACACACACACACACACATATATATATATACACTGCTCAAAAAAATAAAGGGAACACTTAAACAACACAATGTCAATGACACTTCTGTGAAATCAAACTGTCCACTTAGGAAGGAAGTCTGATTGACAATAAATTTCACATGCTGTTGTGCAAATGGAATAGACAACAGGTGGAAATTATAGGCAATTGGTAGAGCATGGCGCTGGTAGAGCATGGCGCTTGTAACGCCAGGATAGTGGGTTCGATTCCCGGGACCACCCATACGTAGAATGTATGCACACATGACTGTAAGTCGCTTTGGATAAAAGCGTCAGCTAAATGGCATATATTATTATTATTATATACACCCCCAATAAAGGAGTGGTTCTGCTGGTGATAACCACAGACCACTTCTCAGTTCCTATGCTTCCTCGCTGATGTTTTGTTCACTTTTGAATGCTGGCGGTGCTTTCACTCTAGTGGAGCATGAGACGGAGTCCACAACCCACACAAGTGGCTCAGGTAGTGCAGCTCATCCAGGATGGCACATCAATGCGAGCTGTGGCAAGAAGGTTTTCTGTGTCTGTCAGCGTAGTGTCCAGAGCATTGAGGCGCTACCAGGAGACAGGCCAGTACATCAGGAGACGTGGAGGAGGCCGTAGGAGGGTAACAACCCAGCAGCAGGACCACTACCTCCGCCTTTGTGCAAGGAGGAGCAGGAGGAGCACTGCCAGAGCCCTGCAAAATGACCTCCAGCAGGCCACAAATGTGTGTGTGTCTGCTCAAACGGTCAGAAACAGACTCCATGAGGGTGGTATGAGGGCCCGACGTCCACAGGTGGGGGTTGTGCTCTGGCATTTGCCAGACCTCATGTGGCTGGAGTGTGTCAGCAGTTCCTGCAAGAGGAAGGCTTTGATGCTATGGACTGGCCCGCCCGTTCCCCAGACCTGAATCCAATTGAGCACATCTGGGACATCATGTCTCACTCCATCCACCAATGCCACGTTGCACCACAGACTGTCCAGGAGTTGGTGGATGCTTTAGTCCAGGTCTGGGAGGAGATCCCTCAGGAGACCATCCGCCACCTCATCAGGAGCATGCCCAGGCGTTGTAGGGAGGTCATACAGGCACGTGGAGGCCACACACACTACCAAGCCTCATTTTGACTTGTTTTAAGGACATTACATCGAAGTTGGATCAGCCTGTAGTGTGGTTTTCCACTTTAATTTTGAGTGTGACTCCAAATCCAGACCTCCATGGGTTGATACATTTCCATTGATAATTCTTGTGTGGTTTTGTTGTCAGCACATTCAACTATGTAAAGAAAAATGTATTTAATAAGAATATTTAATTCATTCAGATCTAGGATGTATTATTTTAGTGTTCCCTTTATTTTTTTGAGCAGTGTATATATATATATATATATATATATATATATATATATATATATATATACACACAGTAACAGTAAACATTTTGGACACGTACTTATTTAAGGATTTTTCTTTCTTTTTGCTATTTTCTACATTGTATATAATATTCTATATAATATTAAAAGTTCATTTGTGGAATTTCTTTCCTTCTTAATGCGTTTGACCCAATCAGTTGTGTTGTGACAAGGTAGGATTGATATACAGAAGAAAAAAAGGTAAAAGACCAAGTCCATATTATGTCAAGAACAGCTCAAAAAAGCAAAGAGAAACTTTCAGGTATGAAGGTAAGACCCAGATGCAGACAACGTCGAATTAACAATGGTTTAACAATCCAACAGGGGCAGGCAATAGACAGGTCAAAGCAGGCAGGGGTCAGTGAACCAGAGGTGGAGCAACAGTACCGGACGGCAGGCAGGCACAGGGTCAGGGGCAGGCAGAGTGGTCAGGCAGGCGGGCTCAGAGTCAGGACAGGCAAGGTCAAAACCCGGAGGGCGAGAAAAAGAGAGACTGGGAAAAGCAGGAGCTGAGACACAAAAACGCTGGTGGACTTGACAATCAAGACAAACTGGCAACAGACCAACAGAGAACACAGGTATAAATACACAGGGGATAATGAAAAAGATGGGCAACACCTGGAGGGGGGTGGAGTCAATCACAAAGAAAGTTGAAACAGATCAAGGTGTGACAGAAACAACAGTCCATCCAGAAAATGTCAAGCGTTGTCGCAAAAAGCATCAAGCGCTATGATGAAACTGGCTCTCATGAGGACCGCCACAGGAAAGGAAGACCGTGAGTTACCTCTGCCGCAGAGGATAAATGCAGCCTAAATAAAGAATGAAGCCCAAATAAATGCTTCACAGAGTTCAAGTAACAGACACATCTCAACATCAACTGTTCAGATCAGACTGCGTAAATCAGGCCTTCATGGCCGAATTGCTGCAAAGACACCACTACTAAAGGACACCCATTAGAAGAAGAGACTTGCTTGTGCCAAGATTCATCGGCAATGGACATTAGACCGGTTGAAATCTTTCCTCTGGTCTGATGAGTCCAAATTTGAGATTTTTGGTTCCAACCAATTTTTGGTTTCTGTAAGACGCAGAGTAGGTGAATGGATGATATCTGCATGTGTGGTTCCCACCGTGAAGCATGTAAGAGGAGGTGTGATGGTATGGGGTGCTTATTTCTTATCATTTATTTTTGACTGTCCTTTTTGCCATTTATAAATGTGTTATTCAATGTGTTGTTATGGGCTTTAGCCTATAATCTACATTTTATCAATTCATTTTTTTATATATTTTTTTATACCTAAAGGGGTCTTAAAATTCAAAATCAAATAGAAAAATTACCCATAGTTTGACCATCTTAAAACAATTCCATATGTCAGGCTCCGTCCCCTAATACATATTTCCCCTATTAGGTGCTTTATGCAGTACACTTACTGTGTGGTCTGCATCACTGGGGAGTTTTCTATGCTCCACTAATGCGATTTGAAGCAGAGAGTTTAAAGAATTTCTAATGAGAGAAACTTTTTCACGGCTGATCAGTGTAAGCTGCAGGCACATCAAAAGGGGCATTAGATCTGAGCCAAACTGATAAGTATTCCATGTGGCAACTCAACTTTGACAAAGCTGAAAATGTGCCCTTTCAAGTAAGCTGTGCCCGCTGCACGTCATCTTCACAGCTAAGCACATTCGCTGTATACTTACCCCAAAAGACAGACATAAAGTAAAGCCTATTGGAACAGCAACTCATCCCTTGAAACAACTACTGAGGCACTCTTGAGTTACTTACCGTATACGTACCATGTCACAACATGTGAAGACTCTTGTCAGACTATTTCCTTCAACTTCCTGTATTTCATCTGATAGTGATGTACAGTAGGATCCTGCAATGCAGGACATTTACATATTCTAGTGTATTTGAAGTTTATAAACAATTCTGAAGTTTGTAATTTCCACTTTAAAATTTCAGACTTGATTTTACATTACTGAAAATGGATCAACCATTACAAAAATGTCCATTAATTATAATCCACGGGATTATTTACCTGCTGTAGCAAAACTGGCTTAAAACTTGTTAGAGAAGTGCTCCCGCTGTGGGAACATCAATCAGCGGAAATTTCAAGTGCGCCACGTATAGTTTTTGATAAAACTCAAACTTTCATTAAAATGCACATACAATGTACTGAATTAAAGCTACACTCGTTGTGAATCTATCCACCAAGTCAGATTTGTAAAATGCTTTTCGGCGAAAGCATGAGAAGCTATTATCTGATAGCATGTATCCCCCAAAATACTGCAACGTCACCTAACGACAGATTTTGCGATAGCCGGTCCTATCCAAAACGCAGAAATAAAATATAAAACATTCATTACCTTTGACGAGCTTCTTTCTTGGTACTCCTAGATGTCCCATAAACATCATTTTGATTCTTTTTTCGATTAAATCGGTCCATATATAGCCTAGATATCGATCTATGAAGACTGTGTGAACAACGAAAAAAATAGCGTTTTCTAACGTAACGTCATTTTTTTAAATGATAAAAGTCGACGATAAACTTTCACAAAACACTTCGAAATACTTTTGTAATGCAACTTTAGGTATTAGTACACGTTAATAAGCGATCAAATTGATCACGAGGCGATGTATTTTCTTTTGGTGTCCGTCTGGAAATAATGTCCTGTTAAACCTCAACCAAAATATCCGGTCGGATACCTGAAGAAAAGGGCTGTCTCTTCTTCGTTTGACCAAGAAACAAATCGTAGGCAAATGACAAGTTCTGGAGTATCACTTTAATTTATAGTGAAAGACGTCAAGTAAAATGCCACAGAGGACAAACTGTATTGATTTGTGGTCTGATGGCAGACAGCCTATGGAAGGGTCAATGATCTGCTGTAACAACAGCCTGAGGGCGGCCCTAGGTCTGGACGGGCTCCTCTGCCCTGCAGTGACAAGGCTACCAGCAGGACATGGAGCAGGAAACACAACATACCCAAGGTTGTCTGTTTTCACTCCAACAGACTAGTCATTTAGCTTGTATGCCCTTATGGCTCCCCAAAATCATCAAAGAGCTGTGATTGCCAATTGCACCCCTTCAAAGAGCCCGTCTGGACAATATGTCTGTTTGCCGTGAGTGATGTGACTCCCCACGGGATTGGACATGACAGGTCAGGAACAAGCTGTGACAACCCTGGGCTCATGAATATTCATGAGCAATAATAGGAAGTACTGTGGCTGAGGGCACGATAGGGCACATCTTGACCAGTGTGATTCTCCTGGAGGAGGTGGGCGGAGAGGAGAGGGGAGTAGTGGCAAGAAAGAAGTTTGACAGGGCTGAGTAAGGGCAAATCAACTGGTCTCAGAGTGGATTCTTTGGACAGCGAGTCTACGTGTTTCAAGTTTCAAGTTTGAATGTCACATGCACAAGTACAGGGAAATGCCTCTCTTGCAAACTCAAAACCCAACAATGCAATAATCAATAGCAGAAAATAATACACAGAAAATGAGAAGAAATATGAAGAACACAATAAGTAAGTACTAAGCGTACTATATACAGGGTCAGTTCCAATACAATGTGTGCAGGGATACTGGAGTGATGGAGGTAGATATGTATAGGGGTAAGGTCACTAGGCAACAGGATACAAGATAAACAGAGTAGCAGCAGCTTGTATGTAAGTGGGTGTGCGTGTGTGTAGAGTCAGAATAAATGTATGTATTTGTATTTATTATGGATCGCCATTAGCTGCTGCCAAGCAGCTTCTCTTCCTGGTGCCCGGCAAAATTAAAGCAGTTATACAATACATTCATTACAGAATTCACAACACACTAAGTGTGTGCCCTCAGGGCCATACTCCACGAACATATATCTACAATTCAAAGTCCATCTCTATGTGTGTGTATAGTGTGTATGTTATTATCTGTGTGTATGCATGTGTCTGTGCCTATGTTTGTGTTACGTCACAGTCCCCGCTGTTCCATAAGGTGTATTTTTACCTGCTTTAAAATCTGATTTTTCTGCTTGCATCAGTTACCTGATATGGAATAGAGTTCCATGTAGTCATGGTTCTATGTAGTACCCTGCCCCCCCCATGGTCTGTTCTGGACTTGGGGACTGTGAAGAGACCTCTGGTGGCATGTCTTGTGGGTGGGGTATGCATGAGGGCCGAGCAGTGTGCTAGTATTTTAAAAAGACAGCTCGGTCTTAGCTACTGTTTTATCAATATGTTTTGACCATGACAGTTTACAATCCAGGGTAACTCCAAGCAATTCAGTCACCTCAACTTGCTCAATTTCCACATGATTTATTACGAGATGTAGGGTTTCGTGAATGATTTGCCCCAAATACAATGCTTTTAGTTTTGGAAATATTTAGGACTAACTTATTCCATGCTACCCTTTCCGAAACTAACTGCAGCTCTTTGTTAAGTGTTATAGTAATTTCAGTCGCTGTAGTAGCTGGCATGCATACTGTTGAGTCATCCGCATACATAGACACACTGGCCTTGCTCAAAGCCAGAGGCATGTCGTTAGTTAATCTTGGAACTACCCATCCTGGATCCAGGAGAATTATCATCAACTACACAAATTAGCATAGCGCAACGGTCAAAAAATATTGCTAGAAAATATTCATATTCATGAAATCACAAGTGAAATATAGTGAAACACAGCTTAGCCTTTTGTTAATCACCCTGTCATCTCAGATTATGCTTTATCGATAGCCTAGCATAGCATTATGTCCAGCTAGCAGCAGGAAGCTTGGTCACGAAAATCAGAAAAGCAATCAAATTATTTGTTTACCTTTGATGAGCTTCGGATGTTTTCACTCACGAGACTCCCAGTTAGACAGCAAATGTTCCCTTTGTTCGATAAAGATTATTATTATACCCAAAATAACTCAGTTTGTTGGTCACGTTATGTTGAGAAATCCACCGGAAATAGCGGGAAAATGACTTACCTCTGTCTTTTACGCAAGAATCACTCGTTTTGATGTAGTTTCACGCCTTTATGTTGAAGAATGAGCGTAAACGACTACATTGCGTAAGTGGCCAGAATCACTTGTGAGTGCCCTCAGCTGGCCACTGACGCAATGTAGTCGTTTACGATCATTCTTCAAAATAAAGGCCTGAAACTACAACTAAAGGCTGTAGACACCTTAGGGAAGCCACAGACAAAGGAATCTGGTTGATATCCCTTTCAATGGGCAATAGGGATGCATAGAAAGACAGGGGTTTCAAAATAAGAGTCACTTCCTGATTTGAATTTTCTCAGAATTTCACCTGCAATATCAGTTTTGTTATACTCACAGACAATATTTTTATAGTTTTGGAAACTTTAGAGTGTTTTCTATCCTAAGCTGTCAATTATATGCATATTCTAGCATCTGGTCCTGAGAAATAGGCAGTTTACTTTGGGAACGTTATTTTTCCAAAATTAAAAATAGTGACCCCTAGTTTCAAGAGGTTAAGATTGAAAAAAAGCAAGGGGCCTAAACAACTACCGTGGGGAATTCCTGCTTCTACCTGGATTATGTTTGAGAGGCTTCCATTAATGAAGAACACCCTCTGTGTTACTCTTTATCCACATTATAGCAGGGGGTGTAAAGCCATAAAACATGTGTTTTTCCAGCAGCAGACCATGATCGATAATGTCAAAAGCTGCACTGAAGTCCAACACGACAGCCCCCACAATCATTTTTTCATACATTTCTCTAAACCAATCATTAGTAATTTGTGTAAGTGCCGTGCTTGTTGAGTGTCCTTCCCTATATGCGTGCTGAAAATCTGTTGTTTACTGTGAAATAGCATTGTATCTAGTCTAACACTATTTTTTCCAGAAGTTTACTAAGGGTTGGTAACAGGCTGATTGGTCTGCTGAGCCAGTAAAGGGGGCTTTACTATTCTTGGGTAGCAGAATGACTTTAGCATCGCTCCAGGCCTGAGGGCACACACTTTCTAGGTGGCTTACGTTTAAGATGTGGCAAATAGGAGTGCAAAAATCTAAAATAAATGGTCAATAAGGATACAAGGTTAACTCAGTGTCATGGTTCCACCTGTCACCAGAGGGTGGCAGAGACCGTCCTAGAGACATAAACAACACTCAGGCGTGTCCTAATTACTCATGATGGTTTCTCTGTTTAAAGCGGTGCGTTTTCTGTTGTCCTTGGCAGAAGCTTGCTGTGACGTGGTGAGGTTGGACCCAGGTGCAGAGAAGAGGCCAGACGAGGAATCAGTGGTTAAGGATAAATGTAATCCTTTACTGAGAAACGGTAGCCGCAGGATCACAGTACACCTGAAAAACAACAAACACTAAGGCTCGAAAACTCACTCACCAAACGAAATGAACACACACGGTAAAAAATTCAAGCTTCAGCAAAAGAAAACAGAAAAGACACCTCTTTTAACAGAGAAATCATAACAAGAAAATAGGACACACCTGAGTGTCGTTAATGTCTCTAGGACAGTCTCTGCTGTCCTCTTGTGACAGGTGGAACCATGACACTCAGTCTGTGTAGCTATTTTGTTAGCTATTTATCAATCTTATTGCTTGGGGATAGAAGCTGTTCAAGAGCCTGTTGGTGCCAGACTTGATTCACCTGTACCACTTGCTGTGTGGAAGCAGAGATAAGTCTATAGCTTGGAGGGTTGGAGTCTTTAACAATTTTCTGGGCCTTCCTACCTTATGTAGATGTCTTGGATGGCAGGGAGCCCCAGTGATGTACTAGGCTGCCTGCACCACCCTCTGTAGCGCCATGCGATGGAGGGCGGTGGTATTGCCATACCAAGCCATGATGCTGCCAGTAAATATGCTCGCAACGGTATAGTTGTAGAACATTTTGAGGATTTGAGGGTCCATGCCAAACTTTTTCAAACCTCCAGAGGGGGAAAGGCGCTGTCGCACCGTCTTCACGACTATGCACGTGTCTTTGAACCCTTTTAAGTCTTTCGTGATTTGGACACAGAGGAACTTGAAGCTTGTCATTAATACCAGGAAGTATCTAGAGTCAGTCATCAGTTAGGGCCTCATCACCTTTATATATACTGTAAATGCTAAAGATATAGGACCTTAATTTGATCACTCTCCCGCAGGAGAACTTTACTTGTAGTGTATTATTTTAGATTTAAAACGGCTTCTGAAGTTCCTCCACTTAGAAATTTCAGACTTGATTTTCCCTCACGGAAAATGTATATACACCTATAAAGCTTAAATGCCATACAACACTCCTTCCGTGGCCTCCAACTGCTCTTAAACGCTAGTAAAACTAAATGCATGCTTTTCAACCGATCGCTTATCTATCACAGTGCCATCCGTTTTGTCACCAAAGCCCCATATACCATCCACCAATGCGACCTGTATGCTCTCGTCGGCTGGCCCTCGCTACATATTCGTTGCCAAACCCACTGGCTCCAGGTCATCTATAAGTCTTTGCTAGGTAAAGCTCCGCCTTATCTCAGCTCACTGGTCACCATAAAACACCCACCCGTAGCACTCGCTCCAGCAGGTATATCTCACTGGTCATCCCCAAAGCCAACACCTCCTTTGGCCACCTTTCCTTACAGTTCTCTGCTGCCAATAGCTGGAATGAATTTCAAAAATCGCTGAAGTTGGAGACTTATAGCTCCCTCACTAACTTTAAGCTTCAGCTATCTGAGCAGCTCACCGATCGCTGCAGCTGTATACAGCCCGTCTGTAAATAGCCCATCCATCTACCTACCTCATTCCAATACTAGTTTTTTTGCTCTTTTGCACACCAGTATTTCTACTTGCACATCATCATCTGCACAGCTATCACTCCAGTGTTAATTTGCTAAATTGTAATTACTTCGCTACTATGGGCCTATGTATTGCCTTACCTCCTTACTCCATTTGCACACACTGTATATATATTTTTTATATTTTTATTGACTGCACTTTTGTTTATCCCACGTGTAACTCTGTGTTGTTGTTTTTTTGTCGCACTGCTTTGCTTTATCTTGGCCAGATCGCTGTTGTAAATGAGAAATTGTTCTCAACTGGCCTGTACTTCCGGCGCCGGCAGAGATGGCCGCCTCGCTTCGCGTTCCTAGGAAACTATGCAGTTTTTTGTTTTTTTTACGTGTTATTTCTTACATTAGTAACCCAGGTCATCTTAGGTTTCATTACATACAGTCGAGAAGAACTACTGAATATAAGATCAGCGTCAACTCACCATCAGTACGACTAAGAATATGATTTTCGCGACGCGGATCCTGTGTTCTTCCTTTCAAACAGGACAACGGAATGGATCCCATGCAGCGACCCAAAAAAACGACTCCGAAAAAGAGGGAAACGAGGCGGTCTTCTGGTCAGACTCCGGAGACGGGCACATCGTGCACCACTCCCTAGCATACTTCTCGCCAATGTCCAGTCTCTTGACAACAAGGTTGATGAAATCCGAGCAAGGGTAGCATTCCGGAGAGACATCAGTGACTGTAACGTTCTTTGCTTCACGGAAACATGGTTCACTGGAGAGACGCTATCGGAGGTGGTGCAGCCAGCGGGTTTCTCCACGCATCGCGCCGACAGAAACAAACATCTTTCTGGTAAGAAGAGGGGCGGGGGCGTATGCCTTATGGCTAACGAGACATGGTGTGATGAAAGAAACATACAGGAACTCAAATCCTTCTGTTCACCTGATTTAGAATTCCTCACAATCAAATGTCGACCACATTATCTACCAAGAGAATTCTCTTCGATTATAATCACAGCCGTATATATCCCCCCCAAGCAGACACATCGATGGCTCTGAACGAACTTTATTTGACTCTTTGCAAACTGGAATCCATTTATCCGGAGGCTGCATTCATTGTAGCTGGGGATTTTAACAAGGCTAATCTGAAAACAAGACTCCCTAAATTTTATCAGCATATCGATGGCGCAACCAGGGATGGAAAAACCTTGGATCATTGTTACTCTAACTTCCGCGACGCATATAAGGCCCTGTGCCGCTCTCCTTTCGGAAAAGCTGACCACGACTCCATTTTGTTGATCCCTGCCTACAGACAGAAACTAAAAAAAGAAGCTCCCACGCTGAGGTCTGTCCAACGCTGGTCCGACCAAGCTGACTCCACACTCCAAGACTGCTTCCATCACGTGGACTGGGATATGTTTCGTATTGCGTCAGATAACAATATTGACGAATACGCGGGTCTGTGTGCAAGTTCATAAGAACGTGCATTGAAGATGTCGTTCCCATAGCAACGATTAAAACATTCCCGAACCAGAAACCGTGGATTGATGGCAGCATTCATGTGAAACTGAAAGCGCGAACCACTGCTTTTAATCAGGGCAAGGTGACTGGTAACATGACCGAATACAAACAGTGCAGCTATTCCCTCCGCAAGGCTATCAAACAAGCTAAGCGTCAGTACAGAGACAAAGTAGAATCTCAATTCAACGGCTCAGACACAAGAGGCATGTGGCAGGGTCAATCACAGTCAATGTCTTGCTCCCAGGCAGGACTACACTGACACAGCCTGCAACGAAAACATGCGGACCAGCAGCCAGGTGAGTAAGACATTTAAACGTGACCAGGCTGCAGGCCCAGACGGCATGTCTTGCTCCAATCAATCCCTATACCAGTCTGCTGTTCCCAATGCTTCAAGAGGGCCACCATTGTTCCTGTTCCCAGGAAAGAGCAAAACTAAGGTGCTTTGAGATGATTGTGGACTTCCAGGATCTCAACAGCAGAACCCATCTGGACAAGAGGAATACACCCCCAGCTATCAACACATCGATGGAACAGTAGTGGAGAGGGTAGCAAGTTTAAGTTCCTCGGCATACACATCACAGACAAACTGAATTGGTCCACTCACAGAGACAGCATCGTGAAGAAGGCGCAGCAGCGCCTCTTCAACCTCAGGAGGCTGAAGAAATTGGTGAGAGCTCTCGGCTTGTCACCAAAAGCACTCACAAACTTCTACAGACGCACAAGAGACAGCATCGAGAGCATCCTGGCGGGCTGTATCACCGCCTGGTACGGCAACTGCTCCGCCCACAAGGCTCTCCAGAGGGTAGTGAGGCCTGCACAACGCATCACCGGGGGCAAACTACCTGCCCTCCAGGACACCTACACCACCCGATGTTACAGGAAGGCCATAAAGATCATCAAGGACAACAACCACCCGAGCCACTGCCTGTTCACCCCGCTATCATCCAGAAGGCGAGGTCAGTACAGGTGCATCAAAGCTGGGACTGAGAGACTGAAAAGCAGCTTCTATCTCAAGGCCATCAGACTGTTAAACAGCCACCACTAACATTGAGTGGCTGCTGCCAACACACTGACACTGACTCAACTCCAGTCACTTTAATAATGGGAATTGATGGGAAATGATGTAAAATATATCACTAGCCACTTTAAACAATGCTACCTTATATAATGTTACATACCCTACATTATTCATCTCATATGCATACGTATATACTGTACTCTATATCATCTACTGCATCCTTATGTAATACATGTATCACTAGCCACTTTAACTATGCCACTTTGTTTACATACTCATCTCATATGTATATACTGTACTCGATACCATCTACTGTATCTTGCCTATGCTGCTCTGTACCATCACTCATTCATATATCTTTATGTACATATTCTTTATCCCCTTACACTGTGTATAAGACAGTAGTTTTGGAATTGTTAGTTAGATTACTTGTTGGTTATTACTGCATTGTCGGAACTAGAAGCACAAGCATTTCGCTACACTCGCATTAACATCTGCTAACCATGTGTATGTGACAAATAAAATTTGATTTGATACCTGGTTAAGTAAAGGTGAAATAAATAAAAAATTATATATAAAAAATGTCCATCAGTTATAATCCACATAATAAGTAACACTTCCTGTTGCTGCAGGATTACTTTCCTGCTGTAGCAAACTGGTTCAAATTAAGATCCTACAACTGTATGAGATGTGCTATTGCTTCTGTCATGAATAGGCCCTGAAGACTGGATAGACTTATCAGAAAAGCTTCATAGTGAAAATATATTTATCCTTTCTCTCTGTACAGCATCCATTTCCTCACAAAAGCACAAAGTAATTTTTTTTTGCCAATTTTACTTGTATGAAATTCCAGACAGCACACTATGAAACACTTACTTTCTAATTTTTTAATACAGCTCCTCACATGATGTCACATTAGGCAGCACTGTGCGGTGGAGTAAATGAATGTATTCATGTTACAAAATATTAACTCATATCTGGAATGAACTCTGACAGAAATGTCATCAACTTCTGAGTGTCGGCGCAATATGAAGCAACATTAACAGCACATCCATAATTAAGAATTATAGTACTGCTCGATCCAATACACAAAACAAACATTTAGGAGAATGCAAATCTCCATATAAATATTTATGGATCTGTGTTATAGTAAACAGCAGAGCAGAGAAATGATGTGAATCAGCAAGTCTAATATTGTTGGTCTTGCTCTGAATTTTCACACAATTGTTGACTTGAAAACATAGGAAGTGGTTTGTTTAGCCCCACAGCAGGGGAGCGTTGCTCAATGAATAGAAAACTTTTTCTCCTTATCTGATCGGCTTTCCTGTTACAAAAAAACTGTAATTGATGATAGGGACTTGTTCTCTGCAGCAAATCAGTTTAAGAGGAGATGATTGATGGTGAGAGCAGTTGCTGGGAATAGGCAGCACATCCGTCTTGTCTCTGCCAGGGGATGGGGAGTTATGGAGCTGTCATTTCAATTCACTCCATCACTCATCTTCTCATCTCTACTCTGCCCAGCTCTATACTGAACTCCTCTGATATCTTCTCCTCTTTTCTGCTTCTCACTACCCTGCACTCCCTCTCATCTCTCCTCCTCTTGTCCTCCTCTGCTCCTGATAGTGAGTGACAGCTGATGACATGGAGGAGTTGAGAACTCAGAGAAAACACATAAACCGTGACATTCACTAAAGGTCAACCACTCACTCTGCCAATGAACAGCACTCACTGCACAATGAACAAAGACGGCATAGGTCAGTGTCTCCCAAACTCGGGCCTCAGGAACCCAAAGGTACATGTTTAGTTTTTTGCCTTAGAACTACATAGCCGACTCAAATAATCAACTAATCATCAAGCGTTGATTATTTGAATCCGCTGTGTAGTGCTAGGACAAAAAATCAAAATGTTCACCCCTTAGGATCCCGAGGACTGAGTTTGGGAAAAGCTGGCATAGTTGTAGATATACACATCAAGTACACACAGACACACTCACTGCACACACACACATGCTCGCACACATGCATGCACACAAAAACACACACACATTCATGCACACAAAAACACACACACACATTCACGCACACATGCACACACACGTATACAAGCTTGCACACACTCACACTGTATGTCTTATTGATTGACTTCAGTGACACAGTGCAGCTTTGTCAGGTTCTTTGTAGTTCTTCTGCATGGCAGAGGGATACTACAGTGAACACTGTGCTTATCTAGAATCAACCCCCAGACTTCCAGCATTAGAAAGAGCTTGCATCATTATCTTTATATGGAAATGTATGGCATGGAGGTTTGCTCCACATACAAATGGACATACACTACATAGCCAAAAGTATGTGGACACACCTTCAAATGGATGGATGGTGGATTAGGATAGTTCAGCCACACCTATTGCTGACAGGTGTATAACAATTGAGCACACAACCATGCAATCTCCATAGCCAAACATTGGCACTAGAATGGCCTTACTGAAGAGCTCAGTGACTTTCAACCTGGCATCGTCCTTGGATGGCACCTTACCAACAAGTCAGTTCGTCAAATGTCTGCCCTGCTATAGCTGCCCCGGTCAACTGTTATCTGCTGTTAAGTGGAAACGTCTGGGAGCAACAGCGGCTCAACTGCGAAGTCGTAGGCCACACAACGGGACTGCTGAGTGCTGAAGCGCGTCGAGCTTAAAAATGGTCTGTCCTCAGTTGCAACACTCACTACCGACTTCCAAACTGCCCCTGGAAGCAACGACAGTACAATAACTGTTCCTTTGGAGCCTCATGAAATTGGTTTCCAATAGCTGCACACAAGCCTAAGATCACCATCTGCAATTGAACTCTGGAGCAGTGGAAACACGTTCTCTGGAGTGATGAATCCCGCTTTACCATCTGGCAGTCGGACGAACTAATCTGGGTTTGGTGGATGCCAGGAGAACGCTGCCTGCCCAAATGCATAGTGCCAACTGTAAAGTTTGTTGGAGGAGGAATAATGGTATGGTGTTTTTCATTGTTCGGGCTAGGCCCCTTAGTTCCAGTGAAGGGAAATCTTAATGTTACAGCATACAATGACATTCTAGAGACAATACTGTACTTCCAAACTGGCAACAGTTTGGGGAAGGACCTTTCTTCTTTCAGCTTGACAATACCCCCGTCCACAATGCGGATTCCATACAGAAATGGTTTGCTGAGATCAGTGTGGAAGAACTTGACTGGACTGTGCAGATCCCTGACCTCAACGCAATTGAACATATTTTGGATGAATTGGAACACTGACTGCGAGCCAGGCCTAATCGCCCAACATCAGTGCCCGACCTCACTAAGGTGAGCAGGTGTCCATGTAGTGTGTCATGACGTTGGCCTGTGGGTGGGGTTTATAACCCCCTCATAAATAGCTTTCTCCCTTCCCTCTCTCTTGACTCTATAGAAGGACTCTTGAAAAGCCTTTGTTAAACATATAGAGTCTGGAAACATCAAAAGGTGGGGGGAAAGGAACCATATTTCGGGAAAATACAACCAGTTGAAAATATGCGTTGGTACTTAATGAATATGCTAGATCAGTTGGCGTCTGAGACATTCTTACTAATGATAGGACAACATAAACTGTTTATTGGAAAGACTACACATTATCAGATTCACATGACATTGTTGTGCATTTAAAATGTTTAAATATGAAATTATTTGTGAAAAGATGAAATGTCATTCCAAATGAGAGAATTGGTTTTTCATAAGGTTATAGCTCTGCTCACTCAGTGGCCCCGTCCATGTGAAGAGGCATTGGTTATAAACTATGAAATATGCCCTTCTCTCCCCTCCTATATAAAGCCCTTGACGAAAATGTAACTTTCTGTTCCAAAGACGTGAGGACGTGAAAAGACAAAGATCACCTAAAGAACTAAGCCAACCTCAGCGTGAGCTCTGGTTGAACGACAAGAACCTAACGAAATTAGCATCGAATCTCAATGTGAAGGTGACAGCCTACACCCTGGAAGGATGAATTTCACCTATACCAGCCAGAATATAGCATGAGCTTAAAGTATGGCAACTTGGTATGAACTTTGAACTCTTATTCACTCGAGAAGTGATACCTCTTAGCCGTTGAGTTAGCAGCAGTCGCAAAACGTGGGCTAGGAGAGGATGGACAGAGTATCCATCCTACCACGCTCCAGTTCACCACTAGACATTCTTCAGACGACCAGACATCCATAAAGGACAAACCGGCCTTCCATCGACAACCAATCTAACGAAGCGCAGCTCAGAGTAAATATTTATTGCATTCTCCTTTTTCAAATGGGCGGTTATTTAGAATGCATAAGATTCTGTATTTACGATAGCATAGCTTCTCCCTTTGTTACTCAGTCTTCCCGCTCTTTCACTCAAACCCAACTCCCTCTCTATGTGTAACCAGCCGTCGTATCTGTTACGTCCACCAGGGAAGTTTTCTTTATGACATAATAGGTCCATCAATGTATTATTCATTCTGTGTGATTCGTTAGGTATATAGTAAATAAATAATTAAACCAAATTTTGTATTGCTGATTCAACTTGTTAGCCAGAGTTCGTGAAGTAACCAATAATTTACCACTTTCAGATGAGACTAAACAAGGTGACGATTAAATATTGACTGCTATTGATGTAAAAGATTATCAGGTCTTTAAAAGTTTATTCGGAAGACAACAGCTCTATGAACATTATTTCGTGGTGCCCCGACATTCGAGCTCCACCTTATCTCAGTTCATTGGTCACGATGACAACACCCACCCGTAGCACGCGCTCCAGCAGGTGTATCTCACTGATCATCAAAAAAGCCAACACCTCATTTGGCCACCTTTCCTTCCAGTTCTCTGCTGCCTGTGACTGGAACGAATTGCAAAAATCGCTGAATTTGGAGACTTTTATCTCCCTCACCAACTTCAAACATCTGCTATCTGAGCAGCTAACCGATCGCTGCAGCTGTACATAGTCCATCGGTAAATAGCCCACCCGATTTACCTACCTCATCCCCATACTGTTTATATTTATTTACTTTTCTGCTCTTTTGCACACCAGTATCTCTACCTGCACATGACCATCTGATCATTTATCACTCCAGTGTTAATCTGCAAAATTGTAATTATTCGCCTACCTCCTCATACCTTTTAGCACAATGTATATAGACTCTTTTTTAAATTTCTACTGTGTAATTGATTGTAAGTTGTTTATTTTTTACTCCATGTGTAACTCTGTGTTGTTGTCTGTTCACACTGCTATGCTTTATCTTGGCCAGGTCGCAGTTGTAAATGAGAACTTGTTCTCAACTAGCCTACCTGGTTAAATAAAGGAGAAATAAAAAATAAATTAGCTTCATCAGGTAATATTAATTACAGAGAAATTATTTTATAGAATAGCATGTGATATCACTTAATCCGGCATAGCCAAAGACACGACAAGTGTATGTCAGAATTAAAGAACAGAGTGTATAAAAGTACAGTATCAAAGATGATCTTAAAAGAAAGAAGGATAAAAAGTTATCTTACAGGGATGGATAGTAATGAGGACATGTAATGAGCAGTGCTCCCTCTACCTAAGTATCTCTCCAATCAGGAATGATCTATGTTGGACCAGACTACAGAGGCTAATGGAGTTATGCCTGCTCTGTCGAAGGGGATTATTAGCATTGGCAGTTCAGTGAGAGTCGCAGTTAGGTTTTCTACTCATGTTAACTTCAGAGCGGAGCTCTACAATATGATTCCTGTGAATGAATAATGTAAGGTTCAGTGGTGCTGTGTCAGTCTCTGCCTGTCAGCTAAGAGCCTCCTCAACATCCACTGTGCTGTAGGTGGTGGGGGGCTGATTGCGTTGTTGAGTTACACACTGCATGTGTTGCACAGGTGCATGGTCCACATGCTGTGTGTGATGCTCGTCGCCCATATGTGTCAAATAGTGCAAACTTGCCAAATAGGAGATGAGAGAGAGACCCAGCCAAATCACGAGAAAACAAAAAGATAATTACTTGACACATTGGAAAGAATTAACAGAAAATCAGGGCAAACTAGAATGCTATTTGGCCCTAAACAGAGAGTACACAGTGGCAGAATACCTGACCACTATGACTTACCCAAACTTAAGGAAAGCTTTGACTATGTACAGACTCAGTGAGCATAGCCTTGCTATAGAGAAAGGCCGACGTAGGCAGACCTGGCTCTCAAGAGAAGACAGGCTATGTGCACACTGCCCACAAAATGAGGTGGAAACTGAGCTGCACTTCCTAACATCCTGCCCAACGTATGACCATAGAGACACATTTTTCCGTCAGATTACACAGATCCACAAAGAATTCGAAAACAAACCCGATTTTGATAAACTCCCATATCTACTGGGTGAAATACCAGTGTGCCGTCACAGCAGCAAGATTTGTGACCTGTTGCCACAAGAAAAGGTCAACCAGTGAAGAACAAACACTACTGTAAATACAACCCATATCTATGCTTATTTATTTCCCATTTCGTACTTTAACCATTTGTACATTGTTACAACACTGTATATATAGACCCTGCTAGGTAAAGTCCCCCCTTATCTCAGCTCGCTGGTCACCATAACATCTCCCACCTGTAGCACACGCTCCAGCAGGTATATCTCTCTAGTCACCCCCAAAACCAATTCTTTCTTTGGCCGCCTCTCCTTCCAGTTCTCTGCTGCCAATGACTGGAACGAACTACAAAAATCTCTGAAACTGGAAACACTTATCTCCCTCACTAGCTTTAAGCACCAACTGTCAGAGCATCTTACAGATTACTGCATCTGTACATAGCCCACCTATAATTTAGCCCAAACAAGTACCTCTTTCCCAACTGTATTTAATTTATTTATTTATTTTGCTCCTTTGCACCCCATTATTTTTATTTCTACTTTGCACATTCTTCCATTGCAAAACTACCATTCCAGTGTTTTACTTGCTATATTGTATTTACTTTGCCACCATGGCCTTTTTTGCCTTTACCTCCCTTCTCACCTAATTTGCTCACATTGTATATAGACTTGTTTAAACTGTATTATTGACTGTATGTTTGTTTTACTACATGTGTCGTTGTATCTGTCGAACTGCTTTGCTTTATCTTGGCCAGGTCGCAATTGTAAATGAGAACTTGTTCTCAACTTGCCTACCTGGTTAAATAAAGGTGAAATAAAAAAAAAAAAAATATATATATATATATACATAATATGCCATTTGTAATGTCTTTATTATTTTGGAACTTCTGTGAGTGTAATGTTTACTGTTCATTTTTATTGTTTATTTAACTTTATATTATCTACCTCACTTGCTTTGGCAATGTTAACATATGTTCCCATGCCAATAAAGCCCCTTGAATTTAATTGAATTGAGAGAGAGAGGTAGGGAGAGAGAGAGGTAGAGAGAGAGAGAGAGAGAGAGAGAGAGAGAGAGAGAGAGAGAGAGAGAGGTAGGGAGAGAGAGAGAGGTATAGAGAGAGAGAGGGAGAAAAAGGTATAGAGAGAGAGAGGTAGAAAGAGGTAGAGAGAGGAGAGAGAGAGAGAGAGAGAGAGAGAGAGAGAGAGAGAGAGAGGTAGAGAGAGAGAGAGGTAGGGAGAGAGGGGTAGAGAGGAGATAGGGAGAGAGAGGGAGAGGAGAGAGAGAGAGAGAGAGAGAGAGAGAGAGAGAGAGAGAGAGAGAGAGAGAGAAAAAGGTAGAGAGAGTACCATGGAAATAACATGGAGCTTTGTTTTGGAGCTTTATAACAGCAATGCAGTTTCATGCAAAGTAGTTACATAATGGTTTACTTTGTGTTTTTACCCTTTATGCTGTTGTTGTATTACCTGTTGTGCAGTTATCCAACTCTATATTACTGGAAGTACATTCATATTATTACAGTTGTTTTAGAGCAGGGTAGCTCAATTCCGGTTCATCGAAGGCCCAAAACATTTCTGTTTTTTGTTTCCACCTGGTAGTTAATTGCACTCACCTTGTGTCCCAGGTCTGAATTAGTCCCTTATTAGAAAGAGAGGATGAACACCAGAAGTGTTTTAGCCCTCCAGGACTGACATTGAACAGCCCTGTTTTAGAGTAACGACAAGTAAAAGGGCAACTCAAACGTGTTGATTTGAGCACACTATACTGTAGCAACCCAGTCCATCTCCCAAGCTTCAACAATGCAAAAGCCCATGCTGTTATAAAAGAGAACTAGTGACATCTTCTGGACTTAGACCGAACTGTCATAAATAAGAGGAAAGCATGCGAAAAGGAAAATGTAGTAAAGTATCAATTTACCCATCAATTCTAGTAGTAGAAAGATATATATATTTCTTCTATGAAATCCAACGAGTTAACCATTGTCAACCCCATCAAAGCGACTGTGATTGGAAAATTAAAGAGCAGCAAGATTTTTAAGCAAGATATTTTTCTATATCAGTAGAAAGTATTTTTTTTAAGCATCTGTTGATGTAACCATTCATTTATACAGTTGTTTGAAGAGCACTAAACTCTTTCAACATGACTTAAAGGTTACTGGATAAACTCTCCGAGCTGACAAGGTAAAAATATGTCGTTCTGTCCCTGAGCAAGGCAGTTAACCCACTGTACCCCGGGCGCCGAAGACGTGGATGTCGATTATGGCAGCCCCCCACACCTCTCTGATTCAGAGGTTGGGTTAAATGCAGAAGACACATTTCAGTTGAATGCATTCAGTTGTACAACTGACTAGGTATCCCCTTTCCCCTTTATCCTTTCTTGTCATGTAAGACCAGAACAGCAAGAACACTGACCAGCCATCACCACTAGAGATCACCATTTCTTAATTTTTGTTCTCTTACATTTTCACTTCCAGTGTGCCTTTTTGCCAATAAGCACAGAGGATGATTTCAGCAGTCCGGGACTAGGGTGAAGTCCAACGCTTCTGTCAAATCAAAACAAATACATGCTGATCCCTGAGAAAACGCTGGTGTCTTTGTTTCTATCATGTCCCCATAAGGAGAAGGAATCTAAAGCCACAGGATCAACTATGACCCTATGCTATTGAGGTTCATAGCACAGGTCTTACCTTAACCCTAGAATGGTATTACAATTTCCCTACAGCTGTAACGATAACCTCAACCCAACCTTAGAATGGTATTACAATTTCCCTACAGCTGTAATGATAACAGTATTCCTAACACTAACCTTAAATATGTATAACAATTTCTCTACAGCTGTAATGATTACCACAACCCTAGCCTTCACCCAAGTGACAGGTCAGTCAGTCACATTTAATGCACGCTATGACAACATTCCAGGTTCTATGATTTCCAGTGGCTAAAATACTTTTTCATGAACCACTGGGCCACTGGGTGGTGAAACCTCTCCATCATTAAAAAATCTGTGATGATTGTTGGGGTGGCGGGTAGCTGAAAAATCTGTTGGTATGCCCTTGAGTCCTTTTGTTTCACAAGAAGTCTATCTGAACTGTCATAAAGCCTTGTTCTCTACTGTGTTGCCTCTAGTCCTGTTCCGGCCTTGTCCTGTGTGTCTCCATTAACGCTATAACCCTGGTCAGGGAGGCTACTTTGCCTCCAGTCACAGAGGCCAAGGTAACAGAGAACCATATGGAAGGGTGGACTCATTTTCCTAAAGAGTACAGCAATACAGGACAAAATGTGATACTGCTGTGATAGTTTTTTTAAAAGGCATTCAGATTTCATCAACGCTCATCCAATGAATAAGCTCTTGAAAGCAAACTAGCCTTAACAGCCATATTTCCATAGTTATGTGTGTTTCTCTCCCCCTCGATCACTCTCTCTCTCTCTCTCCCTCCCCCCCCTCTCTCTCTGTCTGTCTCTCTCTGTCCCCCCCTCTCTCATTCTCTCCCTCAGTACTGCAGGTTCCTGTTAATAGATGTGAATGTCAATGTCTTCCCCTCTTCTTTTATTAGTGGCACTACTGCAGCACATAGAGTTTTCATATATGACGTATTTGTTTGTGTGGGCGAGCAAGGAGGGTGTGTGTGTGTGTGTGTGTTTCTGTAAGAGTGAAATTGACATCCATGACATTACAGTTTTTTCCAACTGCTTACACACGTTTTCAAAACTGTCTCCTTTTTTCAAATCTCTACACACAATTCCCAAAACTGCACACACAAAATGCAAATGCCTCACATCTCCTTCAAAATGTAACACTGCATTCAAAATGCCATAAACACATGTCAGAATGAAGCATTAGCATCAAATGGAAAACACTGCCTTCATAACAGTACATTTTTGGATATACCATGTAAACACTGTTGTTCTAAATCTAAAGCTCTTTGGTCTTTCATAGGCTTCTATCTACATTTCAATACAATGTTCTACAGTGAAAGGAATCTGCTGAGAGGGGTAACAAGTACACTGTTAACACCAATGCAATGTAGAAACAGAAAATATTTATTAGGTCAAACATTACTGTTATATACAGTAGCATACAACAAAACCATAAACATATGTAAACCAAAATTATATTATTTAGAATACAGTAAAGAACACAATTGTGTGTGTGGGGTCCCGGGGAGGCAGTCCAGGAATTGGTAGGGGGGAGGGGGGGGGCAGTCACCAGTGCTAAGCTACGCTTCATCTCTTCTCCGGCCTGGGTCTGGCCACAATACTTTGTCCACATCACAAGATACTTCCCTCGATGTTTGGCAGGAGAAAACGTATCTCCTAGCATGGCGTATCCAACCTTGGACAGAGGCAACCTCTATGTCCCCACATGCGTCCTCCATTGCCTGGAGAAGCGGCATGCGGGCATAGGGTTGGCGATCATACACTTTCCAGCACCAGGCTGAGAAGAATTCCTCTATAGGATTTAGAAAAGGTGAATATGGGGGTAGGTATAAAACTACAAATTGTGGATGGGTGGCAAACCAGTTTTGGACCAGAACAACCCGGTGAAAACTAACATTGTCCCATAAAACCACAAATCTAGCAGGCTCCTGATCTGGATCAGGGACAAGCATTGTGTAAATTGCATCCAGAAAAGTGAGCATATGGCCGGTGTTGTACAGACCCAGTGTGGCATTGTGATGGAGGACCCCGTTTTGAGTGATGGCAGCATAGTTATATTACCTCCACGCTGTCCAGAGACATTGGTAATTTCCCTCTGTCCTATCACATTTCTTCCGCGGCGCCTGGTTTTGGTGAGGTTGAAGCCAACCTCATCCACATAAATAAATTCATGGCGAATTACATGGGCATCCAGCTCCAATACTCTCTGTAACAGACGAAAGGATATGCAGATGAGTAAATATGGTATATCTGAAGTACTGGAAGTAGTGTTGCATACATACCTCTACAAAGTCATGTCGAATATTCTTGACTGTCAGAGTTTCTCTCAAATGGCACTTTGTAAAGTTGTTTCATCGCCACTCGGTGCCGTTGGAGGATGCGTTGTATGGTCGACAGGCTTGTATGGTCGACAGGCTTGTATGGTCGACAGACTTACAGCATTGATTTGTTAAATATGGTGTCATTATTCAAGATATGCTCTCTTATCTCTTGAATCCTAATTGCATTGTTGGCCAAAACCATATTTCTAATTGCAGTCTCTTGTACATCTGTAAACAAGCGTCCTTGTCCTCCATGATGTCTTTGCCTTTCCACTCTGTACAGAATTCAAACACAGTATGTGTTCAGCATAGGAACTGTAAACAATGTACAAAAAAAATGTAGTACAGCATGATAACTAACCTCATTCACTCAATGCAGTGCAGTAAATGGATGGCTTAGAGTTACAAATGTTTATGCAATACTATGCAGTCATACATATTTTACAGTATATTACTGTAATGCTAAAATAGTCATTAGATATTTGCATACCTGTTCTCATTTCTGAAGGTTTCAATTATGGACGCCACTGTAAATCGACTCAAGTTGGGCTGGACTCTCAGTCCAGCCTCTCTGATGGTCAAACCGTGGTTGATCACATGATCAGTGTTGCCCTAATCTCAGAGATGGCTCTCCTTCCTTCTCTTCTTTGTCCTCATCCTCTTCCTCTCCCTCCTACTCCTCTTGCTCTCTGTCCATTGTTGAAATCCATTGTTCAAAACAGGTCATCTGACCTTTGACCTATTTATAGGCCTATACTACAGTAAAGCAGTGATTGGTTAGTGATCAGTTAAGCTAGTGTTTGCACATGTGAGGAGTGTGTGTGTGTGACCTGGTGAATAAGTGTAGCATTTTGATTAGTTGTGTTTGGAAAAGGAAAGCAAGTCACTTCCTGTTAGATTTTTGTGTTTTAGGTAGAGAATTAATTGTGTGTAGTGTTTTGAAAAAAGTGTTGTATGCAATTGACAACTGAGTCAACGGCTGAGAAATAATTTCATGGTATCCAATTGTTAGTAGTTACGGTCGTCTCACCAAGTTCTCTCACGTCACCCCGCTCCTCCGCTCTCTCCACTGGCTTCCAGTTGAAGCTCGCATCCGCTACAAGACTTATGGTGCTTGCCTACGGAGCTGTGAGGGGAACGGCACCTCAGTACCTCCAGGCTCTGATCAGGCCCTACACCCAAACAAGGGCACTGCGTTCATCCACCTCTGGCCTGCTCGCCTCCCTACCACTGAGGAAGTACAGTTCCCGCTCAGCCCAGTCAAAACTATTCGCTGCTCTGGCCCCCCAATGGTGGAACAAACTCCCTCACGACGCCAGGACAGCGGAGTCAATCACCACCTTCCGGAGACACCTGAAACCCCACCTCTTTAAGGAATACCTAGGATAGGATAAAGTAATCCTTCTCACCCCCCCCCCCCTTAAAATATTTAGATGCACTATTGTAAAGTGGCTGTTCCACTGGATGTCATAAGGTGAATGCACCAATTTGTAAGTCGCTCTGGATAAGAGCGTCTGCTAAATGACTTAAATGTAAAATGTAATCGCTACAACTCCCGTACGGGCTCAGGAGATACGAAGGTCGAGAGCCATGAGTCCTCCGAAACACAACCAAGCCGCACTGCTTCTTAACACAGCGCGCATCCAACCCGGAAGCCAGTCATACCACTATGTCGGAGTCATGAGGGAACAGGAAGTACAGGAGGGGACTGAGCACGCACCCCTGAGGGGCCTCTGTGTTGTGGATCATCATGGTGGTTGTGTTGTTACCTTCCCTTACCATCTGGGGGGGTGGCCCGTCAGGAATTCCAGGATCCAGTTGCAGAGGGAGGTGTTTAGTCCCAGGGTCCTTAGCTTAGTGATGAGCTTTGAGGGCACTATGGTGTTGAACACTGAGCTGTAGTCAATGAACAGCATTCTCACATACAGTGCCTTGCGTAAGTATTCGGCCCCCTTGAACTTTGCGACCTTTTGCCACATTTCAGGCTTCAAACATAAAGATATAAAACTGTATTTTTTTGTGAAGAATCAACAACAAGTGGGACACAATCATGAAGTGGAACGACATTTATTGGATATTTCAAACTTTTTTAACAAATCAAAAACTGAAAAATCGGGCGTGCAAAATTATTCAGCGCCTTTACTTTCAGTGCAGCAAACTCTCTCAAGAAGTTCAGTGAGGATCTCTGAATGATCCAATGTTGACCTAAATGACTAATGATGAGCAGTGAGCAGTGGTTCGGGCTTTCAGTTTCACGCGAATGCAGCCATCAATCCACGGTTTCTGGTTTGGGAATGTTTTAATCGTTGCTATGGGAACGACATCTTCAACGCACGTTCTAATGAACTCGCTCACCGAATCAGTGTATTTGTCAATGTTGTTGTCTGACGCAATACGAAACATATCCCAGTCCATGTGATGGAAGCAGTCTTGGAGTGTGGAATCAGATTGGTCGGACCAGCGTTGAACAGACCTCAGCGCGGGAGCTTCTTGTTTTAGTTTCTGTCTGTAGGCAGGGATAAACAAAATGGAGTCGTGGTCAGCTTTTCCGAAAGGAGGGCGGGGCAGGGCCTTATATGCGTCGCGGAAGTTAGAATAGCAGTAATCCAAGGTTTTTCCAGCCCTGGTTGCGCAATCGATATGCTAATAAAATTTAGGGAGTCTTGTTTTCAGATTAGCCTTGTTAAAATCCCCAGCTACAATGAATGCAGCCTCCGGATAAATGGATTCCAGTTTGCAAAGAGTCAAATAAAGTTCGTTCAGAGCCATCGATGTGTCTGCTTGGGGGGGGGGGGAATATATACGGCAGTGAATATAATTGAAGAGAATTCCCTTGGAAGATAATGCGGTCCACATTTGATTGTGAGGAATTCTAAGTCAGGTGAACAGAAGGACTTGAGTACCTGTATGTTGTTATGATCACACCACGTCACGTTAACCATGAAGCATACGCCCCCGCCCCTCTTCTTACCAGAAAGATGTTTGTTTCTGTCGGCGTTGCGTGGAGAAACCCGCTGGCTGCACTGATTCCGATAGCGTCTCTCCAGTGAGCCATGTTTCCGTGAAGCAAAGAACGTTACAGTCTTGATGTCCCTCTGGAATGCTACCCTTGCTTGGATTTCATCAACCTTGTTGTCAATAGACTGGACATCAGTGTGTTTACAGACAGAGTAAAGCACAAAAACAAACTGTTCAGCCACAACAGCGGCAGTCACGGAGAGTGCGCTGTGTATTGGAATTTAAATTCTTTAATCTAATAATTTAAATTGAAGGAACTGCAAAAGCTCAGAGAGAGAAGGTTGTTAACCACAATACATTGTTTTACCCCATATCCCCCACTAAAGCCCACACCGCCTGTCTCTAGCACAAATTCACTACTTGAGCGATATTTCTAAGAATACCAATCTTTCTCTTATCACAACAGAAGAGCAAGTACCTCTGTTACAGAGGTACTGGGGAGTGTCGCTGCACAGCTATTTTCAGGTCTCTCCAGAGATGTTCGATCAGGTTCAAGTCCGGGCTTTGGCTGGAATACTCAAGGACATTCAGACACTTGTCCCGAAGCCACTGCTGCGTTGTCTTGGCTGTGTGCTTAGGATCATCCTGAGGTCCTGAGCTCTCTGGAGCAGGTTTTCATCAAGGATCTCTCTGTACTTTGCTCCGTTCATCTTTCCCTTGATCCAGACTAGTCTCCCAGTCCCTGCTGCTGAAGAATGTTCCTACAACATGATGCTGCCACCATCATGCTTCACCGTAGGAATGGTGCCAGGTTTCCTCTAAATGTGACGCTTGGCATTCAGGCCAAAGAGTTCAATGTTGGTTTCATTAGACCAGGAAATCTTGATTTTCATTGTCTGAGAGTCTTTAGGTGCCTTTTGGTAAACTCCAAGCATGCTGTAATGTGCCTTTTACTGAAGAGGGGCTTACGTCTGGCCACTCTACCATAAAGGCCTGATTGATGGAGTGCTGCAGAGATGGTTGTCCTTCTGGAAGGTTCTCCCATCTCCACAGAGAAACTCTGGAGCTCTGTCAGAGTGACCGCCGGGTTCTTGGTCAACTCCCTGGCGGCCAGCTCCAGGAAGATTATTGTGGTTCCAAACTTTTTCCATTTAAGAATGATGGAAGCCACTGTGTTCATATGATTGAGTGTAGTCTGGCCCAGGAGTGGGAAGGTGAACGGAAAGGCTCTGGAGTAACGAACCGCCCTTGCTGTCTCTGCCTGGCCAGTTCCCCTCTTTCCACTGGGATTCTCTGCCTCTAACCCTATTACAGGGGCTGAGTCACTGGCTTACTGGGGCTCTCTCATGCCGTCCCTGCAGGGGGTGCGTCACCTGAGTGGGTTGATTCACTGTTGTGGTCATCCTGTCTGGGTTGGCGCCCCCCCCCCTTGCGTTGTGCCGTGGCGGAGATCTTTGTGGGCTATACTCAGCCTTGTCTCAGGATGGTAAGTCGGTGGTTGAAGATATCCCTCTAGTGGTGTGGGGGCTGTGATTTGGCAAAGTGGGTGGGGTTATATCCTTCCTGTTTGGCCCTGTCCGGGGGTGTCCTCGGATGGGGCCACAGTGTCTCCTGACCCCTCCTGTCTCAGCCTCCAGTATTTATGCTGCAGTAGTTCGTGTCGGGGGGCTAGGGTCAGTTTGTTATATCTGGAGTACTTCTCCTGTCCTATTCGGTGTCCTGTGTGAATCTAAGTGTGCGTTCTCTAATTCTCTCTTTCTTTCTCTCTCTCGGAGGACCTGAGCCCTAGGACCATGCCCCAGGACTACCTGACATGATGACTCCTTGCTGTCCCCAGTCCACCTGGCCATGCTGCTGCTCCAGTTTCAACTGTTCTGCCTTACTATTATTTGACCATGCTGGTCATTTATGAACATTTGAACATCTTGGCCATGTTCTGTTATAATCTCCACCCGGCACAGCCAGAAGAGGACTGGCCACCCCACATAGCCTGGTTCCTCTCTAGGTTTCTTCCTAGGTTTTGGCCTTTCTAGGGAGTTTTTCCTAGCCACCGTGCTTCTACACCTGCATTGCTTGCTGTTTGGGGTTTTAGGCGGGGTTTCTGTACAGCACTTTGAGATATCAGCTGATGTACGAAGGGCTATATAAATACAGTTTGATTTGATTTGATTTGATTATTGTTTTGTAACTTTACATACATTTCCTTTCGACCTCATGGCTTGTTTTTTGCTCTGACATGCACTGTCAACTGTGGGACCTTATATAGACAGGTGTGTGCCTTTTCAAATTATGTCCAATAATTTGAATTTACCACAGGTGGAGTCCAATCAAGTTGTAGAAACATCTCAAGGATGATCAATGGAAACAGGATGCACCTGAGCTCAATTTCGAGTCTCGTAGCAAAGAGTCTGAATACTTATATAAATAAGATATTTCTGTTTTTTATTTGTTTATTAATTTACAAGAAATTTCTAAAAACCTGTTCTCGCTTTATTATTATGGGTCATTGTGTGCAGATCGATGAGGAAAATGTTTTATTTATTTTATAATAAGGCTGTAATGTAACAAAATGTGGAAAAAGTCTATTTCCAAATGCAGTGTACAAACATTACATTATGCATCTGTAATAGAGTGTATAATTAGTTACTGCTTTTTATATGGGAACTGCTCTCAGTCTCCAGAGGCGCTGTAGCTTCACCTCAGGATGCAAGTCAGGGTAAACCTAATAGATCCAAGAAATGTTCCAGCGAATGACTGCCATGGCTATCGCTGTTAATCCTGACATTAAAGTCTCCAGCATGTCCTCTGTGAGAACAGACATTTTGATCTGTCTCAGAATAGTCTGTTATCGTCTGGCCTTAGTGGCCTGTCCTCTCTCCCATTCATACTGAAGCCACCTTCTGATAGGCCTAAGGGGCTGATAAAATGCTTTGGATGCATTCACACATTATCAGATCCGATATTGCCCCCTGCCAGCTTACTTGCAGCAGCTCTACCCCTTAGCCTCACAATGGGTTATTGGAGTTTGGACTTAATGGCAATTTCTTGGCAAAGCTGTCTTACATGTGTCTGTGTTCTCCATCAGGATTTGGCAGTCTATCATCTACAGTACATATGTTTGCGCAAAATAATAATTCTGAATGTGTAATTTGATTATCATCGACCATAGGGGCTGGGAGAAGTGGGGGAGAGGTCCAAAGTAAGACTACACAGTACAATAGGAACAGCTCTCAATTGAACTTAACCAGACGCAATGTGACCATATCCTACTTCCCTTCAATAAACCTTCACCAGAGGTAAGCCTAATATACCTGTAATGGTATAAATCGAGACTACTTCCTCCATCTTCACTTTCTTCACTTTCAACCATATAGTGTACTTCAGGACTCCCCTGCAAATACTTTAAATGGGCAAAAGCTAAAGGAAAAATAAAATAAAAAAGGAAAAACTATGTCTAAGTAAATTCAGCTTGAATGTTTTACTTGAATTTGAGTCACCACTAAAGAAAGATCGAACGGACCTTGTTTAGTTGTAAGTGGCAAAGGACTTGGTGGAATTTGATGAAATGGTCTGAGACCCAACCATCTGCTTTCTTTTCTTTCTGTCGATAAAACTGAAAAGGGGACAGAAAACTATTATCAGCAATCTTCTATACTAAAAAATACCAGTCAAAAAGATCCTAGCTTAAGGTAAATTGGAGGAGAAAATGTAATCGATTTCTTATTAAGCGGCTCTAACCCTGAGCCTCACAATGGGTTATTGGAGCTTGGACTCAATTGTACTTTCTTGGCAAAGCTGTCTTACATGTGCCAATGTTTTCCATCAGGATTTGGCAGTCTATCATCTAGATCTATATGTTTATGCTTTATGAGGTCAACAATAGCATTGGCCCAGCACCAAGCTTTGGCCCATACAAATACTACACATTACTACAAGTGCTGGGACAGTTTGTTCAGAGAGGGAAATTTACATTTACATTTTCACCATTTAGCAGAAGCTCTTACCTAGAACGACTTACAAATCAGATCACAAATCCAGCAACAAACTGGGTAGATGGATGGTGCCACAAGTTTCAACCAAACCAATTCCACCTCAGGTGAAGCATTTTATTTTTGCGTGTCTTGACAAGACCTTAGAGAAATGGTTTTCTCTCCAGTCAAGAAACCCATTACTTTCAGTGAACACAGGTGTGGTAAAAGCTAAATGGGCTATGTAGGTGTTTGTACATTTGAACTAAATGAATGAAGAAACATCCCAGTTAGCACATAACATTTTGGGTATATGTTTATTAGAGCTTGGTGAGAGCGTGGTTGCCCTATGGTTATTTTGCATACAAACTTCTCACAACTTTCTGGGAATGTTTGGCCTCCTGAGTGGTGCAGAGGTCTAAGTCACTGCAGCGCTTGAGGCGCCACTAAAGATCCGGGTTCGATCCCGGGTTGTGTGGCAGGTGGCCGCGACCAGGAGACCCATGAAGCGGCGTACAATTGGCCCAGCGTTGTACGGGTTAGGGGAGGGTTTGGCCGGCTTAGATGTCCTTGTCCCATCGTGCTCTAGTGACTCCTGTGGCGGGCCGGGCGCTTGCACACTGACACGGTCGGAAGTTGTACAGTGTTTCCCCCAAAACTTTGGTGTCGCTGGTTTCCGGGTTAAGCGAGCAGTGTGTTAAGAAGCTTGGCAGGGTCTTGTTTTGGAGGACACATGGCTCTCTCCCGAGTCCGTACGGGAGATGCAGTGATGAGACAGAATGTATCTACCAATTACAAATCATGAAAAAGAGGTTAAAATATATCTATCTATCTGGGAATGGTGCATGATAGTTGCTTGGCTTTAGAAATTTCTCAGCAGATTTAAGGCACTCGACACACTAAATATATTTTCTTGGTATTTTATTACTTTAACAGAATTGTTCCTAAAAGTTTACACATTTCATTTTAAATTTTAGGAATGCTTTAGGAATGTTCTCCAACTGGTTTGACATTGAGAATGTTCTCAGATAGTTCAGAGAACGTTAAGAAACAACGTTCTTCTGTGAGAATTTCAGTACTTCAGCATAAGGTTTCCTACAGATGTCCTCATGGTTCTACTTAAAGGCATGTTCTAAAAGTGGAAATGTTCCATAAAAACCACAAGAAAACCACATAAAAAACACATTTCCTCACTGCGTCACTACAGACCTGGGTTCAATCCCGTACTGTATCACAACCATCCGTAATCGGGAGTCCCATAGGGCAGCGCACAATTGGCCCAGCATCGTCTGGGTTAGGGGAGGGTTTGGCCGGGGGGACTTTACTTGGCTCATCGTGCTCTAGCGACTCCTTGTGGCGGGCCGGGTGCCTGCAGGCTGACCATGGTCATCAGTTGAACAGTTTTTCTTTTGACACATTGGTGCGGCTGGCCGGCGAAAGTTAAGAAGCGCGGTTTGGCGGGTCATGTTTCGGAGGACGCATGACTCGACCTTTGCCTCCTGAGCACGTTGGGGAGTTACAGCAATGAAACAAGGTATAAATTGAAGAGAAAAAGGGGAGAAAAAAAATATATAATACAAAATTATAATAATAATAATAATAATATGTACGTTTCATTCTAAGCATCAATAACGCTCTTTCTATCCTCTATCTTGTTCAGTGTGTTCATGTTTGTCAACCACACCTGATATTAAAGAGTGCTTGTTCCTTTTAAATGGGGTCTGTTTGAATAGACTAAAATGAACAGCTTTGTATGCATAAAATAACATGGATTGCTAGCTCCATCCTTGTGCCGCAGTGGACTATTTCTATGGACAGAGAACAGAGGTTCATAGGTTTGATGATGCCATGTCACAATAAAAATGTAACGTGTTTATATGATTAATACCTGTCCTTAGAGTTCAACAAAGTTAACTAAAATGAGCGAGCAGTGTAATTCAAAGTCTTATTGAAACATACAGTGAACGTTTTACGGAAGTTATTAAAAAACCTCCAAATAACCTATAATGTCCATTCTCAGAGCATTAATAAAACCTCCTGGGAAAAATGTTCAAGATCCAGAGAAAAAACGTTCTTAGAGCCTCCCTGCAACTTAAAAATAAACATTCCCAATAAAGGCTGAAGTTTAAATTCTGTTCTCAGAATGTTTAAAAACTGTTCAGTTTTACCAGTCAGGAAATGTAAGCCTTCGTTCCCACAACCAATGTGAAGCCAAAAACATACATTTCCACAACTTCCAAGGAATCAAAAGTGCTAGCTGGGTAAGAATTGGGGCCATATGAAAGAGACAAATAATTGATCCACTTGAGAAGCTCTCCAGGCGCCACTCGCAAAGCAGGTGGACATGTGATTTTATGTGAGCAGAGCTCTCCTCAAGCTCAAGAGAAATACGCCATTAGTTCATTTCTCAGATTTACAATTCAGCCTAAGGAATTAATTCTCACAATACCGTAATGGGTTACCACAGTACTACGATTATAGGAGAGGTACTGCATTCCTCCTCAAAGTCTTTCACAGACATTTCATGTGTGGTAATTATTGGGTGCCATTTGAACAAAGTTGGCTTTAGTCGTTTGAGCAGACCCCTTTGTATTGAAGCAGCAGAAGAAATATTGATTCCTTCAGAAAGCATCTGTCAGATCTCTTTTCTCAAATGTTTGGTACATCCGTATTTGAAGGGCAGTCTGAACAGAGTCCATATATGTTTCAGTAGTTGAGTCTTGAAAGAGCCAGGACAAACAAATCATGCATTACGCTGCAGTATGTCTACCTGATTGATAGGTTTGTATCTTTACATCCTATCTACACCATACAAGATCAAAGCCTTACAAGAGAGTTGAAAGCAATGGATTATTAAGACGGCAACGCAATTTTCTTTGAAAAGTAGCCGTGATGTCAGAGACAGAATGCCTCAAAGTGTGGATCCCCTCTTTTCATCCCAATCATCAATAATTCCCAACGTTTACCTCTGAAGATACGGAGATTAAGCTATAGGTGGATCACTGATGGCTGGAGTTTCCAAATCAAAGTTTATTGCAGCGAAGTGCTTGTGTTACTAGCTCCAGTAGTGCAGTAGAATGTTTCGCAAATACAATACAAATAGACAACAACAAAAAACATATTCCAGAGTAGACACTCCAGAGTAGATATATTAGAGTGAGCATGTGTCACAATCCAGAATAGAAATAGGTGGTGTATGTAATTTGGAAGGAAAGTGGTATGTACAGTAGTAAGTAGAGTCCCAGTCAAAAGTTTGGACACTCCTACTCATTCAAGGGTTTTTCTTTATTTGTGCTATTTTCTACATTGTAAAATAATAGTGAAGACATCAGAACTATGATATAACACATATGGAGTCATATAGTAAACTACCTTTTTTTCAAACAAATCTAAATATATTTGACATTTGAAATTCTTCAAAGTAGACACCCTTTGCGTTGATGACGTCTTTGCACACTCTTGGCATTCTCTCAACCAGCTTCATGAGGAATGCTTTTCCAACAGTCTTGAATAAGTTTCCACATATGCTAGGCACTTGTTGGTTGCTTTTCCTTCCCTCTGCGGTCCAACTCATCCCAAACCATCTCAATTGGGTTGAGGTCGGGTGATTGTGGAGGCCAGGTCATCTGATGCAGCACTCCATCACTCTCCTTCATAGTCAAATAGCCCTTACACAGCTTGGAGGTGTGTTTTGGGTCATTGTCCCACTATGATAGTCCCAATAAGCGCAAACCAGATTGGATGGCGTATTGCTGCGAAGACATGAAAACTATGAAATAAAACAGGAGGTGTGATGGTTTGGGTGTGCTTTGCTGGTGACACTGTCTGTGATTTATTTAGAATTCAAGACACACTTAACCATTATGGCTAACACAGCATTCTGTAGCGCTATTATTCCACAATGTAGAACATAGTAAAAATATAGAAAAACCTTGTAATGAGTAGGTGTGTCCAAACTTTTGACTGGCACGGTATTTGTGACCAGCAGATGAATATCTGTATTCCCAGTCATGTCAAACTCATACATTAGGGTCTGATGAATTTATTTCAATTGGCTGATTCCCTTATGTGAACTATAATTCAGTAAAAACGTTGACATTTTTGCATGTTGTATTTACATTTTTGTTCCGTATATATGATCTGCATATGATAATAGAAAATACACATTTTATTAACCTTTGCATTCATTTGAATTCTTAATTTTAATATTTTTTTTGCTGAACACATTTACTTAATGAAAATATATAAATGGCAAGGAACATGACTGACGTGGACTTGTGCTTTGTGATAATAATCGCTCATTAAAGAGGGATTCAGCAGTCAACACCTGAATAATAAAAATATGATACATAAACATGAATTCTCATTTAGCATGAATAATCTCCAGTCCAATTCAAATGCCATCCCACGGCTCTCCCTCTCCTTTCATTTGTGGACTCCATGTTTCCAAGCTCCTCATGCATTTCATGCATTGGTTATTCATTTTCTTGCTGGGTTTCCTTATGGCAGAGTCTACTCTTCATATTAATGTAGGGTAGGTGTACCCATTAAGCCCACGTAACCATGATTAAGCCCACATGCATCATTGGTTAAAACTTCTTTGGGATCGGTGTTCTGTTCTGTTCATATCTGATATTGGCAGAAATGTTAAATTCTTGTTAATCTAACTGCACTGTCCAATTTATAGTAGCTATTAAAGTGAAAGAATACCCTGATATTGTTTGAGGAGAGTGCACAGTTTTGAACATGAAAAAGTTATTAATAAACAAATTAGGCACATTTGGGCAGTCTTGATACAACATTTTGAACAGAAGCGCAATGGTTTATTGGATCAGTCTAAAACTTATACTGCTGCCATTTAGTGGCCAACATCTAAATTGCAACTGGGCTGGAATAATACATTATGGCCTTTCTCTTGAATTTCAAAGATTACATTTTTTTTATTGTTTGTTTTTTATATTTTACCAGATCTATTGTGTTATATTATCATACATTCATTTCACATTTCCACAAACTTCAAAGTGTTTCCTTTCAAATGGTACCAAGAATATGGATATCCTGGCTTCAATGTCTGAGTTACAGGTATTTAGATTTGGGTATGTCATTTTAGACGAAGATTGGGGGAAAAAAGGGCGTATCCTTAAGAAGTTTTAAGAATGATAGAGGCCCCTGTGTTCTTGGGGACATTCAATGCTGTAGAAATGTGTTGACTCTTCCTCAGATCTGTGCCTCAACACAATCCTGTCTCGGAATTCTACGGACATTTCTTTTGACCTCATGGCTTGGTTTTAGCTCTGACATGCACTGTTAACTGTGGGACCTTATATAGACAGTTGTGTACCTTTCCAAATCATGTCCAATCAATTGAATTTAGCACAGGTGGAGTCCAATCAAGTTGTAGAAACATCTCAAGGAGGATCAATGGAAACAGGATGCACCTGGGCTCAATTTCGAGTCTCGTAGCAAAGAGTCGGAAACTTATGTAAATACGGTATTTCTGTTTTTCCTTTTTAAAACATTTACAAAAATGTTTAAAAACCTGTTTTCCCTTTGTCATGTCATGTGTGCAGCCTGATGAGGAAAAAAATATTTAATCCATTTTAGAATAAGACTGTAATGTAACAAAATATGGAAAAGGGAAGGGGTCTGGATACTTTCTGAATGCAATGTAAGGGGAAAACATTGAGCCCACAAGTACTTTGTGTGCTAGTTAGCCAGCTAGTTAACTTTAGCTAATGTACAGTATCTAACAAGCCAATCAAGGTGCCTATAACTAGCTAGCCCACCAGGCGATATTTAGCTAGCTAGCTAGTTAACATTAGCTCACCATTCGTGTAGTCAGACTTTTCTAAGCAGTGACGTGCTAGCTTACCAACTGTCCTTGCCATGGTGCTGGCCTAACATTAACTGGCAAGTCTGACTACATGAACAGTGAGTTAACGTTAACTAGCTAGCTAAATATCCCTTCCCTGGTGGGCTAAGGCTAGCTAGGATGTCACCACATGAAAAAGTATGACTAGACAAATCATTTTTGATGCATTGAGAGGTAGACATGCTTTTTCTGTCTTCAGAAAAGTTTGATTATTTTAAGTACAAAGTCATACATACAGTGTTTTGTTCATGAATAATGATGTATATTTAGAGGTTACTCATAAGTGGATGGTATTGTTAATAAGATGTAATTGTACTTTTTAGGATGATATCAACATTCTGAATTCAATATGTGGTTAATAGCTCGCTAAAGTATTAGCAGGCTATTGTATGTGTGAACGATGGCTAGCTCCTCGAATGATCCCAGTCCCTCCTATTGTGCATCTGTTGTAGAAAGAGTCGACGATTTGCTGAACATATGTGCTCTACAGATGTTTTATTTCCTTTTGGATGCAGGTATGTTTTATCTATGTAAAATATGTTATGTATAATAAGGAGAGACTGTACTAATTTTTGTATTAGAAAATCATTTTGATGCACTGAGAGAAAGAGTTGATTTGCTGAACATATGTGCGCTACAAATGTTTTATTTCCTTTTGGATGCAGATGCAAGATGCAAAGAGTGAGTTCTGCTTAATTAAAAGTACCTGATCTCCAAAGTCCACATCTTTAGTCTCAATCAACCACACACAACGCAGAGTTACAGCGGTGCCGTATAGCACCGGTTACACTAACATTAACTAGCTGGCTTGCTCACTAAAGACTTGTCAATAAAAAGGTCACACCAGTCATTATGCTAGCCTATGCTGGTTTTCATTTTACTTGTAAGGAAGGGTAACGTGTGTTGTAAATCTAAATACATTCGGTGGTTATCTAGAAAGATTTCATAAGCACCTAGCTAACCACAGATCTTTACCGGAACCAAAATAGCTTGTTAGCACCTAGCAAACAGAGCTTACCTTATCACACGGCTCCAGCAATGCCTCTAGCTTACAGAGGTCGGAAAATGATAAAACGCACGTGTGCTTATCAGAGTAGTATTTACATTCTGGTAGATAGCACAGAATCATCCTTGCTTCTGATCGACAGAGAGACCTAAGGTTAGCTAGTTGGTTACAAAGGCCGGGGTAATTAAAACAATTACAGTAATTAAGAAAATGCTACGGTAGGTCATTTGAAAGATGTTGAACAACAACACACATGATAAATACATGTTATTAATTATTTAAACGAGAAAAGGCAATAATATGTACTAGTTATTCTATTTTACTTTACTTACTAGGTTACTTGCTACTTGTTGCTGAGAGTTCTTTGTGGAGAAATTAGTAGGCTTTTCCCACTTTGCAACGCTGCGTTGAGTGATGACGTCAAAGCTGGCAACATGATGTGTAATTCTCTAGGATAGCCACATTAGCGGCTAATTAGAATTACATTTTGTGGGGGTAATTACAGGCGAATATATTGATTAAAGTTATGTTTTCCTAGAGAAATCTACATGGTTATCACAATGTCACGCCATGTTAAGCATACACGAAACACAGGCCTTATATGAAGTCGTTATAATGTCCCCTATGGAAAAATGTATGGTGGAAAAACGATTGGAACCATTACCATGTTTGACCACTAGGTTTTATGGGTATTTTGACTCATACTGTGGTACTCAATAGACAACAATATTACACAAAGTTAACATTGATGATATTGAGCAATATTTATTTCCATTTACATTCTGTATAAATGGGGTGCTTTTTGTGCTACTGTACCCTTTAAGACCACTTAAGCCCACTTGAGATAAATGTCAAACATCTGCTATCTGAGCAGCTAACCGATCGCTGCAGCTGTACATAGTCTATTGGTAAATAGCCCACCCATTTTCACCTACCTCATCCCCATACTGTTTTTATTTATTTACTTTTCTGCTCTTTTGCACACCAATATCTCTACCTGTACATGACCATCTGATCATTTATCACTCCAGTGTTAACCTGCAAAATTGTAATTATTTACATTTACATTTACATTTAAGTCATTTAGCAGACGCTCTTATCCAGAGCGACTTACAAATTGGTGCATACACCTTCTGACATCCAGTGGAACAGTCACTTTACAATAGTGCATCTAAATCTTTTTAGGGGGGTGAGAAGGATTACTTACCCTATCCTAGGTATTCCTTGAAGAGGTGGGGTTTCAGGTGTCTCCGGAAGGTGGTGATTGACTCCGCTGTCCTGGCGTCGTGAGGGAGTTTGTTCCACCATTGGGGGCCAGAGCAGCGAACAGTTTTGACTGGGCTGAGCGGGAACTGTACTTCCTCAGTGGTAGGGAGGCGAGCAGGCCAGAGGTGGATGAACGCAGTGCCCTTGTTTGGGTGTAGGGCCTGATCAGAGCCTGGAGGTACTGAGGTGCCGTTCCCCTCACAGCTCCGTAGGCAAGCACCATGGTCTTGTAGCGGATGCGAGCTTCAACTGGAAGCCAGTGGAGAGAGCGGAGGAGCGGGGTGACGTGAGAGAACTTGGGAAGGTTGAACACCAGACGGGCTGCGGCGTTCTGGATGAGTTGTAGGGGTTTAATGGCACAGGCAGGGAGCCCAGCCAACAGCGAGTTGCAGTAATCAAGACGGGAGATGACAAGTGCCTGGATTAGGACCTGCGCCGCTTCCTGTGTGAGGCAGGGTCACTCTTGTTGTAGAGCATGAACCTACAGGATTGATGTTAGTTGAGAACGACAGGGTGTTGTCCAGGATCACGCCAAGGTTCTTAGCGCTCTGGGAGGAGGACACAATGGAGTTGTCAACCGTGATGGCGAGATCATGGAACGGGCAATCCTTCCCGGGAGGAAGAGGAGCTCCGTCTTGCTGAGGTTCAGCTTGAGGTGGTGATCCGTCATCCACACTGATATGTCTGCCAGACATGCAGAGATGCGATTCGCCACCTGGTCATCAGAAGGGGAAAGGAGAAGATTAATTGTGTGTCGTCTGCATAGCAATGATAGGAGAGACCATGTGAGGTTATGACAGAGCCAAGTGACTTGGTGTATAGCGAGAATAAGAGAGGGCCTAGAACAGAGCCCTGGGGGACACCAGTGGTGAGAGCGCGTGGTGAGGAGACAGATTCTCGCCACGCCACCTGGTAGGAGCGACCTGTCAGGTAGGACGCAATCAAGCGTGGGCCGCGCCGGAGATGCCCAACTCGGAGAGGGTGGAGAGGAGGATCTGATTGTTCACAGTATCGAAGGCAGCCGATAGGTCTAGAAGGATGAGAGCAGAGGAGAGAGAGTTAGCTTTAGCAGTGCGGAGCGCCTCCGTGATACAGAGAAGAGCAGTCTCAGTTGAATGACTAGTCTTGAAACCTGACTGATTTGGATCAAGAAGGTCATTTTGAGAGAGATAGCGGTAGAGCTGGCCAGGACGGCACGCTCAAGAGTTTTGGAGAGAAAAGAGAGAAGGGATACTGGTCTGTAGTTGTTGACATCGGAGGGATCGAGTGTAGGTTTTTTCAGAAGGGGTGCAACTCTCGCTCTCTTGAAGACGGGAGGGACGTAGCCAGCGGTCAGGGATGAGTTGATGAGCGAGGTGAGGTAAGGGAGAAGGTCTCCGGAAATGGTCTGGAGAAGAGAGGAGGGGATAGGATCAAGCGGGCAGGTTGTTGGGCGGCCGGCCGTCACAAGACGCGAGATTTCATCTGGAGAGAGAGGGGAGAAAGAGGTCAGAGCATAGGGTAGGGCAGTGTGAGCAGAACCAGCGGTGTCGTTTGACTTAGCAAACGAGGATCGGATGTCGTCGACCTTCTTTTCAAAATGGTTGACGAAGTCATCTGCAGAGAGGGAGGAGGGGGATTCAGGAGGGAGGAGAAGGTGGCAAAGAGCTTCCTAGGGTTAGAGGCAGATGCTTGGAATTTAGAATGGTAGAAAGTGGCTTTAGCAGCAGAGACAGAGGAGGAAAATGTAGAGAGGAGGGAGTGAAAGGATGCCAGGTCCGCAGGGAGGCGAGTTTTCCTCCATTTCCGCTCGGCTGCCCGGAGCCCTGTTCTGTGAGCTCTCAATGAGTCGTCAGCGGGAGGGGAGGACCGAGCCGGCCTGGAGGATAGGGGACATAGAGAGTCAAAGGATGCAGAAAGGGAGGAGAGGAGGGTTGAGGAGGCAGAATCAGGAGATAGGTTGGAGAAAGTTTGAGCAGAGGGAAGAGATGATAGGATGGAAGAGGAGAGAGTAGCGGGGGAGAGAGAGCGAAGGTTGGGACGGCGCGATACCATCCAGTAGGGGCAGTGTGGGAAGTGTTGGATGAGAGCGAGAGGGAAAAGGATACAAGGTAGTGGTCGGAGACTTGGAGGGGAGTTGCAATGAGGTTAGTAGAAGAGCAGCATCTAGTAAAGATGAGGTCAAGCGTATTGCCTGCCTTGTGAGTAGGGGGAAGGTGAGAGGGTGAGGTCAAAGAGGAGAGGAGTGGAAAGAAGGAGGCAGAGAGGAATGAGTCAAAGGTAGACGTGGGGAGGTTAAAGTCGCCCAGAACTGTGAGAGGTGAGCCGTCCTCAGGAAAGGAGCTTATCAAGGCATCAAGCTCATTGATGAACTCTCCAAGGGAACCTGGAGGGCGATAAATGATAAGGATGTTAAGCTTGAAAGGGCTGGTAACTGTGACAGCATGGAATTCAAAGGAGGCGATAGACAGATGGGTAAGGGGAGAAAGAGAGAAAGACCACTTGGGAGAGATGAGGATCCCGGTGCCACCACTCCGCTGACCAGAAGCTCTCGGGGTGTGCGAGAACACGTGGGCGGACGAGGAGAGAGCAGTAGGAGTAGCAGTGTTATCTGTGGTGATCCATGTTTCCGTCAGTGCCAAGAAGTCGAGGGACTGGAGGGAGGCATAGGCTGAGATGCACTCTGCCTTGTTGGCCGCAGATCGGCAGTTCCAGAGGCTACCGGAGACCTGGAACTCCACGTGGGTCGTACGCGCTGGGACCACCAGATTAGGGTGGTCGCGGCCACGCGGTGTGGAGCGTTTGTATGATCTGTGCAGAGAGGAGAGAACAGGGATAGACAGACACATAGTTGACAGGCTACAGAAAAGGCTACGCTAATGCAAGGAGATTGGAACGACAAGTGGACTACACGTCTCGAATGTTCAGAAAGTTAAGCTTACATAGCAAGAATCTTATTGACTAAAATGATTAAAATGATACAGTACTGCTGAAGTAGGCTAGCTGGCAGTAGCTGCGTTGTTGACACTACACTAATCAAGTCGTTCCGTTGAGTGTAATAGTTTCTACAGTGCTACTATTCAGGGCTAGCTGGCTAGCTAGCAGTGTTGTTACGTTGCGTTAAAAGAACGACAATAGCTGGCTAGCTAACCTAGGAAATCGCTCTAGACTACTCAATTATCTTTGAAACAAAGACGGCTATGTAACTAGCTATGTAGCTAGCTACGATCAAACAAATCAAACCGTTGTACTGTAATGAAATGAAATGAAAATGTGATACTACCTGTGACTGCGACCGGGTTGTTGAATTCGATTCAGTAACGTGTGTGTGGTGACGTTGGCTAGCTGTTGGCTGTTGGCTAGCTAGCAGAGTCTCCTACGTTAAGGACGACAAATAGCTGGCTAGCGAACCTCAGTGAATTAAGATAATCACTCCAAGACTACACACTCTAAACTACACAATTATCTTGGAAACAAAGACAGCTGTGTAGCTAGCTAACACTAAACTAATCAAGTCGTTCAGTTGAGTGAATAGCACTACAGTGATGCTAATCTGTGGGCGTTAGCTAGCGTTGCTAGCTCCTGGGCGAATAGCAGTGAAGGCTACGTTAGGGCGACGAAATACGATAATTATGCAATTATCTCTGATACAAGGACGGCTATGTAGCTAGCTAAGAAGAATTGCTAAGATTAGACAAATCAAACCGTTGTACTATAATGAAATGTAATGAAAAAGTTATACTACCTGCAGAGCGAAGTGCGAATGCGACCGCTCGCTCCAACCCGGAAGTAAACTTTTTATTCACCTACCTCCTCATGCCTTTTGCACACAATGTATATAGACTCCCCTTTTTTTCTACTGTGTTATTGACTTGTTAATTGTTTACTCCATGTGTAACTCTGTGTTGTCTGTTCACACTGCTATGCTTTATCTTGGCCAGGTCGCAGTTGCAAATGAGAACTTGTTCTCAACTAGCCTACCTGGTTAAATAAAGGTGAAATAAAATAAAGAAATAAAAAAAATGTCAAATTTACAAAAAAAGGCATCTACGTATAACAATGCAAGGTTCATTTAACAGTAAATAAGATAAAATTAGATGTGACTTCTTGATATCTTTTATATTGTTGTGGCTCACTAAGTTATGTTGCTACTGTATTGATTGTTAGTATGAAAAACCCATATTTTCAATTGGCAAGAAATAGTCATTACTAACCATGTAGTATGCACATTCATTTATTCAACACATTCATTTCTTAATTTTACATTCAAAATTTGGTGTGGTGGCCACTCTCAGATTAAATGGAAGGAGTTTAGAACCACCAAACTCTTCCTAGAGCTGGCCGCCCTGCCAAACTGAGCTTTCGGGGGAGAAGGGCCTTGGTCAGGGAGGTGAGCTTTCAGGGGAGAGGGGCCATGGTCAGGGAGGTGACCAAGAACCCGATGGTCACTCTGACAGAGCTCCAGAGTTCCTCTGTGGAGATGGGAGAACATTCTAGAAGGACAACCATCTTTGTATCACTCCACCAATCAGGCCTTTATGGTAGAGTGGCCAGGCGGAAGTCACTCTTCAGTAAAAGACACATTACAGCCCGCTTGGAGTTTACCAAAAGGCACCCAAAGTATTCTCAGACCACAAGAAACAAGATTCTCTGGTCTGATGAAACCAAGATTGAACTCTTTGGCCTGAATGTCAAGCATCATGTCTGGAGGAAACCTGGCACCATTCCCACTGTGAAGCATGGTGGTGGAAGTATTATGCTGTGGGGATATTTTTTAGAAGCAAGGACTGGACGACTAGTCAGGTTTGTGGGAAAGATGAACAAAGCAAAGTACAGAGAGATGCTTGATGAAGCTGTACTCCAGACCTGCCAAGAGGAACGATGTTAAGTGCCACATGCCTTTTAATGCATGACTTTGAACACCTTGAAATGCATTTGTTGTTAGAAATGTGCTATATAAATAAAGTTTGATTTGATTGATGACATTACAGCTGTAGAATATTTAATAAGCTCGAATTTTCACGAGGATAGTTTTTCCATGAACGTTTAGTTGATAACTTTTTTAGCACTTGACATAACTTTTTTAGCACTTGACATAACTTTTTTAGCACTTGACATAACTTTTTTAGCACTTGACATAACAATCATACAGTGTGAAGGATCCTATACATGAAGACTGTCTGGCTTCATGTACCACTCCAAATAAATAAATACTGTGCCTTTGAAGATTTGTCTCTGCTCATGTAACTACAATACAGGCTGGATGTCTAAACAAAGTCAAATTCTGAATGTCAATATATTTTTTGATTAATTCTCATCAATGAAAACATTCTAGAACTAAATTATCACTTATCTCAAGTCTGGTATCGGGGGTAATCTGGTTAATGATTATATAATAGAATTTTAAGTGTCTCTTTCCTTGCAGAATGTTAACAGCTGTAAAGAACACATTATTGTACATACATTACTGTGTTCATTAAGAACACAGTATTGCTAATATGCTCAAACTTAACTTAATAGCTACACTCAGCGACACAGGATAAACGTTATCCCTCATGCTGGCCCTAACCAAACTGGTAAATTGCCTAGACACCAAAATTCAACATACTGTTGTCATGACGTTGGCCTGGGGGGTAGGTTTATGTCATAAATACCTCTTCCCCCCCTTTTCCTCTCTCTACCCTACTGAGGTTACATTTCTAAAACACTTGGTTAGCATAGAGATTCTGGGAACATCAGAAGGTGGGGGGAAATGAACTATATTCTGGTAATCCGACCAATGGAACATATGCTGTGGTACTTAATGAATATGATGTCAGTTCGGTTGTCATCTGAGACATTCTCATCAATGATAAGATGACATAAACTCTACAGTGGAAAGTCTACACATCAGTGTAGTTATCGGATTCACATGGAATTGTTGTTCAACTTAAATGTTTGAATATGAAATTATTCATGAAGGCATGAAATGCGATTTTAGCTTCTAAAATGTGAGATTTGGGTTTTCATAAGATAGGACTCTGCTCAATCAGTGGCCCGCCCCTGTGAAGGGACATGGGCTATAAAACTTTTCAAACACGCCCTCCTCTCACTCCTATATAAGCCCTTGATGACAATGAAACCTCCTGTTCCGAGGATGTAGGACAACGGTCCGATATCAGAATGGTTCAGATAATAACTACAGAATGAAGCCAACATCAGCGTGAGCTTTGGTTGCGAATGGTATGAACTTGGAAGTCTTATTCACTACAGAAGTGATACCTCCTAGCTGTTGAGTTAGCAACAGCAGCTGCAAACGCAAGATAGGAAGGAACAGACAGAGTATCCCGTCTACCACACAATGACGTTACTACAACGTATCCAATTGACAACCAGAGAGATTCTTCAAAGGACTCGGTTGGGCAACATGGCCTTCCATCTACCACCAACCAACAGAAGCGCAGCTCAGAGTAAATATTTATTGCATTTTCCTTTTCCAACTGGACGGTAATTTAGAATGCATAAAATACTGTATTTACGATAGCACAGCTTCGGCCTTTGTTCCTCAGTCTTCCCGCTCCTTCACTCAAACCCAGCCCCTTTTTGTGTGTGTAACAAGCTGTCATATCTGTTCTGCCCGCTAGGGACGTTTTCCTTTATGACGTCATTTGTAATCAAGTTATGATTTAATTATGTGTATGTGTAATTCTGTGTGATTAGTTAGGTATTTAGTAAATAAATCATTAAACCCAATTTTGTATTGCTGATTCAACTTGTGAGCCAGGTTTTGTGCAGATAATCAAGAATTTACAACTTTCAGATGAGACTGAATTAAGATGACGATAAATATTGACTGCTATTGATGTAAAATATTACTCTGTCTTTAAGAGTTTACTCGGAAGATAACAGCTCTATAAATATTATTTTGTGGTGCCCAACTCTCTAGTTAATTACATTTACATGATTAGCTCAATCAGGTGATATTAATTACGAAGAAATAATTTTATAGAATAGCATGTCATATCACTTAATCCGGCATAGCCAAAGACACAACACTGTACAAACAATGATCTAGGCTAAGTAAAACAAAATATGTCTTCATCTACTGCTCTGCCAGCTAGCCATCTAAAGTGTAGCCAGAAGCTAACTAAGACAGAGAAAGGGGATGTAAGAAGTTCAACACTTTATTCAATTCATTTCAATACACCACATGGATTCATCATGGATTGGGCACAGAAGTTCTCTGATTGCTCTGGTGAATGATAGCTGACAGTGTTGGTTAGAGATGACATGCAAGAGCTTCCTGCAGGAATCTTTAGTCTTACTGAGGTCTTCTCTGTTGCTAATTAGCATTTCAATTTAGAGTAAATTTAGGTAAATATATTGATAAAACTCACTTTGTCTGAGAGAGAACTACACGGTTATCAAAACGTAAGCCTACACCACACACATACTTAATTTGAAGTGTTTGTAAAATTCACAACGAATGATGGAAACATGATTGAGCGCTAGGTTTAATGGGTGTATTATGACCGTCCACTATGGAGGACTATAGTGTATATTTACACACCAGACCATTGGTTTCCAAATATTTTATGAGTAAACTTTGATATGCTGTCTTTTTTTATCATAAATCATTGTTGTTCCAACTAAGCCCAGTATGCTCCTATTAAGCCTGGTTTGCATTAAAACACATGGGGATTTTGTGTTGATATCACTAATATTTAATAATCTGAGCATAAATGTTTTATGCATCTATACATGGTGCCTTTACAAAGATTGAAAAACAATTAACCTCTTATGGCTGCATCCCTTATTAAGAACATTTAAATGCCTCTGTACTCTCTCCTGTACTCTCTCTGTCACGTATACTCCCTCTCTGGTGCTCTAGGTCACCAGGCTGCTCATTACTAAGCACACTAGTCACCATCGTTACGCGCGCCAGCGCCTCATCAGACTCACTTGGACTCAATTACCTGCCTGATTACCTTCCCTATACTGTATATGTCACTCCCTTTAGTTCCTTCTCCAGTTGTTCCTGTTTCAATTTCATGTCTGTGCTTTGTGTTGTGTCATGGTTCTTGGTTTGTATGTTGTTAGTTTATTTATTAAATTATTCACTCCCTGAACTTGCTTCCCAGCGCACAGTGTTACACTCTAATGTAGAGAGAGAGAAGAATAAGAACAAATTTCTTTACAAATGAGGGACAAGAAGATGACTATTAGATAACTACTCATACAGTTAGGGCTGAGGAAATGTCATTTTGTTGTCCCTTTTTTATCCATGTTTACATTTTTGGGTTCACCGCATTCATCTTTGAAATACAACAGAGGGAGATATAAAACTGTCTTCAGACATGCTTTAAGGAGATAAGTTGAACAAATAAACAAAAACAGTACAGCAACATGCAAACCAGTTTTGCGATAATTCAGTATAAATGGTTTGCGGTATGGTCTATGTGCATGGTGTCTTATCCACAGAGGTGTGGGTGCAGGTTTTGTTCTATTCAAGCAGTAGCACACCTGATTCAACTAATCAAGTCGTGATTGAAGAATATGATTAGTTAGTTGAATCAGGCGTGTACTGATTGGCAATAACATAAGTCTAGGCCTAGATTGATCTCTGCAGATACAATTGGACACCCCCTGTTATGAGTGCTACTTCCATGATGAATAATAATGATAAATAGATGTTAATAACTTTGGGGGAGAGGATTATAATTTAAGCATACATGTCATTTTAAGTTTTCAACATCTGGAAATTAATTACAAATTGATCATTTAAGAGGTGGGCTTCTTTGTAACACCCATAGGCTTAAAGGGTACATTCAATACCCATTAAGCCCAATGTGGATTTTCACATATTTTATCAAAGATTTTTCTCTTACATAACAAATATGGCGTAAGTCTAGTCATAAAATTTCACATGAGAGATTCATCTCTCATTTGATCTCCAAAAAGTAGAGCAGTATATGTTAGAAATGTCTAAAAGTGTCACGGTCTTCCTCCTCTTCATCTGAAGATGAGAGGCAAGAAGGATCAAAGGACCAAAATGCGGCGTGGTATGTGTTCATGGTGAATATTTAATTGAAGAAAGTACTGAACACTGCATACAAAAACGATAAACCAATAACGACTGTGAAGCTACAAATGAGACCTGTGCTGACACATGCAACTAGCATAGAAAATCACCCACAAACAAACAGTGCAACCCAGGCTACCTAAGTATGATTCTCAATCAGAGACAACTAATGACACCTGCCTCTGATTGAGAACCATACTAGGCCGAAACATACAAATCCCCAAATCATAGAAAAACAAACATAGACTGCCCACCCAACTCACGCCCTGACCATACTAAGTAAATACAAAACGACGGAAATAAAGGTCAGAACGTGACAAAAAAGTAGATTTTGGTGGGCTTAATAGGTCAACTTACCCTGCACACTACTATATCATTTAAATTCTCCAGTCCTTATATATACAGGTCAATCAACATAGGTAAGTCATGACACTTGTGGTTCAATGAACAGTCCTCATTTAGCTTTTTTTCATAGGGAGTGTTTGATATGTATGATAATACCATATGTTTTGTAAGCTACATATTTACACAACTTTCCTTCATTACCATTGTCCCATTCTGGTCTTAGTCACTGTCTGCTCCCACATTGGGATGCATTGACACTGACTTGTTCTTTCTGGGATAGCTGGTCATATTCTTCTCTCCTCCTGCTCTCTCAGTATAGTCACTCACTATCAGATCTGAAGTATCATTGACGTCAGTCAATGTGATACCTTTGTGGTATAATCATGTCACAGAGATTATGTCAGATATGACAGAGGTAAAAATAGAGTCAATTGCCTCAAAATACAGCTGTACACTTTAATAGACCAACCTTATGTAAGGCCTCAGAGACACATAACAAAGCAAATCATCTCCAGTACTTGTTTTTCTCAATAGGCTCCAGAGCTTCCATAGTCTAGGCTACTATTAAGTAACACATAACCATCCAGTCAATCTGAGCTTCCATAGTCTAGACTACTATTAAGTATAACATAACCATCCAGTCAATCTGAGCTTCCATAGTCTAGACTACTATTAAGTAACACATAACCATCCAGTCAATCTGAGCTTCCATAGTCTAGACTACTATTAAGTAACACATAACCATCCAGTCAATCTGAGCTTCCATAGTCTAGACTACTATTAAGTAACACATAACCATCCAGTCAATCTGAGCTTCCATAGTCTAGACTACTATTAAGTAACACATAACCATCCAGTCAATCTGAGCTTCCATAGTCTAGACTACTATTAAGTAACACATAACCATCCAGTCAATCTGAGCTTCCATAGTCTAGACTACTATTAAGTAACACATAACCATCCAGTCAATCTGAGCTTCCATAGTCTAGACTACTATTAAGTAACACATAACCATCCAGTCAATCTGAGCTTCCATAGTCTAGACTACTATTAAGTAACACATAACCATCCAGTCAATCTGAGCTTCCATAGTCTAGACTACTATTAAGTAACACATAACCATCCAGTCAATCTGAGCTTCCATAGTCTAGACTATTATTAAGTAACACATAACCATCCAGTCAATATGAGCTTCCATAGTCTAGACTACTATTAAGTAACACATAACCATCCAGTCAATCTGAGCTTCCAGATACATATTTCCAAAACCACAGTTACTTGAACCTTTCCTTCACTCAGTATTATGCAGTTATAACAAATCTCTAGGGGAACAGCTCTCAGACGTATCTCAACCCTCACACCTGGAAACGCCAACATAAAGTGTTTTAACAGGGCCTTGGGACACCACGTTCCGCCAGAGACATTGATAATGTATGATGATTTGATTGTATTGTTATGGTAGGGGAATAGCTAACTTATTTCAATTTGATGGGAGAGGATTGCCAGGTTGCCTGCTAGTGGTTAGGGTCTTGGACTTGTAACCAAAAGGTTGGAAGATCGAATCCCAGAGCTGACAAGGTAAAAATCATTCTGCCCCTGAACAAGGCAGTTAACCCATTGTTCCTAGGTGTAACGGCGTTCTTCGTTTGTCAAACGAGAGTCGGACCGAAATGCAGCGTGGTGGTTACTCATGATCTTTAATGAAGGATCGCGATACATGAAATAACTATTACAAAATACAAAACAACAAACGGAATGTGAAATCTAATTACAGCCTATCTGGTGAAACTACACAGAGACAGGAACAATCACCCACGAAATACAATGCGAAACCCAGGCTACCTAAATACGGTTCCCAATCAGAGACAACGAGAATCACCTGACTCTGATTGAGAACCGCCTCAGACAGCCAAGCCTATGCAACACCCCTACTCAGCCGTAATCCCAATAATACAAAAACCCCAATACGAACCACAACATATAAACCCATGTCACACCCTGGCCTGACCAAACATATAACGAAAACACAAAATACAATGACCAAGGCGTGACACTAGGCCGTCATTGCAAATAAGAATTTGTTCTTAACTGACTTGCCTAGTTAAATAAAGGGAAAAAATAATAATAATTTGGAACATAGTAACAACCCACTGGGCACAAACAGGTTGAATCAACATTGTTTCAATGTCATTTGTCAAGATAATGGTGACGTGAGATATATGTGGAAAATACATTGGATTTTCAAAAAGTCATCAACTGGATAGCTGTGGATAGGTGGTGTTTTGAGGATGAACACACAGCATTATGTCATCATGGTAACCAATTTTCAACATAGACAAACCGTATATATAGTATGTTGAATCCGACCTTTGAAACAACGTCATATCTTCAAAGTTATATCTACTATCAGAAAAAAGAAGAATAGGCTGGGCAGCACCTGGAGAGTTGAATAAAATCTAACTTGAAATGCACTTTAAATAAAGTTTGATTTGGTTTTGTCCTATTCTTAAACTTTTTTTTGGTTGAGATGGAGATGTAAATCCAAACCGAACTGAAGTTAAAGCCAGACTAAGTCTGTGGCACAGATGGAACTATACAAGCAGAATATCCATTCCCTTCGAATTGTTAGGTTCTAATTCTCAGAGTAAAACAGTCAACAGACATTATGAAAGCTTAACCAAGTTTATTATTCTCAGAGGATCAATACAGCTACATTAGACAAAAAAACACCACAAGTATATATACTCCAATTTAAGCACTCTTCCTCTCCAATCCTTACATGTATTATGGTTTGACAGGAAGACGAAGTAATAGGGTAATAAACCATAATTTCTCCCTCAAGGGGATATGACCTTACCTCAACCCCTCATTTGCCTAATCCACAGATGTACACCCATATGCGGAATAGCAATCCTGTGACTTCCTCCCGTCCACCCAGCACATTCCAAAGCCATCTGTCTCCTACAGATAAGCATTAACTTCTGATGTAAAAACAAGTCTCTAGGATAGCAATGTTCCAAGTTTAACCCAGAATCCAACAGTCACCCATTTTTAACATTTTAACTCCATACTGTTCAACATTACATACACTTGGAAATGACTTATAAATGAACAAACAATAATACTAAAACATGAACAAAAAAAATTAATACAACATGATTATAAATGAATGAACGATGATAACAAAACATTCACCGGGAGGTTTATGATCACACCATACACAATCTTATTTCCATCTCTCATCAGACAACAGAATGACATTCCAGCTGAAGCTGGTGGCTTCCTCCACTTCAGCTGGAACTGCTTTTAGTTTCTCCACTTTCTGCTTCTGGTTCCTAAGAGAGTGACAGCATAAGACTTGGAAAGCAACAAAAAGACAAACAAGACATAACATTATTAACAATGTGGTAAGCTATGCATAATTATATATGCATGAAAACAAAAGTTTGAGACCATGACAATTTCCATTCTCTCTTCACCTGACTCTATGCCTCCAGGATACTTTTCTGATGGATTCCACAAAAATGAAAGACCTAAAAAGCCTCCTCATGCTTTGGCCCAGTCTTCCCCTTTCTGGCCACAGGTTCCGAGAGGTGTTCCCAAGTCATCTCATTTTCACTTTGTTCCCCATCTCCTCCATTTCCACCTGATAGGCACGTCACCTGATAGGCAAGTGCATATCCCTAATCAACACTACATCCTCTTGAGGTAACTCAGCACTCTATATGCTTTCACATCAAGGCCTTCAAAATGTTGTTTAGAGTACAATTACCCCAACGTCTATCCTCTTTCATATGATGCATTAACCAACAAAGCAGCTAACCCAACTAAACTATGATGTTTATAGTAGCTCCCAGCCCCAACCCATTTGCATGTCTTACAGTGGAATCTAGCCTCTCTTTCTCTCTTTAGTTCCACTTCATCTGTCATGGTGTCTTCACGCTCACCCATGATTTATTTATTTATTTTTTATTTTATTTATTTCACCTTTATTTAACCAGGTAGGCAAGTTGAGAACAAGTTCTCATTTACAATTGCGACCTGGCCAGGATAAAGCAAAGCAGTTCAACACATACAACGACACAGAGTTACACATGGAGTAAAACAAACATACAGTCAATAATACAGTAGAAACAAGTCTATATACGATGTGAGCAAATGAGGTGAGATAAGGGAGGTAAAAGCAAAAAAAGGCCATGGTGGCAAAGTAAATACAATATAGCAAGTAAAACACTGGAATGGTAGATTTGCAATGGAAGAATGTGCAAAGTAGAAATAAAAATAATGGGGTGCAAAGGAGCAAAATGAATTAATTAATTACATTTACATTTACATTTAAGTCATTTAGCAGACGCTCTTATCCAGAGCGACTTACAAATTGAATACAGTAGGGAAAGAGGTAGTTGTTTGGGCTAAATTATAGGTGGGCTATGTACAGGTGCAGTAATCTGTGAGCTGCTCTGACAGTTGGTGCTTAAAGCTAGTGAGGGAGATAAGTGTTTCCAGTTTCAGAGATTTTTGTAGTTCGTTCCAGTCATTGGCAGCAGAGAACTGGAAGGAGAGGCGCCCAAATTATGAGCAATGCTCTCACTTCACATGGGAATTATGCACCCACCGAGGAGAGACATGATCATTACCACTGCAGGTGCTGTAAGGAGTACTGACCAGACCAAAGCTGTCCCAACACCCCCGCCTGGTGTATCTTGATGTAACAGTATAGCTTCCGTCTCTCTCTTCGCCCCTTCCCGGGCTCGAACCAGGGACCCTCTGCACACATCGACAACTGACACCCTCGAAGCATCGTTACCCATCGCGCCACAAAATCTGCGGCCCTTGCAGAGCAAGGGGAACAACTACTTCAGGTTCCAGAGCAAGTGAAGTCACTCGATAGAAACGCTATTAGCGCGCACCACCGCTAACTACCTAGCCATTTCACATCGGTTACACTGATGTACACCTAATCTCCAGAATTCAACCCCTGCCCTCAATTATCTCCTGCTCCTCGTGTGCTGCTTTAACCTGAGGATAAACAAATTAATAAACAAACAAAACATTTCCTGACAACATAGACTCTCCTGTTATGGCAAGATTACTAGTTTGTGACATTTGAATAACAACCCCCTCTGTACTCCCATCGGTATCCCAGTTACCAGTTACCAAGCCATGTGGCATGAGTCTTCATAAACTTATATGCCAACAATGCTACTAAAGTAAACCCTGCTACTGCTAACATGGCCCATGACTATAGCCTCCTTTAATTACAGTCCCTGCAGTGACTGCCGTGAGAATAACTACTGCATGTAAAGTGTTTTCCGGCTGTTAGAAATTGGGATAGAATGAATGAGTTGGAAGAATATCCAACCTAACAAAACTCATAGTCACATGTTGCTTGAAAGTTTACCATAGTGCCTGAAATGCCACCACTATTTCTTCTACTCTCACCATGATCTGGGTATGTTTAATGTTCAATTTAACTTCATAATAGTCCCTATATTGTGCACAGTTAGCTGTCCTCCCTCTCCTATGAGCTTTCTCCTGCAACAATATACATAGTCTCTGGAAATGATACCCATCTACCACCACAACCTTAATTTATGAGCCCCCACAGATCTCCACTGCAGTCACGGTCCATCCCACTTAATAGCCCTATGTAAACATTCTGTGTCAAACACCTCACCTCCTGCTACAGATACATTTGCACATATAACATTCAATCTAACCCATAACACACTACTCACTACTCCTAATGCAATTCTACTGTCACAACTTCCGCCGAAGTCGGTCCCTCTCCTTGTTCGGGTGGTGTTCGGCGGTCGACGTCACTGACCTTCTAGCCATCATTGATCCATTTTTCATTTTCCATTGGTTTTGTCTTGTCTTCCTACACACCTGGTTCCAATCCCATCAATTACATGTTATGTATTTAACCCTCTGTTTCCCCTCATGTCCTTGTCGGAGATTGTTTGTTGTACTGTATGTAGGTGTTTATTGTTAATTCTGGTGTGCGAGGGGTTTTGCCAAATTCAAAACAACAGAAATCCCACAATTAAAATTCCTCAAAACATACAAGTATTATCCACCATTTTAAAGATAAACTTCTTGTAAATCTAACCACAGTGTCCGATTTCAAAAAGGCTTTACTGCGAAAGCACACCATGCGATTATGTTAGGTCAGCACCTAGTCACAGAAAACCATACAGCCATTTTTCCAGCCAAAGAGAGGAGTCACAAAAAGCAGAAATAGAGATGAAATGAATCACTAACCTTTGATGACCTTCATCAGATGGCACTTATAGGACTTCATGTTACACAATACATGTATGTTTTGTTCGATAAAGTTCATATTTATATCCATAATTCTCAGTTTACATTGGTGCGTTATGGTCAGAAAGGCATTGTCTCAAACAAACATCCGGTGAAAGTGCAGAGAGCCACATCAAATTACAGAAATACTCATCATAAACATTGATAAACGATACAAGTGTTAAACATACAAATAAAGATAAACTTCTCCTCAATGCAACCGTTGTGTCCGATTTCAAAAAGGCTTTACGGAGAAAGTACAATTTGCAATTATGTTAGGTCTGCACCTAGCCACAGAAACCCATACAGCCATTTTCCAGCCAAGGAGAGTGTCACAAAAGTCAGAAATAGCATTAAAATTAATCACTTACCTTTGATGATCTTTATCTGGTGGCACTCCCAGGTCTCCATGTTAGACAATAAATGTTTGTTTTGTTCGATAATGTCCCTCTTTATGGCCAAATACCTCCTTTTTCTTCGCGCGTTTTGTCCAGTAATCTGAATGCTTAAGGCGCGTGCGCTAAGTCCAGATGAAAAGTTTTAAAAAGTACAATAAAAGTAAGTATAAACATGCCAAACGATGTTTAAAAACAATCCTCTGGTTGTTTTTGTCATAAATAATCAATTATATTTCAACCGGACAAAAGCTTTGTCAATAGGAAAGGAGAAACAAGAAAGGCGCGTTCTCGAATAGGCGCATGGCTGATGAATGGAAATTTCCACTGGCCACTGATTGAAAGTGCTGTATCTCCCTAATTTTTCAGAGTAAAAGCCTGAATCAATGCCTAAAGACTGTCCACAATGCCTAAAGAAAGCCACAGAGCTCATGAACTGGGTCCTAAGTCTTTGTATGGTGGATAGGCTTTCAATGGAAAAAGGCTTTCCAAAAAAAGCCTTTCAAAATAATAGTACTTCCTGGTTGGATTTTCCTCGGGTTTTCACTTGCCATATCAGTTCTGTTATACTCACAGACATTATTTGAACAGTTTTGGAAATGTTAGAGTGTTTTCTATCCAAATATACTAATTATATGCAAACCCTATCTTCTGGGCCTGAGTAGCAGGCAGTTTAATTTGAGCACGCTTTTCATCCAAAATTCCAAATGCTGCCCCCTACCCTAGTAAAGTTAAACAGCTCAGTTTTTACCAAGTTTTACCAATTCCTGCGCCTGACTTCTCTGCCACCAGCACGCACCACATTACATCTACAGTTATAAATATACTAAAACCTTCTCAAATCAATCAGTCAATATACATCAGTCCCTCCTCTGTCATCCCTGTTTAACATATATAATTTCCTTCTATGTGCAGACTGAACAACGAACAGTTGTATATTTACCCAAAGACCAGGACCCCACGGAACTGGTCATTTTCCCTTAAGACACATGACTCACATCTTGATTCAAAAACAACATGTTAAATATAAAATAAACACATTCGAATAACCAATCAACTTATCTCATAAAGCAATGGTAAAATAGAACAAAAAAGTGTGTTTCTCATTCATTTTATAATTAAATCCCACCTATTTCTATAATTTCTGGGGAGATTGAGCAGGCCTCACCAGAACGTCAGGATACAGGACATTTAACACCATTAAATATTTCTTCTCCCTTTTCTTTCCCTGTCCTTCAGAAACCATTTCAGAACCTTCCAAATATTTCCATCCTCCTGCATACCAAATTTAAAACTAAATTGAAAAGACCACATAAATCCCACAGTATCAACACCACTAACGCATATTTGTAACTGGTAAATTGTGTGTGCTTGCTGGTGTGTGTGGTAAACCGTAGGTATAAAAAAACACACATGAACAGGCCTTACTTATCTGGGAACTCTATTTATGGCCTAATCCAGATACCTTTATACTTAATATCACTAAATGCTCTCCCCAATACCACAGTCTACGGGGACATTCCAAAGAGAGATATCTTCCTCTTCTGGAAAAGAAAGTGTACATTTTAATCAGCAATCCAAAAGTGTTAATTATAAACCAAACATGATAATGGTGAATCCACTGTCCTTACTCCAATCATTAAATGGTTGTTTTCAATCCACCCCATAGTATATTTAGCACATTATCTCGCCACCGAGTCTAATGATTCACTGCTCTCTTTTCCCCATGATTCTCCATAACCACTGCACCACCATGTTCATGAACTAACTAAAAAAATGTAAAGTTCATGTTAGGTTTGGTAACCCCTTCGCTAATTCCTCGTGACCCCTCCACCCTTTCTTCCATTCTAGAAATCTATTTCAGAATTAAATTACATAAACTGGAAATCTATTTAATAATAAAACCTCATAAAATGTCTCATGAGATTAAAAAAAAAGAATCCAGGGCTCTTTGAGTTTGCAAGGAGTGTTTGGCCAGATAATTTAATTTTGTTACCTCTAGAATCCATTCCCCTGGCGTTTCGCCTAGATTCTACAACCCAAAATTTATAAAAAATTGTGGCAAATGTAGCCAATTTCTCATCATATGGAATCTGCAATATATGTTCCCTGGCATCTATTAACAAGTTGTGTAACACGTGATCTCGTACGTCTTCCTTCACATAGAACTGTAATCTCTATGAACCACTATCGATCGTACCAAGGCTATACACCGATATGTGACATTTCCTCTCCTGCTACTCTCAAAAGGACTTGTTGTTGCTCTTTTGAAAAAGATGCAAATGCTTGTATAGAGGCATTTCCTTCGAATGCAGCAGGTTTCAGTATCACCTTACATTCTTCCAATGTCTGATAGTCCCACATCTAAAACAGGGAGCTATCTCCTTACGCTTTGATGTTTCTCGCTACATTTCTTTGTCTTACCTTGGCCATTGAAACTATAGTTGGTGACGTTCCCTGTGGCCCTATTAACCCTTTGTACATCTGCGAAGTGAGTGGAGTTATATTCCACTCTCAAAACATCCTGCTCTATTTCATCCACTACCCCCGCAATTACCGTTTTGATCACAGGGTCCTTTGTTTTGTCTTTATTTAGTATGGTCAGGGCGTGAGTTGGGGTGGGCAGTCTATGTTTGTTTTTCTATGTTTGGTTTCTGTTTCGGCCTAGTATGGTTCTCAATCAGAGGCAGGTGTCGTTAGTTAGCCTGGGTAGCCTGGGTTTCCCTTTTGAGTAGTGGGTGTTTGTTTCCGTGTGAGTGTTTGTTGCCACCCTGTTTCGGTTTTCGTTCATGTTCACGTTTATTTTTTTATATTTCATAGTGTTCAGTTTATATCTTATAATAAACGTTATGGACACTTACCACGCTGTACATTGGTCCTCCGATCCTTCTCGCTACTCTTCTCGCTATTTTGAGGTTACTGTAACTATAAATGTCTTATGTAATCATAGAAAGTGTGCATGTTCAAGATTGCATGCATAGGTCGCAGGTCTGTGGAGATCTTCACAATAATATAATAATCTGTGCAGAATCACTTGCACCATTAATGTTTAATGTAATCTCAACTGCAATCAAGGTAATTTGGTTGTGCTATTAGTTGAAGCACAGTGATAACACATTCAGTTGCATAAGTTGTAACGGCATTCAGAGGAAGAAGGTGAAAACCAAGGTCCAGCGTGGTACGTGTTCATATTATTTATTCTTACTGAACACTGAATACAAAATAACAAAAAAATTGCCGAAACAGTTCTGACAGGTGCAACAAACACTAAACGGAAAATAACCACCCACAACTAACAGTGAGAAAGCAGGCTACCTAAGTATGGTTCTCAATCATAGACAACAAAAGACAGCTGTCCCTGATTGAGAACCATATCTGGCCAAAATATAGAAATACAAAACCTAGACATTCAAACATAGAATGCCCACCCACATCACACCCCGACCAAACAAAAAATAGAAACATACAAAGCAATCTACGGTCAGGGCGTGACAGTAACCCCCCAACCTATAGGGGAGGGTCTGGGTGGGTATTACTTCCCGGTGGCGGTTCTGTTGAGGGACGTGGACCCTGCTCCTCTTCTGGCTCGGCCCACTTTAGTAATGCCTCTGGAGCGGGAACCCTCACCGCCGACCCCGGACTAGAGGACGCCACTGGACTGATGGTCGAGTCTGGAGTGGGTGGCGCCTCTGGACTGACGGGCGGCTCTGGCGCATCTGGACTTACGGGCAGCTCTGGTGCCTCAGGACTGACGGGCGGCTCTGGAGACTCAGGACTGACGGGCGGCTCTGGCACCTCTGGACTGGCGGGCGGCTCTGGCAGCTCCGGACTGACGGGCGGCTCTGGCGGCTGCGAACTGACGGGCGGCTCTGGCGGCTCCGGACTGACGGGCGGCTCTGGCGGCTCCGGACAGGAGGGCGACTCTGGCGGCTCCGGACAGGAGGGAGACTCTGGTGGCTCCGGCCTGGAGGGAGGAGATGGAGAGACAGCCTGGTGCATTGGGCTGCCACAGGGCCCCCCAGGCTGGGGAGACCTACAGGAGGCCTGGTGCGCGGAGGAGGCCCCGGATGGACCGGGCTGTGGGGGAGGGCGTATTCAGTATTCAGTACATAAGTATTCAGACCCTTTACTCAGTACTTTGTTGAAGCACCTTTGTCAGCAATTACAGCCTGGAGTCTTCTTGGGTATGACACTACTAGCTTGGCACACCTGTATTTGGGGAGTTTCTCACATTATTCTCTGAATATTCTCTCAAGCTCTGTTAGGTTTGATGTCACTACACAGCTATTTTCAGATCTCTCCAGAGATGTTCGATCGGGTTCAAGTCCGGGCTCTGGCTGGGCCATTCAAGGACATTCAGAGACTTGTCCTGAAGCCACTCCTGCATTGTCTTGGCTGTGTGCTTAGTGTTGTTGTCCTGTTGCAAGGTGAACCTTCGCCCCAGTCTGAGGTCACGAGCACTCTGGAGCAGGTTTTCATCAAGGATGTCTCTGTACATTGCTCCATTCATCTTTCCCTCGATCCTGCAACCAAAAAAACAGCATCCCACAGTATGATGCTGACTCCACCATGCTTCACCATAGGAATGGTGCCAGGTTTCCTCCAGACGTGATGCTTTGCATTGAGGCCAAAGAGTTCAATCTTGGTTTCATCAGACCAGAGAATCTTGTTTCTCATGGTCTGAGAGTTTTTAGGTTCTGCAGAGATGGTTGTCCTTCTGGAAGGTTATCCCATCTCCACAGAGGAACTCTTGAGCTCTGTCAGAGTGAACGTCGGGTTCTTGCACACCTCCCTGACCAAGGTCCTTCTCCACCGATTGCTCAGTTTGGCCTGGGTGGCCAGCTCTCGATGGTTGCAATCTTCTTCCATTTAAGAATGATGGAAGCCATTGTGTTCTTGGGGACCTTCAATGCTGCAGAAATGTTTTGGTAGCCTTCCCCAGATCGGTGCCTCGACACAATCCTGTCTCGGAGCTCTACAGACAATTCCTTCAACCTCATGGCTTGGTTTTTGATCTGACATGCACTGTCAACTTTGGGGCCTTAGATAAACAGGTGTGTGCCTTTTTAAATCATGTCCAATCAATTGATTTTACCACAGGTGGACTCCAATCAAGTTGTAGACACATTTCAAGGATGATCAATGGAAACAGGATGCACCTGAGCTCAATTTCGAGTCTCATAGCAAAGGGTCTGAAACTGTATGTAAATAAGGTATTTCTGTTTTTATTTTGAATAAATTTGAAAACCTTTCTAAAAACCTGTTTTTGCTTTGTCATTATGGTGTATTGTGTGTAGATTGATGAGGGGGGAAATTATTTCATCCATTTTAGAATAAAGCTGTAACACAACAAAATGTGCAACAAGGAATGGGTCTGAATACTTTCCGAATCCACTGTAGATAAGTATTCATCCCAAGTAATCAATACATGTCAGAATCACCTTAGGCGGCAATTACAGCTGTGAGTCTTTCTGATTAATTCTCTAGGAGCTCTCTACACCTGGATTGTGCAACATTTGCCGATTATTCTTTGCAAAATTCTTCAAGTCTGTCAAGTTGGTTGTTGATCAATGCTAGCCAGAGATTTCCAAGTCTTGCCATAGATTTTTAAGCCAATTTAAGTCAAAACTATAGCTCGTCCACTGTCTTCCTGGTAAGCATCTCCATTGTAGATTTAGCCTTGTGTTTATGTTATTGTTCTGTAGAAAGGTGAATTAATCTCCCAGTGTATGGTGGAAAGCAGACTGAAACAGGTTTTCTTCAAGTATTTTGCCTGTGCTTAGCTCCGTTCTTTTTTATCCTGAAAAACTCCCCATTCCTTAACAGTTACAAGCATACCCATAACATAATTCAGCCACCACTATGCTTGAAAATATAGAGAGTGGTACTCAGTGATGTGTTGTATTGGATTTGCCCCAAACATAACACTTTGCATTCAGAACAAAAAGTTAATTGCAAACAAGATGCATGTTTTGGAATATTTTTGTTGTGTATGAGCTTATTTTCACTCAGTCATTTAGATTAGTATTGTGGAGTAACTGCAATGTTGCTGATCCCTCCTCAGTTTTCTCCTATCACAGCCATTAAACTCTGTAACAGTTTTAAAGTCACCATTGGCCTCATGGTGAAATCCCTGATTGGTTTTCTTCCTTTCTGCCAACTGAATTAGGAAGGACACCTGCATCTTTGTAGTGATTGGGTGAATTGATACACCATCCAAAGTGTAAATAATAACTTTACCTTGCACAAAGGGATATTCAATGTCTATTTTATTTATTTTTTATTACCCATCTACCAACAGGTGCCCTTTGCGAGGCATTGGAAAACCTACCTGGTCTTTGTAGTTGAATCTGTGTTTGAAATTCACTGGTCGACTGAGGGACCTTACAAATAATTATATGTGTGGGGTACAGAGATGAGGTAGTTAATCAATAATCATGCTAAACACTATTATTGCACACGGAGTCCATGCAACTTATTATGTTACTTGTTAAGCACATTTTTACTCCTGAACATATTTAGGCTTGCCATAACAAAGGGTTTGAATACTTATTGACTCAAGACATTTCAGCTTTTCATTTTTTATTAATTTGTAAACATTTCTCTAAACATAATTCCACTTTGACATTATGAGGTATTCTTTGTAGGCCAGTGACCCAAAATAATCTCAATTGAATCCATTTTAAATTCAGACTGTAACAAAACACATTGTGTAAAAAGTCAAGGAGTGGGAATACTGTATGCTTGAATTCTCCTGTGAAATTTCCATTACATCTTGGTAATATTCATATTTACACTTATGCAATGAATGGCATCATTTGAACATAGTAAACATGGGGCATTTCTTATTAGAAAGAATCCTGTCTGTCAAGTGGTTGTTGTTAAAAAATATATATTTCACAAATATCAGTGTGATGGTAATGGGTCCAACATGAGCAATGCATTTCTGTCTCATTAATGATCCGATTAAATACAGAGAAGGGAACATTGGAACACCAACGGATGACATCCAACATTGATGAACCAATCTGATTCACAAAGTAGCCTGCGTATGTCATACATCAAGAGATGATTGCTATTCCCTGCCATTTTCAAGACATTGTGTGCTTTGTCTGTGTCGCACAACCATGGAATCGATCATACGTTATTTGTCTTTGTTCGTTTGTTCGTTGTATTTCTAAAAATAAATCACTTTCAGCTGTCCTATTTTGCCTGGGGATCTTAAATTTATATCTCATTGCATTATACAACCGTCACCTCAACGGGTCATGGTACAGTCAGCTACTGTATTGTGTTTAGCTGTGCTCAGTCCACTGTGTTCAGTCCACTGTGTTTAGGCCACATAATTGATTTAGCTTTCAACTTTCAGTTTCAGATTAAACAATTACCTCCTAACTGTACATTGACACCTGTACATTGCCCAAAATGATGTTATTTACCTATCACAATACTCTGTTCATATGTATTTGATAAAGCAAGTTTGTCATAAAAATAATAGAATTGGTAGAAGATATTGACAAAATAACAATTTGTTGGAGATATTTAGGACAATAAAGATTCGATACAAGGGTGTTAGACAGTATGAAATGTAATGTTACAAATATTCTGAAAATGTTTGTTTTATATGATTTTTTTCTTTCATTATATCACACACTCTAACAAAACCATACAAATTTAACCGAATGTAATGAATACATCTCGTTAAACACTAACACTATCTATCAGTCAGTGCTACACTCCCCATGTTCTCACTTCTCCACTGGTTTTGTTTTCATGCGGTACTCATGATTGTTATCACAGCATGGAAATACACCTCTTTGGAATTGCAATGAGATACATTAGTGGAGCCTAAATACAAAGTAAATCTAAAACACTGTGTTTAAAGGCACTTATGAGAGCTAGCTAGTCTTACTTTACTATGTTGACGATTAGATTTGTTTAGGGTTAATTAAGCCATCTATAATAACCTTTGTGCACGTGCAATCATTGGTATTTAGAAATTACTATTGCATTTTAGGAAATAACGGTGATTATTAGTTTAATTTGTATTTCTAATCAAATATATTCTATGCAGCAGGTTTTAATGGAATAGCTTTCAACCATGTGTGAGTCATCCCTTTTACACGCTTACTTTTGTAAGGTGGCTGGTGTGAGGAAAGGAGTGAGTGAGTGAGACCAACAGACAGACAGACAGACACAGATAGAAAGAGAGAGAGAACATTACAAACGTACACACTGCAGTATGTGTGGTTTGATTTTTAATACAGCTTTGATTCCACTCCCCAGGACGTCTTCCTGAAGGAACAGACTGATTGACAATGTAGTCTGTTTGTCAGGAAGCTGGATAATGATGGACGGTGTGAATGCTTTATCAGAAAAGGTCAAAGCTGAGACCTGAGACAGCTGCCACACTGGAGAAATAACAGATCGCAGGACACTGGGCTCAACACACACCCTACTGCTCAAAGGCTTTTAATGCACCAGTCTTCCAGTGTTATGAAGTGGGACTGGACTAGATTCATTGAGCGTCCTTAATTCAGGATATTGAAACATGATAAGAACCTCATTCTCTTTTAGATTATAATGTGCATGATCATTTTCAAAACATCTCAGAGAATGGACCATGGTATGGTAAAATAACAGTTCCAGAATATTATAATCATGACCAGGGACCATACTATATTTTCAACACAACTTCAATGCACGACTACAACAACAACCTTTTTTTATTAAGCTAGGCCTACTGAGTCAGAGTCAGATTTAGCTGATGGAATCAAACGGCTCTCATCATTAGATGTGATAGCCGTCGATAACAGGCTGCTATTTTGCTGTAAGCAGCAGATTTTTTCCAAACCTTTGCTTAGCAATACTCAATCCGTTCTCAATTGAGAAGTCAACGTTGTCTTCTAAACTCTCGTGGCTAGTTGCAGGGGGAACATTTAAAATTAGAAAATGCCCCGATTCATTATTCAAATCAAATCAAATCAAATGTATTTATATAGCCCTTCGTACATCAGCTGATATCTCAAAATGCTGTACAGAAACCCAGCCTAAAACCCCAAACAGCAAGCAATGCAGGTGTAGAAGCACGGTGGCTAGGAAAAACTCCCTAGAAAGGACAAAACCTAGGAAGAAACCTAGTGTTAGTGGAACTTCTAAATTCCTGTATGTTTTATAGCCAAATCAAATTCGCACTCGCTCTAGTTCATTAATGAGGTGTAAGTTCATTAATTATGCATGAAGTAGATCGAGACCAATCTTAAAAGCCAGGTAAACAGCGTTTAATGCAAGTGAGTACTAACCACATACACATATTTCCACAGGTTATAAACTGAAAATGACATCATCAGTTTCCCACACTCTCTCCGATTCCCACAATAGTCCAGTGTTTTCAGGTCCAGAGATGTCTTCTACTCCCCTCATAACCCAGACATTCCAATCTGTCTAAAAGATATCTTCTCCTCCACAAATGGTACATCAAGGACCATTCTTATCTGTCAGAAAAGATACCCCATCCCTCTCCCTTAAACTTCCCGCGAGGTACAGACTATTAATTTGTTTTGCTTACATTTTCAGTAACAGCTTAACCAAGAGCCCATAGTATTAGAATACATGGTTCTAATTAGAAATGTATACATAATTAATCATTTCAACTATAATTTCCTCCAACACCTAGAGAGGAACCAGGCTATGTGGGGTGGCCAGTCCTCTTCTGGCTGTGCCGGGTGGAGATTATAACAGAAAATGGCCAAGATGTTCAAATTTTCATAAATGACCAGCATGGTCGAATAATAATAAGGCAGAACAGTTGAAACTGGAGCAGCAGCCCAGTCAGGTGGACTGGGGACAGCAAGGAGTCATCATATCATGTAGTCCTGGGGCATGGTCCTAGGGCTCAGGTCCTCCGAGAGAGAGAAAGAAAGAGAGAAGGAGAGAATTAGAGAACGCACACTTAGATTCACACAGGACACCGAATAGGACAGGAGAAGTACTCCAGATATAACAAACTGACCCTAGCCCCCCGACACATAAACTACTGCAGCATAAATACTGGAGGCTGAGACAGGAGGGGTCAGGAGACATTATTAAATTAAATACATTTTTGCTCCATTAAGTAATCCAACAATGTATACATCATCTTGTTTATTTTGTATCCTCTCTCATTAATAAAGCCAAGCGAGTGACATTCAGAGCAACACTTGATTTCTTAGTTTCGCTCATGATGTGCAGCCCTTTGGGCTGGACACCCACCTGTCTCGGACTTCGCGAGAATATCAGAAATGGACAAGTGGATGGCGTATACACTGTTGGATTACTTCTCTGAATTTTTTAACATTTAGTTACAGAGCATTTTCTCAACTCAAGCGGTTCCCCTGCCACTAGCCATGGGATTTCAGTAAACACCAGTGACTTCCAAATTGAGAACAAAGTATCACCAAGTAAAGGTTGGTAAATAATCTGCTGCTTACTGCTAAATAGCAGCGTTTTGAACTGCCATCACAGCTGATGATGAGAGCTGTTTCATTAGAGAACCATCAACTAGATAGAATTGTGGATGGGCCGTAGTGAGAAAGAAAGTTTAGTGCCAAAGTCCATCACAATTTTAATAATGTGGGAACCAAAGGGCTGATCAGACATTACATTGAGGATTAGTTTGAATCCATATTAGGTTTTCAAATGCCATGTGAATGCTCAGCAGAGACTCCAATTAGACCGTGATTTGGCAGAATAGGAAATTCATGTCTCAACCATATCCTTTGTAGCTCATTACAGAAAAGTTTAGTATATTTTCTATGCCTTTGAGTAATTATTAATGGTTCACAGTAAAGCTGTGAAACCTATTGTTATTGTTAGATTTTTTTTTCATTGACATGGTCAAATAACTCAACCATAGATAGGTTTAAAAAAAAATTGGGGGGCACACAAAAACAAGAGGCCATGAGCAACTTGGTAAAAGATAATTGCCTATAGGTGACGCTGTTATAAGCATTAGACCCTTATATCCGCCACCCCGTTTTACCTAGAGACTTGAAACTTTGTATGTACAGTTGAAGTTGGAAGTTTACATACACTTAGGTTGGAGTCATTAAAACTGTTTTTTCAACCACTCCACACATTTCTTGTTAGCAAACTAGAGTTTTGCCAAGTCAGTTATGATGTCATGGCTTTAGAAGCTTCTAACAGGCTAATTGACATAATTTGAGTCAATTGGAGGTGTATCTGTGGATGTATTTCAAGGCCTACCTTCAAACTCAAAGCTTCTTTGTTTGACATCATGGGAACATCAAAATAAATCAGCCAAGACCTCAGAAAAAAAGATTGTAGACCTCCACAAGTCTGGTTCATCATTGGGAGCAATTTCCAAACACCTGAAGGTATCACGTTCATCTTTACAAACAATAGTACGCAAGTATAAACACCATGGGACCACACAGCCGTCATAACGCTCAGGAAGGAGACGTGTTCTGTCTCCTAGAGATGAACGTACTTTGGTGAGAAAAGTGCTAATCAATCCCAGAACAACAGCAAAGGACCTTGTGAGGATGCTGGAAGAAATAGGTACAAAGGTATCTCAGCAAGGAAGAAGCCACTGCTCCAAAACCGCCATGAAAAAGTCAGACTACGGTTTGCAACTGCACATGGGGCCAAAGATCGTACTTTTTGGAGAAATGTCCTCTGGTCTGATGAAACAAAAATAGAACTGTTTGGTCATAATGACCATCGTTATGTTTGGAGGAAAAAAAGGGGAGGCTTGCAAGCCGAAGAATCCCATCCCAACTGTGAAGCATGGGGGTGGCAGCATCATGTTGTGGGGTTCCTTTGCTGCAGGAGGGACTGGTGCACTTCACAAAATAGATGGCATCATGAGGTTGGGAAATTATGTGGATATATTGAAGCAACAATTCAAAACATCAGTCAGGAAGTTAAAACTTGGTTGAAAATGGGTCTTCCAAATGGACAATGACCCCAAGCATACTTCCAAAGTTGTGGCAAATTGGGGCAACAAAGTCAAGGTATTGGAGTGGCCATCACAACGCCCTGACCTCAATCCTATAGAAAATGTGTGGGCAGAACTGAAAAAAAACGTGTGCGAGCAAGGAGACCTACAAACCTGACTCAGTTACACCAGCTCTGTCAGTAGAAATGGGCTAAAATTCACCCAACTTATTGTGGGAAGCTTGTGGAAGGCTACCCGAAACATTTGACCCAAGTTAAACAATTTAAAGGCAATGCTACCAAATACTAATTGAGTGTATGTAAACTTCTGACCCAATGGGAATGTGTGATGAAAAAAATCAAAGCTGACATAAATCATTCTCTCTACTATTATTCTGACATTTCACATTCTTAAAATAAAGTGGTGATCCTAACTGACCTAGAACAGGTAATGTTTACTTGGATTAAATGTCAGGAATTGTGATAAACTGAGTTTAAATGTATTTAGCTAAGGTGTATGTAAATGTCCGACTTCAACTGTATGTGTCTTTCTTCATACTGAACCAATTTGCCTCAAGGACCCAAAAGTTCCATTAGTATAGATTTCCCTCAATCTTGGTAATTTTGGATAACCTTTGACAAATGTATTTTCATTCAAACTTATCTCCAAATTCAGTATTTGTGCTCATGGTACATCGCTTAACTTCGTTTGAGAAGAGCTAAGGCATTGGTTAGGAGTTGGCTGAGTTATTCATACATCAGTAAATCTGATATTATGTGTCCATTTAAATCTTTTGTAAATCCACTTCACAATGGTCTCCACTCTAAATGTTTTAGCATCATCAAAGGGGATCCCGAGTGGCGCAGCAGTCTAATGCACTGCATCTCAGTGCTAGGGTTAGGGTTAGTGCAAACTGACTCTTATGGTTAGGGTTAGCGCAAACTGGCCCTCTAGGCAGAGTTCCTCTGTCCAGTGTCTGTGTTCTTTTGCCCATCGTAATCTTTTATTTTTATTGGCCTGTCTGAGATATGGCTTTTTCTTTGCAACTCTGCCAGCATCCCGGAGTTGCCCCTTCACTGTTGACATTGAGACTGGTGTTTTGCGGGTACTATTTAATGAAGCTGCCATTTGAGAAGTTGTGAGGCATCTGTATCTCAAACTAGACACTCTAATGTACTTGTCCTCTTGCTCAGTTGTGCACCGGGGCCTCTCACTCCTCTTTCTATTCTGGTTAGTGTCGGTTTACGCTGTTCTGTGAAGGGGGTAGTACACAGCGTTGTACAAGATCTTTAGTTTCTTGGCAATTTCTCTCATGGAATAGCCTTCTATTTCTCAGAACAAGAATAGACTGACGTGTTTCAGAGGAAAGTACTTTGTTTCTGGGCCTTTTGAGCCTGTAATCGAACCCACAAATGCTGATGCTCCAGATAATCAACAAGTCGAAAGAAGGTCAGTTTAATTGCTTCTTTAATCAGCACAACAGTTTTCAGCTCTGCTAACATAATTGCAAAAGAGTTTTCTAATGATCAACTAGCCTTTTAAAATTATAAAATTGGATTAGCTAACACAACGTCACATTGGAACACAGGAGTGATGGTTGCTGATAATGTGCCTCTGTACGCCTATGTAGATATTCCATTATCAATCAGCCGTTTCCAGCTACAAATAGTTATTTACAACATAAACAATGTCTACACTGTATTTCTGATCAATTTGATGTTATTTTAATGGACAAAAACAGTGCTTTTCTTTCAAAAACAAGGACATTTCTAAGTGACACCATACTTTTGAACAGTAGTGTATGATGATTTTACTGTGTATATATCATGTAACCAGCTCAATGGCTGGATGTTAAAATTCATGCCATGCGATTTACAACATCTCTGAATCATCATTAGCCTTATCTCTATGTTCAAATGTACACGTGCAACAAGGTTTCTTAACATTGTCAGTAGGCCTATTTACATATTTGTACACAGCTCCCAGTCTATATTCATTTTCAGAGTTAAAAAACAAACAGATGTGCTATAACATTTTGTTGTGTATGACATGTACAAAAATAATTATCATTTTTCCCCTAAGATATAGATGATCTTAGAATGACCTGTATACGGAATATGCTCTTTATATTTACAGTTGAAGTCGGAAGTTTACATACGCCTTAACAAACTACATTTAAACTCAGTTTATCACAATTCCTGACATTTATTCCAAGTAACAATTCCCTGTCTTAGGTCAGTTAGGATCACCACTTTATTTTAAGAATGTGAAATGTCAGAATAATAGTAGAGAGAATTATTTATTTCAGCTTTTATTTCTTTCATCACATTCCCAGTGGGTCAAAATGCATACACTCAATTAGTATTCGGTAGTAGTATTAGTATTCGGTAGCATTGCCATTAAATTGTTTAACTTGGGTCAAATGTTTCGGGTAGCCTTCCACAAGCTTCCCATAATGAGTTGGGTGAATTTTGGCCCATTCCTACTGACAGAGCTGGTGTAACTGAGTCAGGTTCGTAGGCCTCCTTGCTCACACATGCTTTTTCAGTTCTGCCAACACATTTTCTATAGGATTGAGGTCAGGGCTTTGTGATGGCCACTCCAATACCTTGACTTTGTTGTCTTTAAGCCATTTTGCCACAATTTTGGAAGTATGCTTGGGGTCATTGTCCATTTGGAAGACCCATGTGTGACCAAGCTTTAACTTCCTGACTGATGTCTTGAGATGTTGCTACAATGTATCAACGTAATTTTCCTCCCTCTTGATGCCATCTATTTTGTGAAGTAGACCAGTCCCTCCTGCAGCAAAGCACTCCCACAACATGATGCTGCCACCCCGGGGGTTCACGGTTGAGATGGTAGTCTTCGGCTTGCAAGCCTCCCCATTTTTCCTCCAAATATAACGATGGTCATTATGACCAAACAGTTCTATTTTTGTTTCATCAGACCAGAGGACATTTCTCCAAAAAGTACGATCTTTGGCCCCATGTGCAGTTGCAAACCGTAGTCTGGCTTTTTCATGGCGGTTTTGGAGCAGTGGCTTCTTCCTTGCTGAGCGGCCTTTCAGGTTGTCGATGTAGGACTCGTTTAACTGCGTATATAGATACTTGTGTACCTATTTCTTCCAGCATCTTCACAAGGTCCTTTTCTGTTGTTCTTGGATTGATTTGCACTTTTCGCACAAAAGTACGTTCATCTCTAAAAGACAGAACATGTCTCCTTTCTGAGTGGTATGATGGCTGCGTGGTCCTATGGTGTTTATACTTGCGTACTATTGTTTGTACAGATTTACGTGGTACCTTCAGGCAGGGCGGCAGGGTAGCCTAGTGGTTAGAGCGTTGGACTAGTAACTGAAAGGTTGCAAGTTTGAATCCCTGAGCTGACAAGGTACAAATCTGTCGTTCTGCACCTGAACAGCCAGTTAACCCACTGTTCCTAGGCCGTCATTGAAAATAAGAATTTGTTCTTAACTGACTTGCCTAGTAACATAAAGGTTAAAAAAAATTGAAATTGCTCCCAAGGATGAACCAGACTTGTGGAGGTCTACACTTCTCTTTCTGAGGTCTGGCTGATTTCTTTTGATTTTCCCATAATGTCAAGCAAAGAGGCTTTGAGTTTGAAGGTAGGCCTTGAAATACATCCACAGGTAGACATCCAATTGACTCAATGATGTCAATTAGCCTATCAGAAGCTTCAAAAGCCATGACATAATTTTATGGAATTTTCCAAGCTGTTTAAAGGCACAGTCAATTTAGTGTGTGTAAACTTATGTCCCACTGGAATTGTGATACAGTGAATTATAAGTGAAATAATCTGTCTGTAAACAATTGTTGAGAAAAATTACTTTTGTCATGCAGAAAGTAGATGTCCTAATCAACTTGCCAAAACTATAGTTTGTTAAACAGGAAATTTGTGGAGTGGTTGAAAAATGAGTTTTAATGACTCCAACCTAAGTGTATGTAAACTTCCGACTTCAACTGTATACATCAAGCTCTATCAGCCCGAGAGAGCGCTGTGCCGCTTGTTTCATCTGGAGTCGGAAAGGCTCTTAAAACTGATGTACAAGGAGCTGACCACAGTGGCTTCTTCTTGTATGGAGTCCTTAATGTCCGACTGGCTAACACACACCGCCATGAGTCTCTTGGGGAGCTTCCCACTGAAGAGCAGGTAGATGCAGGGGTTTGCACAGCTGTTCAGACTTGCCAGAAGCATCAGGATAGAGAAAGTTGCAGCTGAAATCAATATTAAAACACAGAATATTCTTATCAAGTAGCAGCATCCTGATTCAATGTAATTCTATACATTTTAGCATAGGCCTACCCCAATAGAAGATAAATCAATTAAACCTACGTTTAAAAGTTTTAATTCAGGCATTAAAACATTTGACAATATGATTGAATTCTAGTAGAATTGTAAGTTTTTCTGAATATTGAAGAGCACTTACTCTCAGTGGGTGCTTGGACATCCCAGACAGACCACAGCTGGACAGTGAAGAAAGGAGTCCAACAGATAATGTAGACAAGAACAATAACCACAGTCATCTTCACGGTCTTAATCCTGGCTTTGGACACTCCAGCAACACTACTGGTCCTGGAGTGCAGAGGTTTGGTGACAATTTCCGATGCTTGATGTGTTTTCATGTGAAAGTTGATTTGAACAGCTCGGCAAATACGCACCTGGCAAACGATAACAGTTAAGATTGGCAACACAAATATCACCAGAGTGGTCCAGGTCACGTAAGCTTTTAGTCCCCAAGGTTTGATGAAGTCAGCCCAGCAGTCATAGACACCAGGCGCAATTTGAACTCGGGAGAAGATGAACAGTTGAGGGAGACTGCCGAAGAGGGACACGGACCATGCAACGCACACAGGCACGTTCCAGCTCGCTCTGCGCCTTTGGAAAGTCACCATGGGGTTACAGATAGCTTGGTAGCGATCAATGGTCATCACTACAATCATGTAAGTGGAGGCAAACATGCCAACGACCTGCATGTATTTCACCAGGCGGCAAATTATGTCAGGACCAATGAATCTGTCCGTTACATCCCACATCAGCTGCGGACAAACTTGGAAAAAGGTGACCACCAGGTCTGCCAGGCAAAGGTGAAAAACAAAGACGCGCATCCTCGACAACTGCTTCCTCCGCTTCCACAGCACCAATAGCAGTACAAAGTTTAACATTGCGGCACTGAAAAATATGATGCTCAAAAGGGCTATTTCAACTCGAGCCAAGCGCTCATCACGAGGCACATCTTCTGCCAATTCCGTTTCCAAACTTATATTACTATTATTTGAAGTGAAAAAAGTCATAATTTCGCTACAAAATAACACAATTTTAAGATAAAAACTCAAATAATTCGGTCCTTAATTAAGCTAATGTTCACGAATAGTTCAAATATAACCTATCAACTGCACAGCATATCACAATAATCAAAATCTGCCTTGGAAAATGTATGCAACTGAAATACAAATTTCCTTATGAAAATCTACACATAACAGACTAAAGACGTTAACTGATCTACAGCAATTGTTTAAAGGATAGACCTTGAAAGCGTCTTGACGCGCGAAAACTTTGGAGGTGGATGTCACCAAGTGCGTGCAACGATGTGAATAGAGGAGAGTCGGCAGCAGCAAATTAATTATATATATATTGGATGCGCAGCAGGAGGGAGGGGCTATGCTTCTGCGTCTTTACAATAACGCCTTCTATACATTTTATAAATAAATTATACATCTGGATAGGTTATACCGGTACTCAGGATTCACTGCAAAAGGCAGAAAGTGGCATGCAATAGTACAACATGATAGGACTAATAGGCATCACACAGTAAGCAGCATATATATATATATATATATATATGAATATCAAAATTAAGTAGAATACCATTTGTATTTTAGTTCAAGTCAAGCTTGTGCTTTATTATGTGTCACTTAAATATCATCCTTTCAAAGTTAGGCTATAGTTTAACCTTTTACACACCATCTGCTTTATCTATGAAACATTAATTAAATAGACTACATATTTAATAAGAGAAAACACACAAAGAAACTACACTATACACAAGCTGATTTCACCCTCAAGCCATTTGATGAGTTGTCAAAAAAAATAAAATCTAAATTCCTGGAGTCATGTTTTTTCTCAGCCCATGAAATACAGATGTATTCAGTTCACTATATTGGTCAAAGAAGACCGTCTTTCTGAGATATGATTATAGGGCATTTAAAACAATTCCACATGGCTCATTAGCCTTTCATTGCTCAAATCTCTCCAATCACCATTGACAATTGGCAAAATATCCAGTTTTCCACTTAATCGTATTGACTGAATCCCAACTAAAATCCCAACAGCAGACTGGCCAATCTCAAAGGAATTGCAGGGCAGGAAATGTACAAAATAATAGTTCTGATATCAATAATGCCACAGATGTTGAGACACTGCAGTGGCTTAGGTTGATTACAAACTTTCTTCATTAGGACAGCGGTGCAGCTGAGAGCATAATACCCAAACTCTAAGTGCTGCACTGGGATAAATTAGTTAAACACAGTAAATATGATTCAGTCCTTGTGGGGTTTCTTTCTCATATTCAACACTGTGTATGAGGGGCTAACACCTGATACACACTGGAATTATGTCTTGTTAACATGACAAAGCAACTCGTCTTTGTCCATCTGGTAACGGCTCCTTTTCCACACGTCTCGTAGGTTCTGTAGGGTAGTACCGATCTCCTTGCCAGAGGTGATGCCCATCTTCCTCAAGTCATGCCCACTCACGGGGAAGCGAGGAATGGACCATCTGTTCATCTCTGCCAGTAACTTGTCCTCTCCCTGGTACTTGAGCAGTTCACATACTTTACTCTGAGCATCTACCTCCCGACTCTGCAAACAAGACACATAGAAAGTATCTATCAGACCATGTGGTTCTGTCAGATTGGGCTTCATACACTCAGTTCCAAAAAGGACACCATCTTGAGTCTTAATTTAAATACAGTAAGTGGTATTACATCAACTCATTTTGACTGTGCTTACATCGATGATAAAGTCAGTGTAGGGCTTCAGGCTGTCTGGATCATCCTGGGACTTATGGAGGTCCTGTCTGTGTTTGACCAGGAACAGACCCAGGTTCTTCTCCTCCCTGGAGACCTTCAGCCTTAGGTCCATCTTCTCCACATCCTGGGAGCAGCGGAACAGGGCCGACAGAACAGTCACAGGCTTGGGAGAATGGTCCTTCACATGCTGCCAGATCCGCTTCATCTCCTCCACATTGCCCTCTGCAGGTAAACCTTGGAATAAAAGTATAACTCTTACACAACTGCAATTACAATAACATCTAAAAATACCTATGCTCTAGCTGAGAACATTTGTAGTGGTCTGTCACCGGGATGCCCTAAATATAGTGCTTTGAGGTATGCTTCATGTAGTTGGTTGCATGGTTACTATAATTGGTTGCATGACTCCCCATAACATTGTTCTTAGCAAACAGGGCTTTCTCCCTCACCTATGTACTGAGCCAGGCCCAGCTCATACATGACCTTTAGTAGGTGGGCAGCATGGTTACCCACCACCATCTTCTTCAGCTCAACCCAGATGCGCTCCCCTGATATGGCTGCCAAGCCACGGGCGTTTTCCCTGATGGCCTCCAAGGTGGCAGGGTCATGTTCCGCTGCCTTTACTGACACCCGGCCATAAAACCTGGGGGCAGACCGGGGGATATACACAAGTAAGGACAGAAATAACATGCAGTAACCCTCACATACTAAAGTTTAATTTGTTAATAGCCATAGCCAAGTCCAACAAACACCTGCCCCATTTACACCCCAGACAAGTCTAGATTACCTGAAGTATCGTAGTATTCTCAAGTAGTCCTCCTGAATCCTTTGCTCAGCACAGCCAACAAACTGAACCTTTCGGTTCTTCAGGTCCTCATATCCTTGGAAGTAATCATATAGGGTCCCATCTAACCCTGTTTGGTCAGAAATCAAATAAGACATGTTTTATCCCCCCTTCTAATGTCAAGTTTGGCATTCATTTCAGAAGGGGTGAAAATATACTATAAACACACCTAAAAACATGGAGTTGATGGTGAGGTCTCTACGCTCTGCATCTTTTTGCCAGTCTGTTGTGAACTCTACCTCTGCATGACGCCCATCCGTCTCAACATCTACACGCAGTGTGGTCACTTCAAAGTTTTCATTGTGAAGCTAGAGATGAAAAGACAAATGTCATGTGTTTTAAAGCAACAAACACACAGGCCTACTGTACAGCAGAATTCAAGCTACATTGACTTTTAACACTTCACCCCATTGTAACAAAATCAGACTGTAGAAAGAAATGTAGTGTAAGAGAACATTTCAGCATCCAAAATGTGAGACTGATGTGATCTGGAATATTTGTGTATAGCTGGTCAAACTGCACATCAATCTTGGGTACTCTTACTCGAGCAGTGATGGTCCCATGCTTCTCCCCTTTATTGTTGATCATCCTGATCCCTGCATTCTGGAACATGCTCTTCATCTCCTCTGGTGTTGCTGTGGTCGCAAAGTCCACATCCTCTGGCCGCTCCCCAGACAAGAGGTCCCTCACAGCACCCCCTGCTATCCTCAGCTCAAACTTGTGCTTCTCAAAGATCTCTATGGAGAAATACAGTGGGGCAAAAAAGTATTTAGTCAGCCACCAATTGTGCAAGTTCTCCCACTTAAAAAGATGAGAGAGGCCTGTAATTTTCATCATATGTACACTTCAAATTTGACAGACAAAATGAGAAAAAAAATCCAGAAAATCACATTGTAGGATTTTTAATTAATTTCTTTGCAAATTATGGTGGAAAATAAGTATTTGGTCACCTACAAACAAGCAAGATTTCTGTCTCTCGCAGATCTCACAGACAGGCTCCTCTGTCCTCCACTCGTTACCTGTATTAATGGCACATGTTTGAACTTGTTATCAGTATAAAAGACACCTGTCCACAACCTCAAACAGTCACACTCCAAACTCCACTATGGCCAAGACCAAAGAGCTGTCAAAGGACACCAGAAACAAAATTGTAGACCTGAGCAGCTTGGTTTGAAAAAAATCAACTGTGGGAGCAATTATTAGGAAATGGAAGACATACAAGACCACTGATAATCTCCCTCGATCTGGGGCTCCACGCAAGATCTCACCCCGTGGGGTCAAAATGATCACTAAAGCAAAAATGAGCAAAAATCCCAGAACCACACGGGGGGACCTAGTGAATGACCTGCAGAGAGCTGGGTAACAAAGTAACAAAGCCTACCATCAGTAACACACTACGCCGCCTGGGACTCAAATCCTGCAGTGCCAAACGTGTCCCCCTGCTTAAGCCAGTACATGTCCAGGCCCGTAGTTTTCTGAAGTTTTCTAGACAGCATTTGGATGATCCAGAAGAAGATTGGGAGAGTGTCATATGGTCAGATGAAACCAAAATATAACCTTTTGGTAAACTCAACTCGTCGTGTTTGGAGGACAAAGAATGCTGAGTTGCATCCAAAGAACACCATACCTACTGTGAAGCATGGGGATGGAAACATCATGCTTTGGGGCTGTTTTTCTGCAAAGGGACCAGGACGACTGATCCGTGTAAAGGAAAGAATGAATGGGGCCATGTATCGTGAGATTTTGAGTGAAAACCTCCTTCCATCAGCAAGGGCATTGAAGATGAAACGTGGCTGGGTCTTTCAGCATGACAATGATCCCAAACACACCGCCCGGGCAACGAAGGAGTGGCTTCGTAAGAAGCATTTCAAGGTCCTGGAGTGGCCTAGCCAGTCTCCAGATCTCAACCCCATAGAATATCTTTGGAGGGAGTTGAAAGTCTGTGTTGCCCAGCAACAGCCCCAAAACATCACTGCTCTAGAGGAGATCTGCATGGGGGAATGGGCCAAAATACCAGCAACAGTGTGTGAAAACCTTGTGAAGACTTACTGAAAACTTTTGACCTCTGTCATTGCCAACAAAGGGTATATAATTGAGAAACTTTTGTTATTGACCAAATACTTATTTTCCACCATAATTTGCAAATAAATTCATTAAAAATCCTACAATGTGCTTTTCTGGATTGTTTTCTCCTCATTTTGTCTTTCATAGTTGAAGTGTACCTATGATGGAAATTACAGGCCTCACTCATCTTTTTAAGTGGAAATACTTGCACAATTGGTGGCTGACTAAATACTTTTTTTGCCCCACTGTACAGGGCTCCCTTGTGAAAGTGTTCTCTCAATGTCCCGGTTTAAATAAAGGTTCATAATTTTACAAATCACTAAGTAGAGAAATGGGTTATTTTTTAACTCCTGAGGATAAACTCATTCTGAGCAGTTCCCATCTTCCACTTTCTGCTTGTGAGGTTAAGTGCCACTGACCTAGACTTTGATGTAGCCAAATTGGTTGGTAGCAAAAATGTACCTGCTCTCACCTGCTATGCCATTCAGTCCATCGCTGAATAAGGACTTGAACTCTGTAGTCTTCAGCTGCATGGTGAAGAGACTTCTGGCACTCCAAGTGAGACGAACTCTGCTAATCACCACAGGATTCAGGATTCTCCCCCACATCTAGATACTGTCGTTGAGCAGAGCAAGTCAATGTTAGCTATAGCTAGCTGTGGTTAGCTAGCTAACGTTAACTATTGATGTGCAATTGCAGTGAATTAACTTGTGGGGGTTGCCACACACATTCAGCTAGTTTAGAGACCAAACAACCATCGTAATATTATCATTACAGCTAGTAGCTGGTTAGCACAGAAATTGGATTCCATGTTCCACTAGCTATTGCTAGATAATTTAGCAAACTGAAGCGAGCATAATTGGCTCTTTTAAGCGACATATATTTTAAAAGTACATCTGGTAAAGTACAATTGTATCATCATGCAGCTGGCTATTAATCTCATATGGACAGACCTGCAATAAAATATGAATAATTTCTTCTTTGGGGATGTTAGTAGAAACATTATTCCCGTTCCATACTTTTTCTGGTACAGCAGGAAGTGCAATTACTTTCACCACAGGAAGTCGCTGACTGTGACCAATAAGAGTGTGAATCGTCATAAAAGGGGCGGGGTACAGAAGAAACAACGCGCGATTTCATTCGAATAATTTTTTGAATTACTGTTACTTTGTTGCAATTTATTTGACACTTTTGGCCTCAGTCACTTTGTTACTACAGTTGCGCAATGTCCAGCAGCGTAGAACATTTCCCTAAACTAAGTACTAATTCCACTTGGCAGCTCATTTTGACTGAGCGAGAGAGAGATGAAAATACTGTTAATATATGTATGGTTGATAACTATTTTAAATTGATTCAATAGATTACTCTAAAATCAATTAACTGTTATCAGATAGATTATAAAACGCATTTTCAGCACGCTAGATAAATGACTCCATAGCCTCTGATCAGACCATTCATTGATCTATGGGTTCTACAGGGTGGTACTTCGAAAGCTATCGCGAGAAACTGAACATTTTTTATTTAGTGACTGTTGAATCTGATCTTCTGTTTGCTGTAGCCTACAACAAGCCGAGTCATTATATTATACACTCTTCACACAGTAGCCACATGGCTAGGGTAGAACTCACACCGCTGAAACCCTGGGACGATTTCTTCCCAGGTTCCGACCGATTTGCTAAACCAGACGCGAGAGATTTACCTAGATGGAACAACAGGGTTGTCAACAACTTGCTTTATTATCAGACAAACTATTTTGTAATGGCTATCATTGTTTTCCTTATTGTGGGGTAAGTAGCATGAGACACTGTCCACAATTTGTATCGAGAACATAACATATTTGGTGTGTCATACTACACTCAGGTTAAAATGGGCTGGGTGATATATTAAATGTGCAGAAATCACTCAGCCATTTCCTGTTTGCTAAAATTTTAATAGTTTGCCTAATTTCAGTTTATGTGATTAAACAAGCAATGTATAGTGTCGAGAATCATTGTACCTTCAAAACTGCAGTACAATATATTTTCAATACCAGGAAATAGTATCTTCAGCTGTTTGGAGCTGAAAAAAGTTACAGCTTTAAGTGTTGGGAAATCTGATTTACTGTAGTTCACCATCACTACTTATAACAGTTAACATCAATTAAAACTACAATCTTGGATTCGTTTATCAGCTAAATGACAGCCTCTCCTTGTTTTGGGACACATTGTTAGGTTATTCTTGTTTGTGTGTATAATTTGGGATATGATGATAGGGTAAAACAGTTGTGCTATTGAGCTGAGCCATTTATAAGTTCATTAAGAATAATTTTATCAATGGCCATTAAACAGATTCTCAGATCCCAGATTGCACCTTTAACTAATGCCTGAGATTAAAGTTGGGTCTCATTAGCTAATTATGGATGCAGGGACTCACTTTAAAGTCTAAACATAGGAGCTGCCCATAGCAGCTGTTAAGGCACTATGTGGCTACCATGCATGATGTTGATGTTCCTCCAAACGTCACTCTGTAGGTACTGGTCTTCTATTGCCAAAGACGTAGCACCCACCTGGGTGATGCAATGGCTGCTGAAAAGCACACAAAAAGCCACCACATCTTGACAGTGGTTAATCTCTGGATGCAGCATGCAGTCCTTGTTGTGGTTATTCCCAACAGATGAAAGCCGGGACTGCATTATTTAAATTCAAACAGCCATTTAGCTATCTATTGCAAATGCAATGCTTTTCTTTGTATGTTATCACATTAACATTTAATTTATTTAATTTCACAATGCTTTTAGAAAATTAATATAAACCCTTGCTAGTGTCTAATTCATTATTCTTTTTCTAGAATTGCTCAGATTTACAATGTGTAATTTCACAAATGGTGGTATCCTGTCATGACCGCATAACTAACAATTGATCACCAAATCACTATAGAGGAAGGGTTTTTACTTTAAAAATGTGGATTCAGTTTTTCAAAAAAATTGTCATCTTTTGGCTAGGCCTACTTGGTTATGATGACACACCGCTGCTATGGTAGTCAACTACTAGGCCCCTAATCCCTGCGCACTTATCAGCTGCTGTTCTAGATCACAGAGATATGAGAAACAGCTGTCGTTATTCACTGGAGGTTGGGCAAAGTTCACTATTGGAGTCGGAAGACATAACGTCCAGGAGTCATATTATCTTAAACAACACTCTTGAATGAAGTTTGAGACAAACCATTGGAAATTATAATATTCCTAACATTGCACCATAGGGCTATGTCAAAACTACTTGCTGTGTAAATGTCCCACTCATCCTTCAGTGGGTTATTCTTTTGTAGATTAACTTCTGTAACATGTCATCATAATCTTTGAAATTGCTCTCATTGTGGTTGTTAATTAAACATCTTTTGTATAAATATTTGCATTTTGGCAAAAAAAAGTCACATTGATGTGTTGACAACCTATCACCACTAGATGGTATCCATGACTACATGAAATATCAAGTGTTCCACCCACCCAGTCCTCTCATTATGCTGTGGTATGTTTTTCCCTGCAGGTTTCTCAACCCTATGGGGATGTTCATGGGCATGGCAGTGGTGTCGCTGGTCTTCCTAGGCTCAGTGTGGGCTGGAGAGAATAAGGCCATGATCAAAGACTTTAAGAGGCAGAACCCCACATTATTTGTCATGGCAGTGATGGTAGCCAGCTACTTTCTTATGTCTCTCTTCGATGGTGTCATGGTCTTCATGTTTGGGATCACATTTCCTATTCTCTGTAAGTTTAACGGTTTGGTATTAAATGTTTCTTTAAGTTACACCACAATTATGCCATTGGTAAATAAATAGGCAAACTTGAATTGAAGTTATTCCAATTTGAAAATATCCTGGAGGTATTACTTACATTGGTGTTTTTACATTAGTGCAAAGTAAGGGTATTAATCTGCTTCTATATATTTTGACTTCAGTGATCTTTGTACACGCCTCACTTCGACTTCGCAACATGAAGAATAAACTGGAGAATAAGATAGAGGGGGCGGGGCTGAAGAAGTCACCAATGGGTATTCTACTGGAGGCGCTGGGCCAGCAGGAAGAGAGCCTGCAGAAGATCCAGGAGTTCCTTGAGGGGAAACCCAAGGAAGGATGAACTCTACACAGAAAACCAACAACACACACGCCACAGTCCCCATGTTGTCATAGGTCCCCTATCACATCCCTGGCCTCTGATTAATGGGAACGCGTTCCTTTGCACACCCCCTTTAATGTGCAGTCTCAATGCAGTCAATCAATGTTGGATAGAAATCATTGTAATACATGTTTGAACACTTCAGCTACAAACCGTATAGCCTATCTCGCATGCAGGTATATGTGTGTTTGTTGGTTTAGTCTAGAGAACATGTGTTGAAAACCAAAGCTTTAATTTTACTTCAGAATATTTGTTACTCCACCCAGAACTTGTCAGAACTCTTCTTTCAAGTAGTGATGACAGCATCTCGATACTGGCTCACATCCTTGCTATGCAATGTTGCAAACAAGTTGCAAATTACTATTCCTTGTTGAATGTATTTGTGTGTGTAGGTGGGCAAATGTTTCCAAATCCCACATGCAATATTTACACAACCTGTTCATGCTTTGTGACTTTTGTAAATATAACAAGAGTGAAAACATTGTGGTGTTAAAAGCACATCTGTGACCTGACAGATTGAGGTCACTTGGTTTGAAAAAATAAACAAACAGAACTATGTTTTATTGTTCCATGAATGAATTCAGTTCTCGCGAATGAAGCGGTAGTGAATTAGGTTTTTTAAACGCTTTGGATTCTCTCTGAAGTGTATACAAACATTGAAATGTGAAAATTCTGATTTGTGGAGAGTAGAACTTTACTACCTTTATTTCTAAGCTTTACTACTTGTTTGGTTACCGTCTTCAAAGGATCTGAATTATTTAATTTATGCTTAATTATTTTCAATTAAGAGAATCTGACAGGCTTGCCTATGAGAGGCTGTGAAATCACTGGGTGATTAATTATTGTGTAAAATAAACATATCATGCCAAATTATTCTGAAGGCAAGAGAGTATCAAGTGTTTTATTTTGTACAGGGTGTTTTTCCTCACTAAATTCAAAGGTGTATTTAACTACAACATTGGATGGAAAGTAGCCCTACATTTTACTCTAATAAAATAAGAACCAGACTAAAGAACCAAGCCAATTCTTTGTGTCCTGGTGCATATGAGAGAGATGTAGAACTTTAATGTGGTGTATTTCATAATCTCATCAAATGGTCTTTAAACAAGTATATGATTTAGAACGTTAAAGTAATAAGGGGTACTAACCTATGTCCATCAGCATTCACTCAGCACCTCCCACTATTATTATTATTATATTATTATTATTATTATTATTATTTATTATATTATATGCCATTTAGCAGACGCTTTTATCCAAAGCGACTTACAGTCATGTGTGCATACATTCTACGTATGGGTGGTCCCGGGAATCGAACCCACTACCCTGGCGTTACAAGCGCCATGCTCTACCAACTGAGCTACAGAAGGACCACTATCTAATCTACATAGTACCTCCAAGGTTATGGATGACCTAACTTCTCCCTCCTCCCCACTTGTCCCAATGCTAATCAATAGGCTGCAGTAGATTATAGTGAAGAGCAGAGTACTGCACAGTCAGTGACAGAGTGGATTCATCTGCAGTCACTCGCTTCCCAACCCCTAAACCTTCTCTGGATTGTGGTGTCAGCTACTTCAACCAGGCTCACATTGTAAATGTATTACAAATCCCAAAGTGGGCTCTCTCTATTGCACTCTCCACTTTGACGTCTTGCACATAAAGTTTTTAAGAAAGGTTTATGATTTACATAACAATAGTCTTTGGGGGTGTGTGTGCATATGGGGGAGAGAGAGATAAAGACAAAGTAGAGGGAAGGAGCTGATGACCTCAGGTGCAGTTCTTTAAGTTCATGTTCAGCTGAAAGAAAGCCTTATTTGAGCTCTCAGAGAACTGATTAATGTCCCCTCCTGCAGTACTCTTCCTTCATGCAGACTACATTGATCAATCTGGGAGCACACGAACACACACGGCCCAGCGGCAGTAAAACCAAGTAAAGTCTAGTCTCAAAGCAGAAAACACAGTGGAGGCCCTTGTTCTCTATCTCTCTCCCCTGCAGCTGTTGTACTTATCCACACAAACATAAGTGTCTGTTGTGTGCAGCAGCTCACCCAACAGGCATGTGTCTTTGGTCTATTGCCTCCTGATCTGAACAGACGTGAAGTGTGAGGCTTTAAGAACAGACACATTACTCTGGCAGGGAGCCTGGTGAGGAAACATCCTTTGTGCTGCAGAGACTCTCAAAAACACATTAATCTTTGTTGTAGTGTGTTTGGAATATTTCAACCTGGACTTAGGGGTAGACGTAACATAGTAAATGTAAATCTGGGACACTACATTTAGAATGATATGTTATGTATTAATTTTAGGATTTCCATTATCCATTTTGTATGATATATTACGAATTGCAATTCTTACAATCTGTTAAGAATTTCTTGTGGCTAATATTAGCTAGATGGCTAACACTAGCTCAGTGGCTAAGGTTAGCTAAACTAGGGGTCAGGGGTTAAGGTTGGGGTTAGGTTAGGAGTTAGGTTACAGGGTTAGTGTTAGGGAAAGGGTTAGCTAACATGATAAGTAGTTGCAAAGTAGGTAAAAAGTAGTAAGTAAAGTTTTTAAATAGCAAAGTTGTTAAATAGCTAAAATGCTAAACTTGCCCATGATGAGATTCAAGCACGCAACCTTTGTGTTGCTTGACGTTCACGTTATACGCCCACCAATCCATCCACCACGACCAACCACCCTACTTTCGTTTTTGCCTTAAGTAACCTTCTGTCTTGTGTAACCATACCAAATGTTACATATCATACTAATTTGAATGTCCCGGATTTAGATTTACTATGTTATGTCTACTCTGAGACCTGGATGAATCATTTGAACTGGGATTCAACAGTGTTATCTAATTGGTCATCACTGTCAGACCATGACCACACCAACAAATCAAATCAAATTTATTTATATAGCCCTTCGTACATCAGCTGATATCTCAAAGTGCTGTACAGAAACCCAGCCTAAAACTCAAAACAGCAAGCAATGCAGGTGTAGAAGCACGGTGGCTAGGAAAAACTCCCAAGAAAGGCCAAAACCTAGGAAGAAACCTAGAGAGGAACCAGGCTATGTGGGGTGGCCAGTCCTCTTCTGGCTGTGCCGGGTGGAGATTATAACAGAACATGGCCAAGATGTTCAAATATTCATAAATGACCAGCATGGTCGTATAATAATAAGGCAGAACAGTTGAAACTGGAGTAGCAGCACGGTCAGGTGGACTGGGGACAGCAAGGAGTCATCATGTCAGGTAGTCCTGGGGCATGGTCCTAGGGCTCAGGTCCTCCGAGAGAGAGAAAGAAAGAGAGAATTAGAGAGAGCATATGTGGGGTGGCCAGTCCTCTTCTGGCTGTGCTGGGTGGAGATTATAACAGAACATGGCCAAGATGTTAAAATGTTCATAAATGACCAGCATGGTCGAATAATAATAAGGCAGAACAGTTGAAACTGGAGCAGCAGCACGGCCAGGTGGACTGGGGACAGCAAGGAGTCATCATGTCAGGTAGTCCTGGGGCATGGTCCTAGGGCTCAGGTCAGTTGAAACTGGAGCAGCAGCACGGCCAGGTGGACTGGGGACAGCAAGGAGTCATCATGTCAGGTAGTCCTGGGGCATGGTCCTAGGGCTCAGGTCCTCTGAGAGAGAGAAAGAAAGAGAGAAGGAGAGAATTAGAGAACGCACACTTAGATTCACACAGGACACCGAATAGGACAGGAGAAGTACTCCAGATATAACAAACTGACCCTAGCCCCGACACATAAACTACTGCAGCATAAATACTGGAGGCTGAGACAGGAGGGGTCAGGAGACACTGTGGCCCCATCCGAGGACACCCCCGGACAGGGCCAAAAAGGAAGGATATAACCCCACCCACTTTGCCAAAGCACAGCCCCCACACCACTAGAGGGACATCTTCAACCACCAACTTACCATCCTGAGACAAGGCTGAGTATAGCCCACAAAGATCTCCGCCATGGCACAACCCAAGGGGGGGCGTCAACCCAGACAGGATGACCACATCAGTGAATCAACCCACTCAGGTGACGCACCCCTTCCAGGGACGGCATGAGAGAGCCCCAGTAAGCCAGTGACTCAGCCCCTGTAATAGGGTTAGAGGCAGAGAATCCCAGTGGAAAGAGGGGAACCGGCCAGGCAGAGACAGCAAGGGCGGTTCGTTGCTCCAGAGCCTTTCCGTTCACCTTCCCACTCCTGGGCCAGACTACACTCAATTATATGACCCACTGAAGAGATGAGTCTTCAGTAAAGACTTAAAGGTTGAGACCGAGTTTGCGTCTCTGACATGGGTAGGCAGAGCGTTCCATAAAAATGGAGCTCTATAGGAGAAAGCCCTGCCTCCAGCTGTTTGCTTAGAAATTCTAGGGACAAGTAGGAGGCCTGCGTCTTGTGACCGTAGCGTACGTGTAGGCAGGAGGACCAAATCGAGAGATAGGTAGGAGCAAGCCCATGTAATGCTTTGTAGGTTAGCAGTAAAACCTTGAAATCAGCCCTTGCTTTGACAGGAAGCCAGTGTAGAGAGGCTAGCACTGGAGTAATATGATCAAATTTTTTGGTTCTAGTCAGGATTCTAGCAGCCGTATTTAGCACCAACTGAAGTTTATTTAGTGCTTTATCCGGGTAGCCGGAAAGTAGAGCATTGCAGTAGTCTAACCTAGAAGTGCCAAAAGCATGGATTAATTTTTCTGCATCATTTTTGGACAGAAAGTTTCTGATTTTTGCAATGTTACGTAGATGGAAAAAAGCTGTCCTTGAAATGGTCTTGATATCTTCTTCAAAAGAGAGATCAGGGTCCAGAGTAACGCCGAGGTCCTTCACAGTTTTATTTGAGACGACTGTACAACCATTAAGATTAATTGTCAGATTCAACAGAAGATCTCTTTGTTTCTTGGGACCTAGAACAAGCATCTCTGTTTTGTCCGAGTTTAAAAGTAGAAAGTTTGCAGCCATCCACTTCCTTATGTCTGAAACACATGCTTCTAGCAAGGGCAATTTTGGGGCTTCACCATGTTTCATTGAAATGTACAGCTGTGTGTCATCCGCATAGCAGTGAAAGTTAACATTATGTTTTCGAATAACATCCCCAAGAGGTAAAATATATAGTGAAAACAATAGTGGTCCTAAAACGGAACCTCAAGGAACTCCGAAAGTTACAGTTGATTTGTCAGAGGACAAACCATTCACAGAGACAAACTGATATCTTTCCGACAGATAAGATCTAAACCAGGCCAGAACTTGTCCGTGTAGACCAATTTGGGTTTCCAATCGCTCCAAAAGAATGTGGTGATCGACGGTATCAAAAGCAGCACTAAGCTCTAGGAGCATGAGGACAGATGCAGAGCCTCGGTCCGATGCCATTAAAATGTCATTTACCACCTTCACAAGTGCCGTCTCAGTGCTATGATGGGGTCTAAAACCAGACTGAAGCATTTCGTATACATTGTTTGTCTTCAGGAAGGCAGTAAGTTGCTGCGCAACAGCCTTTTCTAAAATTTTTGAGAGGAATGTAAGATTCGATATAGGCCGATAGTTTTTTATATTTTCTGGGTCAAGGTTTGGCTTTTTCAAGAGAGGCTTTATTACTGCCACTTTTAGTGAGTTTGGTACACATCCGGTGGATAGAGAGCCATTTATTTATTATGTTCAACATAGGAGGGCCAAGCACAGGAAGCAGCTCTTTCAGTAGTTTAGTTGGAATAGGGTCCAGTATGCAGCTTGAAGGTTTAGAGGCCATGATTATTTTCATCATTGTGTCAAGAGATATAGTACTAAAACAATAGAGCGTCTCTCTTGATCCTAGGTCCTAGGAGAGTTGTGCAGACTCAGGACAACTGAGCTTTGAAGGAATACGCAGATTTAAAGAGGAGTCCGTAATTTGCTTTCTAATAATCATAATCTTTTCCTCAAAGAAGTTCATGAATTTATCACTGCTAAAGTGAAAGTCATCCTCTCTTGGGGAATGCTGCTTTTTAGTTAGCTTTGCGACAGTATCAAAAAGGAATTTCAGATTGTTCTTATTTTCCTCAATTAAGTTAGAAAAATAGGATGATCGAGCAGCAGTAAGGGCCCTTCGGTACTGTCTTTCCAAGCTAGTCGGAAGACTTCCAGTTTGGTGTGGCGCCATTTCCGTTCCAATTTTCTGGAAGCTTGCTTCAGAGCTCAGGTATTTTCTGTGTACCAGGGAGCTAGTTTCTTATGGGATTTTTTTTTAGTTTTTAGGGGTGCAACTGCATCTAGGGTATTGCGCAAGGTTAAATTGAGTTCCTCAGTTAGGTGGTTAACTGATTTTTGTCCTCTGGTGTCCTTGGGTAGACAGAGGGAATCTGGAAGGACATCAAGGAATCTTTGTGTTGTCTGTGAATTTATAGCACGGCTTTTGATGTTCCTTGGTTGGGGTCTGAGCAGATTATTTGTTGCAATTGCAAACGTAATAAAATAGTGGTCCGATAGTCCAGGATTATGAGGAAAAACATTAAGATCCACAACATTTATTCCATGGGACAAAACTAGGTCCAGCGTATGACTGTGACAGTGAGTGGGTCCAGAGACATGTTGGACAAAACCCACTGAGTCGATGATGGCTCCGAAAGACTTTTGGAGTGGGTCTGTGGACTTTTCCATGTGAATATTAAAGTCACCAAAGATTAGAATATTATCTGCTATGACTACAAGGTCCGATAGGAATTCAGGGAACTCAGTGAGGAACGCTGTATATGGCCCAGTAGGCCTGTAAACAGTAGCTATAAAAAGTGATTGAGTAGGCTGCATAGATTTCATGACTAGAAGCTCAAAAGACGAAAACGTCATTTTTTTTTTGTAAATTGAAATTTGCTATCGTAAATGTTAGCAACACCTCCGCCTTTGCAGGATGCACGGGGGATATGGTCACTCGTGTAGCCAGGAGGTGAGGCCTCATTTAACACAGTAAATTCATCAGGCTTAAGCCATGTTTCAGTCAGGCCAATCACATCAAGATTATGATCAGTGATTAGTTCATTGACTATAATTGCCTTTGAAGTAAGGGATCTAACATTAAGTAGCCCTATTTTGAGATGTGAGGTATCATGATCTCTTTCAATAATGACAAGAATGGAGGTGGTCTTTATCCTAGTGAGATTACTAAGGCGAACACTGCCATGTTTAGTTTTGCCCAACCTCGGTCGAGGCACAGACACGGTCTCAATGGTGATAGCTGAGCTGACTACACTGACTGTGCTAGTGGCAGACTCCACTATGCTGGCAGGCTGGCTAACAGCCTGCTGCCTGGCCTGCACCCTATTTCATTGTGGAGCTAGAGGAGTTAGATCCCTGTCTATGTTGGTAGATAAGATGAGAGCACCCCTCCAGCTAGGATGACTGTTTCATCTTAACATTTTTGGTGATGACGTGGATAACAATATCTCTATACTCTCGCCAGTTTTAGCTTTAGCCAGCACCATCTTCAGATTAGCCTTAACGTCGGTAGCCCTGCCCCCTGGTAAACAGTGTATTATTGCTGGATGATTCGTTTTAAGTCTAATACTGCGGGTAATGGAGTCGCCAATGACTAGAGTTTTCAATTTGTCAGAGCTAATGGTGGGAGGCTTCGGCGTCTCAGACCCCGTAACGAGAGGAGTAGAGACCAGAGAAGACTCTGACTCCAACTCGCTTAATGGGGAAAACCGGTTGAAAGTTTCTGTCGGCTGAATGAGCGACACCGGTTGAGCGTTCCTACAGCATTTCCTTCCAGAAACCGTGAGAAAGTTGTCTGGCTGCGGGGACTGTGCCAGGGGATTTATACTAACTGTACTTACTGATGGCACAGACGCTGTTTCATCCTTTCCTACACTGAAATTACCCTTGCCTAACGATTGCGTCTGAAGCTGGGCTTGTAGCAAAGTACAGCGACTGCAATTAGAAGGCATCATGTTAATGTTACTACTTAGCTTCGGCTGTTGGAGGTCCTGACGAATCGTGTCCAGATAAAGCGTCCGGTAATTAAAAAGTAAAAACCGTAAAGTTGTCAGGTAGCAAAATAGGTTGGCAACAAAACGCACAGCAACTCGAAAACAAGTCTGCAAGTTGTGACCGGAAATACAAACAATAACCTTATTTACCAACAGGTGTCTTTTACTTTCCTGTATGAATACATTTGACCACAGTTGGCTGGCATGTAGTTTGTATTTAGCATTTTGACACACTGTGTTTTCCTCATGTGCTGTTACTGGTTTGAAGATTACATCTGTCTCTTGTTCTCATTGTTGCAACAACTCAGCCGTTGGCATGAAAGGTAGTAATTCAGCATAACGCAACATTCATTAAGTGTCAGCTAATCCAGGCACACTTCAACCCTGTGAGCTGGCTGTGCATCCGTTGACCCATCATGCCCCCCGGCATGCTTGGCTTGCCTGAGAGGCTTTGGGATGGTTAAGCTGGTAAGCCTCATCATCAGTCCAACAAACAATCTGTCATTCACCAGCTTTGTGCTATGGGGTCTCTCATTGTAAAGCTGTACAACACAGAGATGACCATAACAATCCTGTCAGTCTGTTATATCCTGATGAGACAACTTTAACCTGCAGAGGAGATATCTCTACCCTGTATTACTCATGGGAAGGTTATACATGATCTCATGAACAATGAACTCCAAGCTCCAGCTATCCACTCCAGCTATCCACTCCTCAACTATAAGGAGTATCCCACTGGGCAAAAACTGGTTGAATCAATGTTGTTTCCATGTCATTTCAACAAAGAAAATGTAATGTGATGATGAAACAACATGAAAAACAGATTGGATTTGAAAGAAATTCATCAAAGTGAGGGAATTTCGTTTTTTTTCTCCACCAAATGTTTAACCTAAATCCAATGACATGGTGAATTTTTTGATGATTTCATATTGAATTCACATTCGTTGATAACTCAACCAAATGCAAATCAAGGTCTGTGCCCAGCGGGATTGTTCCCTGAGCAGAGATAGGATCTGCTGCCCTGAGGTGTGATGACTTACCATCCTGACTTATAGTTGCTTTAAGCTGAGCAGGGTTAGCAGCAGGCACGGTCTAGCCACACGTGGGCCACATACCTGCATTTGACATCGGGGGAGTGTGTTTGTGGTGTATAGACATACAGAACATAGGGAGCCCATTGTTTGTGTAGTTGTGTGTCAGCTGGAACAGCAGTAGTGATATTCTAGTGCAGCTGGTGTCTAGGGAGGAAGCAGAGAGAGACTGGGGAAGACAGCTGCAGAAGAATGTCTGTCTCTCCCTCCCTCCCTTTCTCTTTCTCCCTATCTGTCCAGGGTAAACTCAAGGACTTGGAAACCTCCGAGACCTACCCAGAGTTCACTGGAGTTTAGAAGCATAACACTGTGAAGAGATAAGAAGTTTACATACACTTAGGTTGGAGTCATTAAAACTTGTTTTCAACCACTCCACAAATTTCTTGCTAATTAACAAACTACAGTTTTGGCAAGTTGGTTAGGACATGAAAATATTTTTTTCCAACAATTGTTTACATACAGATTATTTCACTTATAATTCACTGTACCACAATTTGAGTGGTTGCTTGGTTGCAAATGGGTCTTCCAAATGGATAATGACCACAAGCATACTTCCAAAGTTGTGGCAAAATGGCAAAAGGACAACAAAGTTAAGGCATTGGAGTGGCCATCACAAAGCCATGACCTCAATCCTATAGGCAATTTGTTGGCAGAACTGAAAAGCTTGAGCGAGCAAGACGGCCTACAAACCTGACTCGGCTACATCAGCTCTGTCAGAAGGAATGGGCCAAAATTCATCCAACTTGTGAATGTGATGAAAGAAATAAAAGCTGAAATAAATCATTCTCTCTAATATTATTCTGACATTTCACATTATTAAAATAAAGTGGTGATCCTAACTGACCTTTTTTTACAAGGATTAAATGTCAGGAATTGTAAAAACTGGTTTATGTAAACTTCAGACTTCAACTGTACATACAACCCAAGCTGTTGAACCAGAGTATTTACAAACAGCACAGGAATTAAATCCTCCACATGTATTGATCACATCTTTTGCTTTAAAGCAGTATCGAAATACATTGGATGTAGTGATTACAATTTGGTGGCCATATCTAGGAAAAGCAAAAGTTCAAAAGGCTGGACCTAATATTGTGTATAAGAGGTTCTGCAAGAGGTTTTGTAGTGATTCCTATGTTGATGATGTAAATAAAATTTGCTGGTCTGTGGTGTGTATTGACGAGCAATCAGACGCTGCACTTGACATTTATGAAATTGCTTACTCCAGTTACTAATAAACATTCACCCATTAAGAATATGACTGTAAAAACTGTTAAATCCCTGTGGATTGCTCAGGAATTGAAAAATGTTGTGGTTGAGAGGGATGAGGCAAAAGAAATGGCAAATAAGTCTGGCTGCATAAGCGATTGGCAAACCTACTGCAAATTGAGAAATCATGTGACTAAACAGAACAAAAATAAACATCCTCTCACTGTCAACTGTGTTAATTTTCAGCAAACTTAACATGTGTAAATATTTGTATGAACATAGGATTCAAAAACTGAGACAAACTGAACAGGTTCCACAGACATGTGACTAACAGAAATGGAAGAATGTGTCCCTGAACAAAGGGGGATCAAAGGGTGGTCAAAAGTAACCGTATCTGGTGTGGCCACCAGCTGCATTAAGTACTGCAGTGCATCTCCTCCTCATGGACTGCACCAGATCTGCCAGTTCTTGCTGTGAGATGTTACCCCACTCTTCCACCAAGGCACCGGCAAGTTCCTGGACATTTCTGGGGGGAATGGCCCTATCCCTCACCCTCAGATCCAAAAGGTCCCAGTCGTGCTCAATGAGATTGAGATCCGGGCTCTTCGCTGGCCATGGCAGAACACCGACATTCCTGTCTAGCAGGAAATCACACACCGAACGAGCAGTATGGCTGGTGACATTGTCATGCTGGAGGGTCATGTCAGGATGAGCCTGCAGGAAAGGTACCACATGAGGGAGGTGGATGTCTTCCCTGTAACGCACAGCATTGAGATTGCCTGAAATGACAACAAGCTCAGTCCGATGATGCTGTGACACACCACCCCAGATCATGGCGGACCCTCCACCTCCAAATCGATTCCGCTCCAGAGTACAGGCCTGGGTGTAATGCTCATTCCTTCGATGATAAACGCGAATCCGACCATCACCCCCGGTGAGACAAAACCGCGACTCATCAGTGAAGAGCACTTTTCACCAGTCCTGTCTGGTCCAGCGACGGTGGGTTTGTGCCCATAGGCGACGTTGTTGCTGGTGATGTCTGGTGAGGACCTGCCTTAAAACAGGCCTACAAGCCCTCAGTCCAGCCTGTCTCAGCCTATTGTGGACAGTCTGAACACTAATGGAGGGATTGTGCGTTCCTGGTGTAACTCAGGCAGTTGTTGTTGCCATCCTGTACCTGTCCCGCAGGTGTGATGTTCAGATGTTACGATCCTGCGCAGGTGTTGTTATACGTGGTCTGCCACTGCGAGGATGATCAGCTGTCCGTCCTGTCTCCCTGTAGCGCTGTCTTAGGCGTCTCACAGTACGGACATTGCAATTTATTGCCCTGGCCACATCTGCAGTCCTCATGCTTCCTTGCAGCATGCCTAACATACGTTCACACAGATGAGCAGGGACACTGGTCATCTATCTTTTGGTGTATTTCAGAGTCAGTAGAAAGGCGTCTTTCGTGTTCTAAGTTTTCATAGCTGTGACCTAAATTGCCTACCGTCTGTAAGCTGTTAGTGTCTTAACAACCGTTCCACGGGTGCATGTTCATTAATTGTTTATGGTTCATTGAGCAAGCATGGGACACAGTGTTTAAACACTTTACAATGAAGATCTGCAAAGTTATTTGGATTTTTACGAATTATCTTTGAAAGACAGGGTCCTGAAAAAGGGACATTTATTATGAGTTTAGTAGTATAGTAAAAAGCTTTGGAGCAGCTTTATTAAATTACATTTTGGGCAAAAAGGCAAACTCAGCTCCATCCATTTATTGAATCAAATGGCTCATTCATCACAAAACCAACTGATATTGATTTTTTAATTGGCAAGATGAGCAAACTCAGGCATGACATGCCAACAACAAATACGGAACCAACACATCCAAGTAAAACCGACCAAATTATGAAAGACAGAAACACATTGTGATTTTGAATACTGTAAAGTGAGTGTGGAAGAGGTAAAAACATTATTGTTGTCTATCAATAATGACATGCCACCTGGGTCTGACAACTTGGATGGTAGCGGACGATATTGCCACTCCTTTCTAACATCTCTTCAATCTAAGCTTACAAAAAAGTGTGTGCCCTCAGGCCTAGAGGAAAGCAAAAGTAATTATGCTACCTAAGAATAGTAAAGCCCCCTTTACTGGCTCAAATAGTTGACCAATCAGCCTGTTATCAACCTTTGGTAAACCTTTGGAAGATGTGTGCTTGACCACATACAATGCAATTTTACAGTAAATAAATTAACAACACACTTTCAGCACACGTATAGGGAAGCTCATTCAACATTCACGGCACTTACACAAATGACTGATGATTGGCTGAGAGAAAATGATAACAAAAAGATTGTGGGAGCTGTTTTGTTAGACTTCAGTGCGACTTTTGACATTATCGGTCATAGTATGTTGCTGGAAAAATGTATATGTTATGGCTTTACACCCCCTACTATACAGTGCCAACGGAAAGTATTCAGACCCCTTGACTTTTTCCACATTTCATAACGTTACAGCCTTATTCTAAAATTGATTAAATGAAGAAAACAATCCTTAGTAATCTACACACAATACCCAATAGTGACAAAGCAAAAACAGGTTTTAAGAAATACCTTCTTTATATAAGTATTCAGACCCTTTGCTATGAGACTCGAAATTGAGCTCAAGTGCATCCTGTTTCTAATGATCATCCTTCAGATGTTTCTTCAACTTGATTGGAGTCCACTTGTGGTAAATTAAATTGATTGAACAGGATTTGGAAAGGCACACACCTGTCTGTATAAGGTCCCACAGTTGACAGTGTATGTCAGAGCAAAAACCAAGCCATGAGGTGAAAGGAATTGTCTGTAATGCTCCGAACAGGATTGTGTCAAGGCACAGATCTGGGGAAGTGTGCCAAAACATTTCGGCAGCATTGAAGGTCCCCAAGAACACAGTGGCTTCCATAATTCTTAATTGGAAGAAGTTTGGTACCACCAAGACTCTTCCTAGGGCTGGCCGCCCGGCCAAACTAAGCAATCGGGGGAGAAGGGTCTTGGTCAAGGAGGTGACCAAGAACCCGATGGTCACTCTGACAGAGCTCTAGAGTTCCTCTTTAGAGATGGGAGAACATTCCAGAAGGACAACCATCTTTGCAGCACTCCACCAATCAGGCCTTTATGGTAGAGTGACCAGACGGAAGCCACTCCTCAGTAAAAGGCACATGACAGCCCGCTTGGAATTTGCCAAAAGGCACCTAAAGACTCTCAGACCATAAGAAACAATATTCTCTGGTCTGATGAAACCAAAATTGAACTATTTGGCCTGAATGTCAAGCGTCACGTCTGGAGGAAACCTGGAACAATCCCTATGGTGATGCATGGTGGTGGCAGCATCATGCTGTGGAGATGTTTTTCAGCAGTAGGGACTAGGAGACTAGTAAGGATCGAGGCAAAGATAAACAGAGCAAAGTACATGAAGTCCTAAGTGCTCTGTAGCAGGTTTTCAGACTGGGGTGAAAGTTCTCCTTCCAACAGAACAATGACCCTAAGCACACAGCCAAGACAACTCAGGAGTGGCATCTGGACACATGGAACTCTATTCCACATCAAGTAACTCACTCAAGCAGTAAAATAAATTGTTAAAAATACACCTAATGGAACATCGAGGACTGTGAAGAGTCACACACACACGTACTGTACACCTATATTGTGTGTTGTAGTACATTGTCATGACGTTGCCTCTTTGGGTGTGGCGAGCCCCATCCCCCTCTCCTTGCCTCCCCCTTTCCTCCTTCAACTAGGCTGCTGTTGCCAGAGAGACGTCGTAAATTCCTGAGGATCTCCTCATGGACACACAGTATAGAGAGAGTACATTTTCATAGAGGACAAAGGAATTCCTTCCACCTCACAGAACTTGAGGTACGAACAAATTTCATGTTCCGGAGAAAGTATAAAAGATCGGTGAAGAATCCAGCTACGAACTGGTCCGTATGTCACAACTTGGGGAAGCTCATGGGAGACGGGGTGGCCACATTACCATAATGCTGTTTATATAATAGCCTCAGATATGAGGTTTACATCTAATTGTTGTATAAGATGAATGAGTGAGTATGATACTGTTTACACAATTTTACAATGTGATTTTGGACTGTTTAATGAATGAAAACTCAAAAAGGGAATTGGATTGAACTAAATCAGAGGACCGCCCCTGAGCCCAGTTAGGGACAGGCGTCCTGGGACAGCCCCTTTCTGCAATTCCGAATAAAACCCAACTTTGAGAAATTATCACCAGACCATGTATTTCTCCATTAGGAGGGGACAAAGGTTATAGACCATTGCTGAATCTTTTAGCCATACCATGCGGTTAAACTCTTAGACAATCGATACCGACAGAATAAGAACAAGTCTTTGATATGAATTACTAGTCTGCAGCTAGGAAATCGGTAACATTGAACGCGAAGAACGACAACCGCTGAAACATCCATTCTATAAGTAATGAATGCATGTCATTCTGAACTATCCCCTCTAACCAAGACACAGAGAGAGAGAGGACCAAACTCTCCAACAGAAACAAACTTTTCACCAGCGATCAAGATGACACACTGAATGTGAATATATATATATTGATTGCAATTGTTCCCAAATGAGTGAGCGTTCATGTGCAAAGGATTAGTTTTTCAATTGTTATAATTATCACTCTGTAGTGACTTCTTAGTCGACCCCCACTTCCCCTTTTGTCTAACAAGCCGCCATGCCGGTTTAGCCCACTAGGGCACATTCTCTTCTCATTTCTTGTAACTATATTTACTGTTTGTTTGTGCATTTCTGTGAATTACTTAGTTAGTAATAAATAAATGATTTAAGACAATTGATGTATGGATGACTCATAGTGAAGACTGGGTTTGTGCAGATAACCAACAATTTACTACGTTTGGAATGAGACTAACGTGAGGTAAAGTAAATAATTCATTAATTTGAAGACTAATAAATATCTGAAAAGTTATTTTCGGAAATTATAACTTTAATCTGAATATTTTTCCTTGGTGCCCCGACTTCCTAGTTAATTACAGTTACGTGATTAATCAGTTGATCGCGTAATACTAATTACAGAGAATATTTGATAAAAACTATAAGTCTTCAATTTAATGATAGTAAAGACACGACAACAGTAATGGCCAGTAGGCACACACTTAATGTATTGTGATATCTGTTGTAAAAATGTATGTTTACATTATTATTTTTGTTCTTCAATGTTGCACCCTCCTAAACGGGCCCAGGTTCAGTGAGGTTGACTTTAGCTTGTCATACGTGGGAAGGACAGAGTGGGCATCTGTCTTTAAACAAACTGGTTTTGTCTGGTTTACAGATTATGCAGAGACAAAACCAGTTTGACTACACAGCGGTGAGAAAATGGAGCCAAAACCTGAGGCTAGCAACAGTTGTTTACAGCTATGACACTTTATACTCTGCTACTCTGATATAGGTCAATCAAATGTATTTCTAAAGCCCTTTTTACATCAGCAGATGTCACAAAGTTCCATACAGAAACCCAGCCTAAAACCATAAACAGCAAGCAATGCAGATGTAGAAGCACAGTGGCTAGGAAAAAAACCCTAGAAAGGCAGGAACCTAGGAAGAAACCTAGCGAGGAACCAGGCTCTGAGGGGTGGCAAGTCCCCTTCTGACTGTGCCGGGTGGAGATTATAACAGTGCGTGGCCATTAAGGCCAGATTGTTCTCCAAGATGTTCAAACGTTCATAGATGATGAGCAGGGTCAAATAATAATCACAGTGGTTGTAGAGAGTGCACCTTGTCAGAACATCAGGAGTAAATGTCTCTTGGCTTTTCATAGCTGGGCATTCAGAGGTTGAAATTGCAGGTGTGGTAGAGAGGTAGCACGTCCGGTGAACAGGTCAGGGTTCCATAGCCGTAGACAGAAGAGTGAAGCAGGTGGAGCAATGGTGCTGCAGTGGAGCAGGTTGAGAGCTTCAAGTTCCTTGGTGTCCACTTCACCAACAAACTAACATTGTCCAAGCACACCAAGACAGTCGTGAAGAGGGAACGACAAAACCTATTCCCCCTCAGGAGACTGAAAAGATTTGGCATGGGTCCTCAGATCCTCAAAAGGTTTACAGCTGCACCACCGAGAGCATCCTGACCGGTTGCATCACTGCCTGGTATGGCAACTGCTTGGCCTCCATCCGCAAGGCACTAGAGGGCAGTGCGAACGGCCCAGTATATCCCTGGGGCCAAGCTTTCTGCCATCCAGTACCTCTATACCAGGCGGTGTCAGAGGAAGGCCCTCAAAATTGTCAAAGACTCCAGCCACCCTAGTCATAGACTGTTCTCTCTGCTACCACATGGCAAGTGGTACCAGAGCGCCGTCTAGGTCCAAGAGGCTTCTAAACAGCTTTTACCCCAAGCCACAAGACTCCTGAACATCTAGTCAAATGGCTACCCAGACTATTTGCTTTGAACCCCCTCCCCTCTCCACACCACTGTCACTCTGTTGTTATCTATGCATAGTCACTTTAATTAACACAACCTACATGTACATACTACCTCAACTGACCGGTGCCCCCGCACATCGACTCTGTACTGGCAACCCACTGTATATATTGTTCTTTTTTTACTGCTGCTATTTAATTACTTGTTACTTTAATCTCTTATTCTTATCCGTATTTTTTTAAACTGCAGTGTTGTCTAGGGGCTCGTAAGTAAGCATTTCACTGTAAGGTCTACACCTGTTGTATTCGGCGCATAGCCCACGAAGATCTCCTCCACCGCACAAGCTCGAGGGGTTAACATCTTCTGTGTCAGGCATATTTCATCCCTCTAATTTGTCCATAGCAAGTGCAGGGAGATATATATGTTACTGTGGTGATGGTTAGAACAGAAGTAGTAATTACATAGTCTGGTGGGAAAGAGGTTGAAAATGTTTGTCACAGTCATATTGAAAAACATCCCAATCCAAAGCCATTCATCTGACACTTTACTGAAACTGATTTATTTAGGGGGGGATAATAGCAACGTAAAACAGTCATTATCGTCCTGAGCTCTTTGAAGTTCATTATCTTAAGTTTTAAAAAAGCATTCAACTTTCTTTACGGCTCTCGATTTAAATCCTGTGTTTTACTGAATCAGTTACAGGAGATTTGTTTTTCAGGTCTACTCAGATCCTCAACAGACAGTCATCACAACCATTTTATAGACTAACATGAATAAACTGAGGACGTAGCTCAAAATATTTGTTTTAATTCAAACGCATTTCAAATTATACAAACGACTAAGAACCAGCTTGACAAATGTGATGGTTTACTATTCATAACATGCTTCTTAAAATATATAAAAAATGCTCCAAAAACAGTTCTGTACAATGTATTTACATTATCAACATGTACATACAAATTCCTTATTGAGAGGAATCGAAAGCACCAGTCCATGGATTCCAGCATGGGATGCAATGAGCATTTAAAACTGACATTTTGTCTCACTGCACTGAGCAATAAAATTAAGCCATGTAATAGAGTGGACACATTACATAACCGGCATTGATAGTGTTAACATGGTCTTTGAAAGTATAAAAGCTGACATGGTTGAGTCTAGACTTTAATGGTTAGAAGCATTTGGCAGTAAAGATGATCAAATTACTGAGAACAAGAGAGAGGTCCAAATACTGTGTTAAATGGCTGGTGCAAAAAGACTGACAACCTAAGAATAGCACAAAGTGCTGTACAGTATCTACAAACACTATCATAGAATGGGCTCTGGAAATCAGTAGTGACTGGAGAACGTTTCAGCAGGGCGCCATTGCTAGTCATCTTCACACTCAAAATCCAATTTCAATCCTTCATTTCAACATTTAAAAGTGTCAATATTGGAGAGATCTGTCATTGTAATGGTGAGCATAAAGCTGGCCCAATTATCGATCTTGCAGGACAAGTCATGTTCATTATCCTCCATCCTCATGCCAGCCTCTCAGGCTAACCCAACCAGCCACAGCACCAAGTGCAACTCAGTGCACAGACAAACACACCCCTCTAGCAAACCAGAACATTCAGATCAGGTGACCGTGTTGTAATTTTGCTTTCAGAGAGCGTACGCAGCTGGACCTACTTTGTTTGGCAATTCCGTGTATGAGACTGAAATCAGCTGTACTTAGACTTAAGGTCCACTCCTGTGGGAATTCCACAGTGGTTGATATTTGATTCTTTGGATCCTATTTCCATCCAGAAAAACAGGTAAGTGCAGTCCAAGGCACATGTTAGTGTCACAAAGTGGAAGTTGAGAGAGTTGATGGCCCTGACTGCTACACTATAGTTCCAGGTTTGGAGGAGCCCTCATGCCAGTAAAGTCTCTGGTCATCTGGATCCAAGCTGCAGTTGGTTTGGCTGTTGATGTAGGTTTCTGTTTGGTTCACATCTACATTGGGTCTGCAACACATACAGGATGTATACAGGTTAGGCTAGCAACAAAAAACTGATAATACAATCCAAGAAAAGAGACATCTCCACTGGTGAAAAGTTATTTGAGTAATTTAACCCTGGGTTGTTACTTCATTGGAACACAGCACTGGAGAAATTAAATGGAACACTCCACCTTTAAGAGAGTTATATCCCAGTTTCAAAATGGCAGGTGTTAGTTAGTGTGTTCCACCAGGATGAAACTATTCACACACCTTAAAACAAAGCAGATGGACAGATGAACAACAAGCATCAAACACACGCAGCATTCAAATATTCAAAATGCAGGGTCACTTGCCTTCTTCCACAGATACCACCACTTCCAAAGCTGCTGCCCCACCAGCCCCACCACCACCAGTGTACACCACCATAGAGTAAAGAGTACTAGGACAACCAAAGCAGTCTTGTGTTGTTGTTTTTTTAATGCCACGCACAAAATGAGTCACCACCAACACCATATAATCTGTGGCGGTAGTTTGTTTCTTCTCTCACCCTTTCTTTTGCGTGGGTGTTTAATTTCGGTGGTCAGAACTCAGTACCATGACAGGCACCAGAATCAAACCTCTCTAATGACCCTGTAGCCACTGCTGGCCCCGGCACCAGTCTATCACAGCTCCTCCACCCATACCCTGCTGTGGGACATCTGTGCACGAGAGGGTCAAAGGTCAGTGATAGTGATAATGGGGTGGGAGAGGAGACATCGGGGGTAACTGACAGTTTAAGTGGTGTATGTCTATGCACACCCCTTAAGAGAAATGTGACCGCTGGATGACAATTTGGTATGGTAGCTGAAAGAGATGGCAGAAATGAACAACAATCATAAAAGCCATGCAGTTCTCTTATCATAGAGAGGGAGAGAGAGACAGCCCAAACAAACAGCTTTGATACTAATTGAAAAAGAGAAGCCCAAAGCATAGAGCAGGACATTGTTTAAGCTCACTTAAAAAAAAAACAAGCAAGCAATGAAGTCACGCTGAGGACAGACTGGTAGCTGGTTACTTACTACTATCGTGGGCTACACTTAGCAAAGGAGACTTTACTAAGCCTCTGGCTTCTGTAGCTGTGGGGCTGGTGCAGGGGACTGGAGCCCTGGCCCTGGGCCCAGCCGGAGCCCACAGCCAGGGGAGGAGGAAGGAAAGGAGGAGAGGTGGTGGAGGATAAAGAGCTAGCAGGGACAAAGGCACAGCACCTCTGGCCATCAGGGATGTACCAAGAGTCCTTAGAGTGCTGGTAGGAGGAGCAAGTGGAGCCATATCTATGAAGAGAGCAGCCCAGTGGACAGTTAAAGCAGGAGAAGAAGAAGAACCATTCCTAAGGCCAGTAAGATGAAGAGCTAACCACTGGCTGCGCAGACAGACGCTATAATCCATTTCAAGCAGCCATGCTAATTGGTCTGCAAGTGAGTGAGCACCAACTATCAAACTGTTTCCAACACTTCTGGGACATATCATGGTCAGCAAGGGAATGTCAAGACACACAGGTCACAATGGTGTGTGGCCGATAAAACCAAAGAGAAGCTTCATTTTTTCCAGCGAGCATCCATTCTCCACAATGACACAGTCGTGGTGTTTAGCTCCATTGTTAATTAAGTAGGATCAGGGACAGCCAATCAGATACAGAGCTGAATTGGGACTAAGAATGACTTCTCTCACCTGTAGTGAGCGGTGCCGTAGGAGGGGTAAGGCTGCTGCACCGGTAGGGGCATGTGGAACTCTGACATACCCCCTCCTAGGTGACCGCGCCAGCCTCCTGCTGTGGAGGACTGCTGTGACGAGACTGGAACAGAAACCACAACAAAGAAAGGTTACAATAGGATAATTTATCTCTGAGATATAGAACGCAAATGAGTGACTGAATGTTAGCATTCATTGACATGCTTGAATGCAGAGAAGGCTGATGCATGTCATTTTGCATTGCCCATTTAAGTGAAACCAGATAATTGCCTTTGACTAACAGACTGGAATATCATTTTGTTTGCATGTGAGATGAGAGAGTTTGCAGGCTGTCTGTACCTGAGGAGTAGGATGTGTTCCTGCTGTGGGGAGCTGGCATGGTCTGGTAACCCAGGCTCTGCTGGGAACCCCTCTGGTTGTAGTCGTAAGTCTGTGGTTGCTTGTGGCTTGCATTGCGCTGGTACCAGCCTTTCAGGTGCTCTGCCACCAGCGCCTTCTGGATGTTCTTGGTCAAATGTTCCGTCCTGGGCAGAGCTTGACGGTTCCTGGGCGGCCTCAGGGTGGCGTAGGGGTTCTGAGCCATACTGTCCATCTCGTCGTCACCATAGCGACTGCTGTACACATCATGTCCGTGGTTGGCCGGCGCAGCGTGGTATGAAGGGTTAACGTTGTAGTGACCCTCTAACTCGTTGTTGTACATGTAGACTCCATTAGAGTAGGGCTCTGGCTCTGTGTAGCTGGGGTAGCCCGTCACATAGTAGGCCGTAGTGGTGGGTCGTGGTGCCCGGGGGGGCTGGTATGTGTTGTAGCAGGCATCAGCCTGTGCCAAGTTGGGCATGCTGCCCGTGTTGGCGTAGATGTTGCCCTTCCTGCCACGCCAGCGGTCCCTGGGGCGGTGGGTATGGTTCCCAGGCACTGTATACTCCGCGCTGGATTGGCTGGTGTAGGATGAGCCATCGTCCAGGACCTCTGTGCTGTTGCTGCGGCGGAACGGGACGAACGCCGGGGGTGTGGTCTCTTGAGACTGGGACTCCAGACTGCCACTCCGCTGGCGGAAATGCTGGGGGTCGTCATCTGACCTGGAAACGAACAACATCATGATGAACAACATGATCCTCCTTCTTATATACAGTGTTAGATTGATCACTACCTGACATAGGGTTAGAAATCCCATCTAGAAGTTATACAGAGGACAAAGGTCTAGACAGGATGCTAGTATAATTGGGCCTCCTGGTCGGTGTTGAGGAGCATCAGAGGCATCTTTGTAGGTGAGGGGTGTACGGAGGTCATGGAGGCCAGGGCCTGTATTCACAAAACATCTCAGAGTAGAAAATTGGTGCTGAGAACAAACATTTTACTCCTACTCTTACGGGTAAAAATAAAAGCTATACATGAAGGCTCTTTAGTAATAAGAGTCCCACCTAGTCGACATATTTAGGACACTTCATGAGCTGTCCTAACCAGTTAAGAGTTACCAGCAGGTGTCTTGATAATAGAAAAATGCAGCAAGTCAGTGGTTCCTGTTTTGATATTTCTACATGATCAACCCATAAATAATCTAAACCTACATGCAACAGTACCTCTTCCACTTTTGATAATGATTTCTTATGAGGCCTATTTCACATGATACACCTAAATACACTATGTTTTTCTTTCACTTATTGAATTACCTACATTATCATTTCAAGTTATCCCTTTGGAGCGCAACATCAGGTTGTTAAAACAGTCTGAATTGGGCATGCCTTAACGTTGGGCAGTTGAATTCGCCTTGATCCTAGGGTTATGTTAACTTGATTGTGTTCGATGAAAGTTAGATCTTTTAAACGCTGTATGCAACATTATCGGCAAGTGACTTGATGCCTACTGTGCCAAAAATATTTAGAGTTGTTAGACAGGAGTGACAAGTGTATTGATAAAACAGTTTTATTGTAAACATTCAGCTGTTAACAACAATCGGAATTTGTTAAAAAAGCCTTATGCATGCCAACATATTAGGGCAATAATAAAGAGTAGGCAAAGTGATCGTGTCAGGCTAAAATTACAAGCATTTTGACCATTGCAAAATTTGATGTACCGTCACATTCACCGGGGTTGTCTGAATGGTGCTATATAGTTCACAGAGTACTATGTCTCATCACGATTGGCTATTCCCCATCATTTGCAGCATGTCAATGAGAGTCATCACTATCTTTACTTTGCGGTACCTCGAACTGTCGTGATTAACAGTTGAATCATTTTTACAAGTTGATTTTACTCCTGGCTCAGAGTTTGTCTGAGCAGTCTTTAAACATTGTCCTAAAAATCTGCTCTGAGCTGGGAGATTCTTTGTCTTAAAACAGGTTTGAATAGGATTCCTAGGACCTTTCTGAGATGCTTTGTGGATACGGGCCTGACCTACCTGAACTGGATGCTGCTGTAGGCATTACGGGTGAGGAGGGGGGTGGGAGGCATGCTGTGTGCAGAGGCAGGCTTGTGGCTCGATAAGGCATCTTGGTGATTGTAGTTGAAAGGTTCCTGGACTTTGCCATAATTTAATCTGAAACACAGATAAGAACCATGCTTTTCACAGACTTGGAGCTTCTACCTTGATTACACGGCCTCTCCCTCTCCTCGCCACGCAAAACATAATATTAAAGCTGTATCCTTGTGTGCAGGGATTTCAGTCATCATTTTCACCTGGATGACTGTCATTTCATAGGTCATTGATCTTTCTCTTCATGGAACGGTAAACAAATAACATTACCAAACAGTAGCAGTAGAACTCCTGCTCTCCTCTCTCCCAGCAGCATATCATCCAAGTCATTTGGTAAATGTTCACGCAGTGAGCGAATACGTTCAAATTCAGAGTTTCCAGAGCAGCTTTCCGGTCCCAGACTATTTTCCCCTCCTTGGGATTGTGGTTTCTTCCTTAGCAGGCATAGACATGCTTACTGCTGTCTATTTCTTTTTTTACATGGAGCGTGTTGGGGCTGATAAGAGAAGGTTGTGGGGGCAGCAGGAGAAGAGGCTGGTAGGAATGCAGGCAGCTCTCCCTGGTTCTCCTCTACAGGTCTATACTCGCTGCTGCTCCCTGGGCCCCAAGAATAACAGTCTGAAACAGACTGGGTAACAAAACAACCCAGAGCCAGGAGAGCTGTCAGTGGCCAGGCCCGTGCAAGAGCTCTTACCTGTTGTTGGGGCTGAGGTCCTGGGACTGCTCGTGGGCTGAGGCCAGTCGGTCAGACTGGCAGTGGAGGCTCAGGGTTTCTGAGTGGTGGGGCCGGGGAGAGTACTGCACAGAATGGGACTGTTGCCTTTGGCCTCCCAGATCCTCGTCTAAAACACACAGGTGAACAGAAGGAACTGTCATTGTCACAGCCTGCTAAAAGCTATGGGGATGCTACAGATGTGAACAGAGAATTTAGCTAATGTATGTATGATATAACCTCCGCAGCACTCACCATCGTCCAGAGTAAGACTGTCGGACAGTGAGCTGAGTTCTGCAAGGTTCACATCATCTGAGAAAAGGGGAGAAATGGAGGTTAACACATGCTTGTGTTGGGCTTTTCATTAGAGGCCACATCTGATAGAAACCCATGTCCTGAAGTCTTCTTTCTTTCAGACTAGTACAGACAAGGCGCTTCTGACAGGAATTGTGATTCCTCAGTATGCTACAGTCAATCTAAACTGTGTTATCACTGTGACTGTATGCAATGTCTGGTTGTTGGTATGGCGTGGTGTAGGCTACCTGCTATGATTATTGATGCTCTCTGGGTGGGCTTTTTGCCCGTCTTGATCCTGTATTTGTTGATCTCCTCCTCAATCTCCTGCAGCTTCCTCATGGCGTCCAGGCAGTTCCTCCTCCTCTTCTTCTTCACCGTCTTACAGAGCTCAGCCTCGTTGGCTAGTTTCTTGGCCGCTTCCACGATCTTCTGCTGCAGGGCAAACTTGCTCTCCAGGTTTCTGAGATGGGGATCCTGCAGGACAAGAAGACACAGTAGAAACAGATGAGATTAGTAACTTGCACACAGGCACGCAGATCAGTGCAAAGGGGATATTCACAGAATAAAATAAGCATATTCATCACTAGAAATTCCTTATCCTGGTCGTATATAGAGAATGTCCTCCACACACACACAAACACACACACACACAATTAAAATGTTGCATTACAATGTCAGTCAAGTCTAAGATTTATTAGCCAAAAGAACACATAATATTTATGACAGCCAGTGCTCCCATCCTGTGACTCCTATACTAACCGCATCATAGGGGAAGAGGTCGTCCAGTTTGAAGGCTGTCCCCATGCGCCGACGCACCGCGGGGGGCTTTTCACCCGAGTCCAGAGGGTACTCTTTAGGCAGCCTGCCTGTCAGGTCCTGGAAAAACAAAAAGAGAACAATCAGCAGTGATATAATCTAATTGAAATTATTTCATTCAAGTACTGATGAAGATGCTTACAGCTTCTCGCAGGCAGATCTTCTTGAGCTCCTCTAGTTTCTGAGTCAGAGAGTCCTGCAAGTCCTTCTCTTTATTCTTTAGGTCAGCAATCTTCTCCTTCTTTAACTCCTCGCTCACATCAGAGTCTCCTGACCCTGCATCAGGCAGATATTCTATTAAAACCATTATGATCACTTCAATCTCATCTAATCAGCATTTGTCTTTATGAAGTCAATAGGACCAATATGTCCGTCAAGCATTGTCCATTGTTAGCTGATTGTTTACCTGCTGAGATGAGGGATCTGTTGCTGGCCATGATGAGCTGGTCTTTACTCTCCATGCTGGACAGCTTACTGATCCTGGGCGCTCCAATCTCCGTCAGGTCCATGGCGATGTCACCCAAACTTCTGGCCGTGGTAACTTTGGACTGGAGAGAGGGGGGAGGGGAAGAAGGAAAAAGAGGGAGACGGTAACAGTCACACACCAGTATTTATTCTTAAATGACTGCGCAGCGAGATACGAGCCCCATTTGATGCTTCAGCCCAGGCTGGGAAAGGAGCCCTCTCTCAGCACGATTCCTGGATGAGCACCATCTGCTTCTGAAAGGCTGAAACCCACCTGACTGCAGCCACACACTCATTCACCCCTCGGAGCAACTATCATAACTCACACTCAGCTTGTGTAACGACAGTAAGTTAAATAACCCACCAAAATATGCACCATCTAAACAAACACGTAAAAAAATGTCCTTCTGTGTTGATTAATCAAATAGAGCAGCAAGGAAAGTCGACATGAAATCAAGAATCCCCACAGCTATGCTTAGGCTATTCTAAGAACACTATAATATACATCAATTAAAATGGGGCAGATACATTAGGCCTGTCCCAGACAAAAAAAATCTTGGTCGATCAAGAGTCGTCTGTTCTTTCGACCAATCGATTGGCTATTCAGTAGGCTATTCTTTTGACCAATCGATTGGCTATTCAGTAGGCTATTCTTTCGACCAATCGATTGGCTATTCAGTAGGCTATTCTTTTGACCAATCGATTGGCTATTCAGTAGGCTATTCTTTTGACCAATCGATTGGCTATTCAGTAGGCTATTCTTTTGACCAATCGATTGGCTATTCAGTAGGCTATTCTTTTGACCAATCGATTGGCTATTCAGTAGGCTATTCTTTCGACCAATCGATTGGCTATTCAGTAGGCTATTCTTTTGACCAATCGATTGTGCTGGGCCTGGCTCAGACTTGCTGCACTGTGTAAAAATAAATGAAAAACAGCGAGTGACTGACTAGCACCTGTTGTCTCCCTCTCCTCCCTGCTGCAGTCACCACCACAGAACATCAGTGTTTATAGTGTTGTCTCTCTCTCCTCCCTGCTTCAGTCACCACCACAGAACATCAGTGTTTATAGTGTTGTATCCCTCTCCTCCCTGCTGCAGTCACCACCACAGAACATCAGTGTTAATAGTGTTGTCTCCCTCTCCTCCCTGCTGCAGTCACCACCACAGAACATCAGTGTTTATAGTGTTGTCACCACCACAGAACATCAACAGTGTTTATAGTGTTGTCTCCTCCCTGCTGCAGTCACCACCACAGAACATCAGTGTTTATAGTGTTGTCTCCACAGAACATCTCTCCCTCCCTGCTGCAGTCACCACCACAGAACATCAGTGTTTATAGTGTTGTCTCCCTCTCCTCCCTGCTGCAGTCACCACCACAGAACATCAGTGTTTATAGTGTTGTCTCCCTCTCCTCCCACCACCACAGAACATCAGTGTTTATGCAGTCACACCACCACAGAACATCAGTGTTTATAGTGTTGTCTCCCTCTCCTCCCTGCTGCAGTCACCACCACAGAACATCAGTGTTTATAGTGTTGTCTCCTCTCTCCTCCCTGCTGCAGTCACCACCACAGAACATCAGTGTTTATAGTGTTGTCTCCCTCTCCTCCCTGCTGCAGTCACCACCACAGAACATCAGTGTTTATAGTGTTGTCTCCCTCTCCTCCCTGCTGCAGTCACCACCACAGAACATCAGTGTTTATAGTGTTGTCTCCCTCTCCTCCCTGCTGCAGTCACCACCACAGAACATCAGTGTTTATAGTGTTGTCTCCCTCTCCTCCCTGCTGCAGTCACCACCACAGAACATCAGTGTTTATAGTGTTGTCTCCCTCTCCTCCCTGCTGCAGTCACCACCACAGGACATCAGTGTTTATAGTGTTGTCTCCCTCTCCTCCCTGCTGCAGTCACCACCACAGAACATCAGTGTTTATAGTGTTGTCTCCCTCTCCTCCCTGCTGCAGTCACCACCACAGAACATCAGTGTTTATAGTGTTGTCTCCCTCTCCTCCCTGCTGCAGTCACCACCACAGAACATCAGTGTTAATAGTGTTGTCTCCCTCTCCTCCCTGCTGCAGTCACCACCACAGAACATCAACAGTGTTTATAGTGTTGTCTCCCTCTCCTCCCTGCTGCAGTCACCACCACAGAACATCAGTGTTAATAGTGTTGTCTCCCTCTCCTCCCTGCTGCAGTCACCACCACAGAACATCAGTGTTTATAGTGTTGTCTCCCTCTCCTCCCTGCTGCAGTCACCACCACAGAACATCAGTGTTAATAGTGTTGTCTCCCTCTCCTCCCTGCTGCAGTCACCACCACAGAACATCAACAGTGTGTATTGCGCTGTCCATGTTGCTGAAGTTACAACATAATTACAGATATTTCTGACTGAAAAGTTCTATTCTCAAAATGCCTAATTTGTTTAGGAAAAACATTCCCTATTCCCTCAACACTTGCTCTCCTTACATGACACATGTATGCATCACATGCACGTGACCAATAGGGTCTGACTTATAGCATATCATAATATGTAGGCCGTCATTGTAAATAATAATTTGTTCTTAACTGACAAGCCTAGTTAAGGTTAAATACAAAATAATCACATCAATAAATTGGTTATAACAAACTCCTAACACAAAATGGATGCAGAGGAAGTGCCAAATAAACTCGATACCAGGGAATGTTCACCCGTTGCTTATTAGGAAAGGGAAATTCAGACGTGTGGAATAAATTTGACTTGTTTTTGGGACAATTTGGAAGAGTGTAAACAACACAAAATAAGTTATAAATAATACCAGAGGCTGGTCTAACAAACAAATATTGTAAAGCATTTAATACAGCATAGTAAAGATTTTAAAAAGCAGAATTTGTGAAATTGTTTATCTAACATGTTGTGGTTGCGTGAGGCTTGGTGCACACAGAATCAGTAGGCTATTAACACAAACATCCAGCAGAAGAAGGATCAGTCTTATTTCTGGAGATATATATGGATGATTTATAAAGCCAGGCACATTTAACAGTTAGGCTGTTGATTATAGACCTAATTAAGTTGGGGTTTCCTTTCTCCTCACTTTTCATAGACAATTAAGTCAAGTGCTGTTTTCCTGTCTCCTAACCGCTGCTACCTCCGCCGCATTGTTCTCAACACCAATATGCTGGTTCGCTTTGCAACTATGCACACAGCAACATGGTCTAGGAAACGCACTGATATTTTTCAAAACCACGGACAGCGACCACTATCCAACATGGGAGACAGCGCATTTGTTATAAAATACAATATTTTTTTTGTGTTGCACCATTATTCTTACATAATATAACCATAAACAACTTCAGTAGTATGTCTTACACTGATGGACTGTGCCATCCCAACAATGGATCAGTCCACTCAGACAGGTCTTGTACACCATGATTTAACAAAAACATTTTTTCCTACTGCTCGACTAAAGAAATCTTGGTCGACCAACAGCCGATCGACCAAACAATCGACCAGTCGACTAAATTGAGTCAACCATAAGAAACATGTTAGCAAACAGAGGAGTAAAGGTTAAGACAAGAACAGTAGCACTCAGATGTGGAGTGGAGTGAGAAGGAGCGTGGTGGGGGTGACAAGGCCCTGATAAGGCTAGGAACAGCACAGAGGCACAGATGCAGGTAAGGGGATGAGGGTAGGAGAAGAGCAGTAGTGCTGTGCTGCTGACACACTCACTTTGCTCTGCTTCCTGTCCAAATAGAACTGATGCTGACTGATGGCCATCACCCAGATGGTCTTAATCAGAGAGTGGCTGGCATACCACGTGTGAATGACCAATCCAGTCTGCCCGAAAGTACGCCTGGAAACTATCCTTCTGCGGATAAAAAGAGAGACAGACACAATTTTAATCCCTCATGTTACTGCTAGGTAGGAGTCATTTCATCTCTTTAATCCAAACTGACAACACAACAACTGAATACCTGGATATCTAACTATAGATACACTTTTAATAACATGATGGGTACTGATATCAGAATCATACACAATCAGAGATTAGAAAACAATTCCTTGCATAAACTAATCTCATGACTGGTTCTGTAATTCAATACATTGATGGGGGAGAGATGCAGTGTTGGAACAGAGATGTTTCATTCCAACCAAGGTGGCTAGCAGCACCATATTAAACATGTGATCCAGCACTGAGGCTGGAAGTGCTGTAATGTCCTGAGAACACTGACTGCAGCAGTCCTTTACAGCAAGAAGGAAGGCCTTCATTCGACACTAGCAAGATATTGTATTGGAGTCAGCTCATTGACACTAGGCTCTGAAATTATGCCTGTTATGATTCAGAAAGGCTAGGATCAGAATAGAAGACAACAGATTCCTGGGTTGAGTTCAGTAGGCACCGAACATTTTGAGGTACTAAAGAAACTGACCCTACAGAACACAACCCAGGATCACTATATGAATCCAGTGTCTGTTCCATCTCACCTGTCAGGGTCGTTCACCTCTACAGCAAATTTCTTCTCACGGAAATACAAATTCTCCAGCTGCTTCCACTGAAACAACTGCAGGGAGAGAAAACAGGACACACCACTTAGTAAATAGTCCACTGGACCATGCCCTGTTTGAGTGAGTGGCAGACCTAGAGAGATGTGCTTTGATACATCCGTATTTATTCCAAGCGGCTTGAGGCATCCAATGTGTGGAAACTCAAACACAATGCCACTAGCATGGAAAGACACTTGTTTAGTCCCAGATACACCAGCCTTTCTCAACGTTAACAATAACAGTAGCAGCTGTGCACAGAGGACAGCCACTCAGTCAGGTGGAATTGACTTACTACTCATTAATGAAGCCTGTGTAGAGAGCAAGACCTGCCTAGCAAGAAGCCTCACATTTCATTCTATCCTGGAGGGAGAGCACTGAAAACAGGAGGAGGAGTGGGGTGAAACATCTGCATACAGCAGAACCGGGCTTTCTTTAGAGAGATTCTGAGCTCTTTTCGCTGAGAGCGATGGACTCTCCCTTGGTCTGGCTGTGTGAGAATCCACCACTGGCACCAGGGTCTGGGGTGTAGATTTATGGCACATGACCCTTAACTACAATCCTCAGCGAGAAATCTAAACGATATCACAAGCAACCCAGCCCATGATACTGTGTACTGCTCTTTTTTTTTAACCCCACATCCCCTATGGACTGAGAACTGATTTTAGTACATTGAAGTCTTGGTAAAAATGTTAATAACACAATAGGGAATCGTATTCTTCTAAACAGGTTCTACATGTTTCCAGTATAGTATACACCGCAGTCACTGCTTTACAACTGTGGATTGTACAGTACATTAACATACAATTACTTACAGGTAACCCAAAAACAGAATGACAACAGCAACTCACATGAATATATCCTGAACTACCTAGTCTGGTAATAGGGGGCTTACCAGGGCAGGTTTTAGTGCTTTTTAAATCCCGGGTGAATTATCAGGGTGGTATTGAATCCCCTGGCCAAGTTTCCAACAGGGCTAGAGCGTCCTTGAACAATACATTCATCTGTTCTCAGGCAGCCAGATAGGTGTTGCAAGAGTGTCAGCTGAGCAGGCTCCGCCTCTCTCCTCCCATTCCCTCTGACATCACAGACACCTCACTCTGACCTCGCCCACCTTGCACTGCTCTGCTCTCTCTCCTTTCCTCATGAATTTGCTCTGTGTAACTCACTCCTTCTCTCACTCTATCACAATCTTCCTCCTCAGTCAAACCAGATGAACAAGTTGTGCATAGAGAGGTATTCAACCTCCTCTCCTCTTCAGTGAAAAGACCACTATGACCCCCTTTCTTTCAGTGTGTTTCCCTTCATCCACAGATCTTAGATTAGCCCTCCACAGTCATAACCCTTTGTGATGTGTTATCTGGGTTCTAAAATACCATGCCAACCCCTGTTGTTCAGAGTGCTATCAATTCCAGCCTCCCACCGCTCCCCAAGACAAATATTTCAGGAATCTACTACTTTGGTCTAATCATTAATAGCGGGCCCCTCTTCACCTCCATGTGAATACAGGACAGCTCTCGGTCAGCTCTCAGAACTGGGCCCAAGCTGACAAGGAAGAATCTCTCACTACACCTATAAAGTCCGTTATTAAAACCAAAGGAAAATGTCAAACTAAATTTCTGCAACTCACAAAGCAAATGCTGTAGCCAATAACAGTGTATTAGATGTCAATATTTCATAAGATGTTATTTCATGCTTTAAGTAAAGTGATCCAGACCATTTCTCCATTGCTGCTCCAGCCAATACTGTAGGCCTAGCCTAATCAATTAGATCCCCAGTATAACTGTGGATTGGGAGCATGGTAATTAGTGAACAATGGGAACCAGCAGGTTCCACACTTCCCACAGACTCACCCCATTGTGTGGGAGACCCCTCTCTAATTCACAAACCCCCTGGATACTTACTACATACAGCACATTCAGAAAATAAACAGAAAACACACATTCACATAACTAGATCATTAGACAGTTTCAAAACACCACACATACACACATAACCATTTTAATGAGTGCTCATGTATGGCCGAAGGTAGTAAGTGCCAAAATATATCAAGGATGTGTGACACACCTTTAACTCTGATCACAAGAACCCACTTACTATTTGGACAGAATAAACAGTCCAAGCCAGTGCTGCCAAACTGCATTGCAGAGAAACCACCACCAAAACTAAACATGAGGTGAATGGTAGAGAGACAGTCCAGTCATCTGGAGAACAGAACAGTAGTTCCCCATTTCAATCTCGTTTATTTCAGATGTTAGCGATTTCTCTTCTCATTAGAGCCCATGCCAAAATACCTGTGGTTTGAGATATTCCCAGAACATTCTGATGCAGACCCAACCCTGAACCCACAACAACCTCCCCAGACTCCCCCAGGCCCTGTGACGTGATGGAGGAATCCTCTGAGGAAGATAAATAAAGTGTGTCAAAGGTCGGGACTTACACGCAGGAAGAGAACCACCACACCCTTCTCATACAGTCACATGGTACGCTGGTTCACTGAACATTTCCAGCAAAGGCATGACGAGAGAGAATGCTACAGTCCACTACAAACACACACATTAATTAAGGCTCTGGTTTTAACCTATTATATACGGTGGTGAAAGAAGTGTGAAGAGGGCTTTTAGGGAATGGAGCCGCATGGTCCTCTGACACAGCTAGCCTTGGATTTTAGCACCCGTATAAATATTTGAGCAGCCTTTTATTGTTCCAAGATAAAAAATTAAGGGTCTAATCATATATGATTATTACCATTACAGAAATGATTTTACCCTTACTGAGCTGTGCTTACATTGGTTTTATTGGTTGACCATATAACTGGACCTGCAAGTGATTATAATACAAGTAAGTGTTAAATGACTTACTGATAAGAGGAAGAGAGAGATGGACTGAAACAGACAGAGACACGGAGAGAAAAAGAGAGATAGAGTGATAAAGCCCTTTGAATTGAAATTGAGAGAGAGAGAGCGAGAGACTGAAACAAACAGACAGAGACACACACAGAGAGCCAGAGCGAGAGAGAGAGCGCTCTCTATATCACAGCCATTTGCTCCTCAGACCATCTTAGAAATAACTTTTAATTTAAAGAAGGCCTTTGTATAAAATGTGGTGCTCTAGCATACATTTTATTCTCCTGTTGGTTACTATTGAGATTTTGGAAAAAGCCCCAGTTCTCTTTTACCCAACAGACAGGGATAAGAAGTTGTGGTTCATCCCATCCATTAAGTTGTGATAAAGCTGACAAGAGGTTAAACTACATTAGCTTCTTTCAGCGCATGTCACTGAAGTCTGGGAAAACGTCAAGAATCCCAAGATTCCTCACAGGACGATTGGACTGCTGCAGTGGGATTCCTTTTCTGCAGCCCCCCCTCCAAGACCCCTTCAGACCCCCACACTTCAAGACCTCCTCAACCCCCCCACCCTTCAAGACCCACTCAACCCCCCTTCCAAGCCCCTCACACCCTTCCAAGCTTCTCACAGCCTTCCAAGCCCCTCACACCCTTCCAAGCTTCTCACAGCCCCCCTGACAAGGTGATTGTGTTTTATTGCTTGATCAATTGTTTGCTCTCTGAGAGAAACACACACACACAATGACAGGCAGCTTTGCATAATGAGCTCAGCATGCTTGGAGAAGGGCAGAGGGGGGCTGCGATGAATACAAAGGTCGCCAGCCTTGATAGGAAGCACTATCAATATTCTACCAGATGACAGGCCCCTCTAGAACAGCAACAAGAGTTGTGTACTTAAAAAAACATATTACAAAAGTCCACCGTTTCACCAGGGGTCTGCTACGGAGGAGTTTTGGCATGGGTGCTCCCTCCCTCCTTGTGTGGTTGGTGGGCCTGGGTAGAGCATAGCTCTCTCTCAGAGCTGAGCCCCTCACAGAGACCGCCCAGGCTGGCTTGGTGCCGGCTCATCCAGCCCCAGAGCCCTGCCTGCTCCCCATCCTGCACCATAATTACACCTTCCACTGGAAGGGCTGCTGAGAAAGGAGCAGGGATAGGCTGGGTTTAATATATGGGACACGCCCAGTAATGCCTTGGCATTCACTGGAACAGCATTCCCAGCTGTGTCAACAGGGATCCAACATGTGAACAGGTAAGAGACATAGTAATGAAGTGGGCGGAGGAAAACACACAAGAATAAATTGTAACTTTTTTACATTTAAGGCCAAAACTGTAACTTTAGGTTTCATATTGGGAATCACAGTCATGATTATTTCAATCACACCCTAAATGAGGAATGCCACAATCTTATCACCATAATCCAGATACTATCACACCCACATTGATAACAACTTTCCCTCCCTTTACCCTGGCCAAGAACACAAGCTTCTTGTTGCCATTATTTACAGTTTGGTGGATTATTAACCAGAGTGGAGCTGGTTGTTCAGTTAGACCATAAGGAGAAACAAGTCACAGAAGGCCAACCTACCTTCCGAGGTTTCAACTTGTCCCGTAAATCGTACTGTCCAATGCCTTTATAGCTGACTCCCAGCCACCACGGCAGGCCCTGCTTGTCCTGTTGGGAAGGCAAGGCAAGGCACACCAGTCATTAGGAGCAGCTTAAGTGGTACATTTTTAAAAGAAGAACGGGCCATTACTGTGACAATTACCCCATTAGGCTAGCAGCACTAGCAACACAAGGAGAGATCAAATGCATTGAAGCAGCCCTAAAAAGCTTCAGACCGAGTCATTTTAACAGCAGCGTTTGATGTGCTCAGACACCCTGCTTTAATGAGTGAGGTAGGAGAGCGGGACTGGTGGGGCTGAGGCTCTGGGAGTGAGAGAGTTTCTGAGAGAAGGATCACTCAATCATTATTTAACTAAGCACGGAGCCTGAGAAAACAGCCAGCTAAGGTCCCTGTCCAGCGTCCAGAGGGAAAACGGCTGTATTTCTATCTGAACACACAACTTTTTTATATTTTAAAAATGCTAGCTAGATGGGAAAGCAAACATGAAAACAAATGTACAGATGTTTGATGCTTCCTACTGTAAGATACAGGGTTGATTTCTCTCTTACCTTTACTGGATAATAATGAACTCCATATGTAGGGAGGGACTCCACTAAGGCCAAATACCTTCAAAACGGAGAGGGATGCATTAGCAGTAATTCAGGCAGTTACACTTCATCAACGTCTGTGAGTGGCTGCTCTACAGAAGTTTGAATGGGCTTTAAGCCCCAGTCAGTCATTCACCAGACACAGTCATTTACAGTGGCGGAGCCATCGATTTCTTTACAGGGCCTTGGAGAATAAATTGATCAAGTCAAGGGCACAAATCATACAGCCGTGTGTAAATGACCTCGCTAGGCTAAGCCAGGGAAAACAGAGTGGACCTCTGTCACACACTGCTGGCTGCCCAAAGCATAGTAAAAGTTTGCTGTCCCCTAATTAATGACACATTCTGGCAGTGTGACAGCAACCCCTTTAAAACAAAAACACAGGAGTAGACGCTACAGAGGACTGCAGAGTGTGTTGGACTGATGAACGTGCTAAACTAGAGGTCCACAGCAGCTCATTTCCTCCATGCACTTGACTTACCGCACAATTGCTTGCCCTCTGCTGAGGCCCTTCAGGTTCTCATAGTGCTCGATCACTCGGTCTTCACTGTAATAGAGAAAAATAAAAGCCGAAATGAATAAGCCATTACTGATTGTAACATATCCCCAAACAGAGACAAGTGGTGAGACAGTCCTTCCCTGACACACATCGTTCCTGTTCATGGAGAGAATTCTGTCTGGCCTACTGGCCTGACCATGGTTCTCATCTGTTCTCAACTCACACACACAGCCCTGTAATTCCAATCTGCCCAATCCATACAGCTGCTGTTCATCAGTGGGCTGGGCTGCAGCCTCAGATGAATGCTGAGGCAGAAGAACAAGATGCAGCAGCATACACTCAGACAGACACAGGAGCTGTTAACAAGCGGCTGGCCTGGCCGTCTCGTTCTCTCACCCTCCTGTCTAGCCCAGCTCCCATGAAGACATGATGAAGTCGGCACCAACCTGGCTGTTCATGATGCAGCCAGACGTAATTCACACAGAGCACTAATTAATACAGCCCATCTGAGATAAACAGCCTGGCAGGACTCTGGGTGTACCTCCACCTCGCTGCCCACACCAGCTCATCTGCATGGGAAAATAATTGCTTTGTGCATCCAGGTGTTAGCGACAATTAAAAAGCCATTTGATGAGGATAGGGACGGGGTGAGGGGAGGATTGGTATTGACAGGACTGTCTGATATCTATGGAACTGTGTGTAATCCAATTGGATTAATACCCCTTGTGCATTTGTGGTTAAAGTGTTTTTAATGTGGCACTGCTTACCAGTATACCAGGGAGGGGTGCTCCCTCAGGACTCTAGTGGGTAAAACCGGGAGCTTGTTCAGGTCCGACCTGGAGCTTTCAACACTGTAAATACAGAAGGATTGAGACATAATGATCAACTGAATTAATTCACAAGAACAGTAACAGTTGTATCTTAAAAAGGCTCATTTACATCTCCAATAGGACCAGGGGGCATTTTAATGCTCCATAATAATAACAACACTGCTGATTGATCAAAAGTTCTTATTACTGTCATTACGCCGTTATTAGACTGTCATTACACTAGTAGACTGTCATTACACCAGTAGACTGTCATTACACTATTAGACTGTCATTACACTAGTAGACTGTCATTACACTAGTAGACTGACATTACACAATTTGACTGTCATTACACTATTAGACTGACATTACACTATTAGACTGACATTACACTATTAGACTGTCATTACACTATTAGACTGTCATTACACTAGTAGACTGACATTACACTATTATACTGGCATTACACTATTATACTGTCATTAAAGTATTAGACGGACATTACACTATTAGACTGACATTACACTATTAGACTGACATTACACTATTAGACTGTCATTACACTATTAGACTGACAATACACTAGTAGACTGTCATTATACTATTAGACTGACATTACACTAGTAGACTGACATTACACTATTATACTGGCATTACACTATTATACTGGCATTACACTATTATACTGTCATTACACTATTAGACTGTCATGACACTAGTAGACTGACATTACACTATTAGACTGGCATTACACTATTAGACTGTCATCATACTAGTAGACTGTCATTATACTATTAGACTGACATTACACTAGTAGACTGACATTACACTATTATACTGGCATTACACTATTATACTGGCATTACACTATTATACTGGCATTACACTATTAGACTGTCATCATACTAGTAGACTGTCATTACACTATTAGACTGTCATTACACTATTAGACTGTCATGACACTAGTAGACTGACATTACACTATTATACTGGCATTACACTATTAGACTGTCATTACACTATTAGACTGTCATTACACTATTAGACTGTCATGACACTATTAGACTGACATTACACTATTATACTGGCATTACACTATTAGACTGTCATTACACTATTATACTGGCATTACACTATTAGACTGTCATTACACTATTAGACTGTCATTACACTATTAGACTGTCATTACACTATTATACTGGCATTACACCGTGTAATTACTACTCTAGATCTCCATGATGACCATCTCTGAGTTCAATAAACCCCAATATCCAATAATAACCCCAAATGAGTTCGACAGAGCAGAACACAGGGGACAGAGATCATGTGAAATATCAACATTAAAATGTTTTACAAATTGTCATTGATGTGTTGTACAGAACAGGTCAAGTCCCACATCATATAGGAAGAAAGTGACAACCAAATCAAAATAGAAAAAGTGGTCATGACTGGACATTTTTCATATTTTTATCTGGCAGGCTATTGATGCATTCCAACAGACTAGGCTTAATATCCACTTAGGTCTTGTCAAAGTGTCTCAATATAAACAGATAAAAGCCCTTTTAATTAACAGAGGAAATTGAAATATAGTTCTATCATGTCAAGGCGCAGTTCCAGAATGGGATGGTAATTATGACTCACGAGTAAATGTTTTTCAATGTTATCACATGTGCATTCTTTGAGGTGTGTGTGTACAGTACAGGCGTTGACCTCAATCTTTGCATGCCAGTGTAAAGAGTACGAGATAGTCCTACCATATGTCATTTACCATATAATTTCATAAACACACAATTAAGACCTCATGTAATCATAAATGCCACAGGTACCTCAAGTCTGGAGGTGATCTAATACACAGCAATAGAAAATGACCTCTCTGTATTAACTGTGTTGTATGTCACTGTCAAGGTCTGAGATAGTGAACTATGAGTCACTCCAACACAAGATGGGGGAGCATTTGCTCTACAATTACTGATCGACAAAGAGGGCTATGACTTGGCAGGCCAGAGCACTGGAGCCCGGAACAAAAGCCATTCACCAGTTTTGGCAGCCCATGCAGTGTTGAAAGGTAGTGTACAACTCACAGAGGAGAGCTTTTCAAAAATAGGACTTGGCCTCTCAGACAGGACTCAGACCAGTAGATCCTTCATATCTGTATCATGTTCTAAACTACTGGGACAACATAGTATACTTATGTTTTGGTATTTTTTCATTGAAACTATTTAATGTAATAACTACTGAAGAAAATCAACAAAAGAAACCACAAAGCAGGAGCTGAACTTTTAAAAATATGTAAATTGCAGTTTCTCAATGATCTCCAAAGTGAAATGAAAAGAACTAAACAATCCTTAGAATGCAGAGGCCATAATGATCTAGTAATATGAACCTGCTCACTCAGTAGAAAGGTAAAACACTACAGAGAGAAAGCCACTTGAATCATTGTTCCCTAGCTAGCTGCCTCCCGGAGGTTCACTAGTCTCTGCTGCTATGGCAGTTAGTTCACTGCTGTGGAGTTGGATGGCATACATTTTATAGGGCGCTGGGGCTGGTGTTGTTAGGGTGATCTACTATGTAGCCACATTGCACTTGTCAGCAATCTGGAATTCATTACACGTCCTGTGACGTGGGCTGGGGGCAGCTCCTCCACCCTGCCAGCCAGGGGGTTGGCTAAACATTCATACAGTAGGTCAGCTATTTCAGTGGGCTGATAGTAAGTCCCTGTTAAGGAAATGCAAAGAAAGAGACCAGGATATCCCCATTGCTGTGAAATTCCCAGCAAAAGCAGGTTGGGTCTACATTTGAGTGAGTAAATTGACAGTGTCAGGGGTGCTGTAGCCTATAGGCATAATGGTTTATACTAACGACATTTAACTGGGATGTGACAGTTATCAGCTGAAAAGTATTACATGGTGATATTACACTGCATGTCATCTAGGCTACTACATTAACACTGCATAACATCAAAGGTAAAATGATAACCCCTAGAATACATGTTTTTATTCCCCTATATGCACATAATCCCAATGAACATGCAAAGTCAATCCAAGACTAGAGGCACAACAGGAAACTATAAAGTGATAGCTCAGCAGACGCCAGGCTTTGACTACAGAGAAATGACATCACAATGGTTAGTATTTGACGCCCGGCAGTCTACCGTGGCCTAGTGAGGACTGCACTCCTGAAGCTCATCCCTTTTAGAACAGGCAGTACATTTGAGGAGGGGGTTCTCCCTAACTCCTACAAATCTAATCTCAGAGCTGCAGGGCCCTTTGCAATGAGTGTCTAGAGCTACACATGTTTTATGAGAGGATTTGCCAAACTTCCTTATCCAAAAAGGTAGAAATGAAAACCATCAGAGAGGAAAAATATGTATTAGTCTAAAAACAGGAGAGAGTAGGAGAGAGTAGGCTGGGATATATAGTTGGACAGGCTCCCATCCACACTCATTTGACAGACTTTGTTGGCAGGGTCTGTTTCGTTGCGCTTTCAGACAAGACAAAGTGCAGCTGAAACATTAACTGACGAAGCTGCCTGACACCTCAGGGCTAAACAATCGGAAAACGCACCCTTAATATACTACAACACAAGGCAGTGAAGGGCTCCACTGGGCATCCTGAATACTATACAATGAACTGAAGCTTGCCCAAGAAGTGGGATATAAAAAAACAGGTGCTGCTGAAATTAGAGTTTTGCGAGTACAAAGATAAGACCTTGATGTAGAAACAAACTGCATTTTAAGCATCAAATATCCCAGTGTGCATTCACACAATACATTTCCTTACAGAGCAGATCAATGCTTCTGTGTTCAGATAGGCCTGATGCCCAGCGGTCTCTAGGAGACCCAAGCTGGGGATAACACCCCACAAGTTCAACCTGCTCAGTGCTCGTCCACTCTGACGGACAGGACAATATTTCCTGATTACCTCAGCCCTCTCTTCTCCACCTGATGACTAAAATAACAAACCTTATCACCAGGTCAAGCCTTTCAGTGCCTTATCTCTCCACCAAAACACATTAGGCTTTGTAAAAAAAAAAAATATATATATATATATATAGATACAGTTGAAGTCGGAAGATTACATATACCTTAGCCAAATACATTTAAACTCAGTTTTTCACAATTCCTGACATTTAATCCTAGCAAAAATGCCCTGTCTTAGGTCAGTTAGGATCACCACTTTATTTAAGAATGTGAAATGTCAGAATAATAGCAGAGAGAATGATTTATTTCAGCTTTTATTTCTTTCATCACACTCCCAGTGGGTCAGAAGTTTACATACACTCAATTAGTATTTAGTAGCATTGCCTTTAAATTGTTTAACTTGAGTCAAATGTTTCAGCTAGCCTTTCACAAGCTTCCCACAATAAGTTGAGTGAATTTTGGCCCAGTCCTCCTGACAGAGCTGGTGTAACTGAGTCAGGTTTGTAGGCCTCCTTGCTCGCACAAGCTTTCTCTGTTCTGCCAACAAATTGTCTATAGAACTTAGGTCAGGGCTTTGTGATGGCCACTCCAATACCATGACTTTGTTGTCCTTAAGCCATTTTGCCACAAATTTGGAAGTATTCTTGGGGTCATTGTCCATTTGGAAGACCCATTTGCAACCAAGCTTTAACTTCCTGACTGATGTCTTGAGATGTAGCTTCAATGTGTCCACATAATTTTCCTCCCTCATGATGCCATTTTTTTGTGATGTGCACCAGTCCCTCCTGCAGCAAACCACCCCCACAACATGATGCTGCCACCCCCGTGCTTCACGGTTGGGTGGTGTTCTTCGGCTTGCAAATCTCCCCCTTTTTCCTCCAAACATAACGATGGTCATTGTGGCCAAAAAGTTTTATTTTTGTTTCATCAGACCAGAGGACATTTCTCCAAAAAGTACAATCTTTGTCCCCATGTGCAGTTGCAAACCGTAGTCTGGCTTTTTTCATGGCGGTTTTGGAGCAGTGGCTTCTTCCTTGCCGAGCGGCCTTTCAGATTGTGTTGATATAGGACTTGTTTTACTGTGGATACAGATACTTTTGTACCTGTTTCCTCCAGCATCTTCACAAGGTCCTTTGCCGTTGTTCTGGGATTGATTTGCACTTTTCTCACCAAAGCATGTTCATCTCTAGGAGTCAGAACCCGTCTCCTTCCTGAGAGTTATGACGGCTGCATGGTCCCATGGTGTTTATACTTGCGTACTATTGTTTGTACAGATGAACGTGGTACCTTCATGTGTTTGGAAATTGCTCCCAAGGATGAACCAGACTTGTGAAGGTCTACAATTTTTTTCAGAGGTCTTGGCTGATTTCTTTTGATTTTGCCACGATGTCAAGTAAAGACGCTTTGAGTTTGAAGGTAGGCCTCGAAATACATCCACACGTACACCTCCAATTGACTCAAATGATGTCAACTAGCCTATCAGAAGCTTCTAAAGCCATGACATCATTTTCTGAAATTTTCCAAGCTGCTTAAAGGCACAGTCAACTTAGTGTATGTAAACTTCTGACCCACTGAAATTGTGATACAGTGAATGATAAGTGAAATAATCTGTCTGTAAACAATTGTCGGAAAAATTATTTGTGTCATGCACAAAGTAGATGTCCTAACCGACTTGCCAAAACTACAGTTTGTTAACATGAAATTTGTGGAGTGGTTGAAAAGCAAGTTAATGACTCCAACCTAAGTGTATGTAAACTTCTGACTTCAAATGTATATATATATGTAGATGAATGATTGTTATCGGTATCTTGTGCAGGCAACAACAATCTAATTGGGGAAAGGAAATTCAATAGCCAGGACAAACAGAAAGCAATTGAGGTCAGATTTGCCAGAGTATAGAGCCTATAGCTTTTGGCTACTGAGGAATGGACTTGAAAACAATAAAACACTGACCAGGAAAACCGGATCTAGATACATCACGTTGTATGTTCTAAAGATGCCGTTATCGTTGAGTAATACATCATTATAATATATAAACAGTCACAGGTAAAGCAGATATGTACAGTGGTTCGTCCTTTAAAAAGTTGCAGCGTCCAGCAGCACAGCAGAATTCTATGGCACCGTTATTTAAGTGCCAACCACTGGTACCATTAATGCTAGTTAGTGCTAGTTTGACCACCAGAGGGCATCTTTCAGAAGCATTTGATAGCCTTCAATAGTGGCTGTTATAGAGAATTTAAAGCCTTTTTTGTAAGAATATAATATATGTGACTGATTGAGAAATTTGGCTTAATTAATTTGATTAATATTATGGTGTTTCTATTCAACAAAAAAAACTAAAAACCCTCTGGGTTACCATTAGGATGGAACGGAAAATATGGCGATGTACAACGTGACAGTCGGGAGTAGGCTACAGTGCTGGACTATTTAGCTAAAGAATCCCCATGTCGTAAGGGCACGCGGGAGACCGGGGTTCAATTCCCTGATGGGGAGGAAGGAGTAGGCTATCCTTGTAAATAATAATGTGTTGTTAACTGACTTGCCTAGTTAAATTAAGGTTACACTAAGTGCATAACATTTCTACACAATAATTTTAGTCTAACCAATACCCAAACGGAGATTCAGTCCCCCCAAAAATCTCATTGATTTATCAAGACCAGTCCCCATGCTTGACACGAAACGGTGCTAAAATAGTTGAAGGCTATTGCTTCAAATCCTATTGCTTCCAAATTCAATATGCTCTTTAAATAAGACCTACACGACATTTACCAGCACATTGCTCAACACTAGTGAGACTCATGTTGCCTATGGTGGGCCTACAGTACATCGAAAAATATGACGTGACTCTCTGTCGATAATTACATATAGAGGATTGGAGGATTCTAAATTAAACCATAAGCAGCCCCATGGGTATCAAAATACAGAGAGGTGTTGGTAAAGGTATATTGTTCTGATAATAGCTCATAAATGGGCTATTATAATACTGTACATGGTGTCCAGGTCAGGATAACCAAAACATGTATTTATTAAAGACCATCAGAAAGAATGTTGGTACTTATTTATTTTGATCCATAGCCATGAATGAGTGAGTCACTCAGCTTTATGTAGGTGCCGGCTATTAATTTATCCGTTATTTTACCAGGTAAGTTGACTGAGAACACATTCTCACTTGCAGCAATGACCTGGGGAATAGTTACAGGGGAGAGGAGGGGAATGAATGAGGAAAATATAGATTTGGTATTATTAGGTGACTGTTTGATGGCCAGATTGGGAATTTAGCCAGGACACCAGGGTTAACAACCCTACTCTTACAATAAATGCCATGGGATCTTTAATGACCACAGAGAGTCAGGACACCCGTTTAACATCCCATCTGAAAGACAGCACCCTACACAGGGCAGTGTCCCCAATCACTGCCCTCAGGCATTGGGATATTTTTTAGACCAGAGGAAAGAGTGCCTCCTACTGGCCCTCCAACACCACTTCCAGCAGCATCTGGTCTCCCATCCAGGGACTGACCAGGACCAACCCTACTTAGCTCCAGAAGCAAGCAAACAGTGGTATGCAGGGTGGTATGCTTCTGGCTATATGACTGTGCCATCAACTTGATAATATATAACAATATTTTGGAGGTTATTTCATTTTCAAAAAAATGAAAGTCAGCGATTATAATCTGAATATAGGCCAAAATAATATTTGTAAAGGCCAAAACATTTATTTCTGTTTTTAGAGGGAGAAAAACGCTGGGCCAATTGTGCGCCGCCCTATGGGACTCCCAATCGTGGTTGGATGTGAGACATAATAATAATAATACTTAACTTAGAAATACATTTGACGATAGAATTCTCCCCCTATCCTCCATCTAGGCAAGTTATTATCCAGCTACCTGCAAGAACGTTTCCCAAGTCAGCGCCATTATTAGTGCAATTCCCCTAACATTGTTATTGTCGAGTCAATCACCACCTTCCGGAGACACCTGAAACCCCACCTCTTTAAGGAATACCTAGGATAGGATAAAGTAATCCTTCCCCCCCCTTAAAAGATTTAGATGCACTATTGTAAAGTGGCTGTTCCACTGGATGTCATAAGGTGAATGCACCAATTTGTAAGTCGCTCTGGATAAGAGCGTCTGCTAAATGACTTAAATGTAAATGTAATTGTTGCTCTGTGCTGCCCAGTGTGGTGGGGTGGGGGTCCACCACCCTTTCCTAGGTCAGGGCTGGGTCTGTCTTCTGTGTGCGGCTCTGCGGCGCATCCCGTGCCTTGAACCTTGTGTGCTTTCAGTGGATACAGCTGAGAACTGCAAGGCAATCCCATTGTGATTCACTCGGGAGCCATGACCAATATGACCAATATATATTGTCCTGCTAATAACAGGGTTAATATCATATCTGTGAGAATATTCAAGGGGCTTTTATATCATTCTAAATTAATAATAATGGCTTTGTTTAAAAAAAATAACAATATTTTGGAGATGATAACGTAAAATTTACGAGGAAAAGGACATTCTAGAACAGACATGGGCAAACTACGGCCCGCGGGCCACATACGGCCCGTTTTAATCGGGCCCGCCGAACTTGTCCAAATTATAGTAAAAACCTCCTTTTTTCCCCTTTCCCTGCAATGCCCACGTTTCCCCAATAGATGGCTCACTCAAAACACATTGACCGTTGTTGGAGTGGCGCGTATTTCTCTTTATTTCACTTTAATTTTCACTTCGTTTCACGTCACCATTAAGCCCTTCTGTGAAAATGAGAGGACCAAAGAGAAGGAAAGTGGACAGCGAATGCCGAGTGTTTAATAAGGAGTGGACAACAAAATACTTCTTCACTGAAGTCTGATCAACGGCTGTATGTCTGATATGCCAAGAAGCTGTTGCGGTTTTCAAAGAGTACAATATCAGCCGTCACTTTGCCACGAAGCATGCAAACTATGCTAGCAAGCAGTCAACACAAGAACGGGCGGCTACTGCTCAGAGGTTGGCAGCTAATTTACAGAGTCAACAGAACTTTTTTCACCGACAAACTGCAATTCAAGAGTCAAGTACCAAGGCAAGTTATTTGCTGGCATTCAAATTAGCAAAGGCTAGCAAGCCTTTCTCCGAAGGCGAGTTTTTGAAAGAGTGCATGGTAGAGACAGCAGGTCTCTTGTGTCCGGAGAGCAATGCCAAGTTTGAAAAAATCAGTTTAGCACGCAGGACAGTGACTCGCCGCGTGGAACTGATTGACGAAGATATAGTCAGCGAGTTAAACAAAAAGGCGGAGTCCTTTAAGTTATATTCACTAGCACTGGATGAAAGTAACGACATAAAAGACACTGCTCAGCTCCTAATTTTTATCCGAGGGATTAACGACAGTTTTGAGATAACGGAGGAGCTTTTGAGCATGGAATCACTGAAAGGGAAAACGCGAGGAGAGGACTTATATGAACAGGTGTCTGCTGTCATCGAGAGAATGAAGCTACCTTGGAGTAAACTTGCCAATGTCACCACGGATGGATCACCAAATTTAACTGGAAAAAACATCGGGCTGCTGAAAAGAATCCAGGATAAAGTGAAAGAAGAAAACCCTGACCAGGATGTTATTTTACTTCACTGCATCATTCATCAGGAGTCTCTGTGTAAGTCTGTATTGCAGCTTAATCACGTTGTGGATCCAGTTGTAAAACTTGTTAACTTCATACGAGCAAGGGGACTTAATCATCGTCAGTTCATTACGTTCCTGGAAGAAACTAATGCGGATCACCAGGACCTACTTTACCACTCTCGCGTCCGCTGGTTAAGTTTAGGGAAAGTGTTTCAACGAGTCTGGGAGCTCAAAGACGAGATTCGCTCATTTTTAATTTAATGGGGAAATCCGAAGAATTCCCGAGCTGAGCGACACAAACTGGCTTTGTGACTTTGCGTTTGCTGTGGACATATTTTCACACATGAATGAGCTGAACGTGAAGCTACAGGGGAAAGATCAGTTTGCGCACGACATGTACACAAATGTGAGAGCCTTCAAATCCAAGCTGGTTTTATTCTCCAGGCAAATGTCAAACAAATCTTTCGCACATTTCCCCACACTAGCCGTGCAGAAAGAGGCCGCCCGAAATGCGAAGAAATACTGCAAATCACTGGACGATCTGCACAGAGAATTTTGCCGTCGGTTCTGTGATTTTGAAAAAATTGACAAGTCACTTCAACTGGTGTCCTGTCCCCTGTCACAAGACCCCGAATCAGCACCGCAGGAGCTGCAATTGGAACTGATCGATATTCAGTCTGACTCTGTCTCAAAGGAGAAGTTCAAGTCTCTTAAACTGAATGACTTTTACGCTTCACTTAACGAGACCGCGTTTCCAAACCTCCGGAGGACGGCGCAGAAGATGCTGGTGTTGTTTGGCTCGACCTACGTGTGTGAGCAGACGTTTAGCGTCATGAAAATCAACAAAGCCCATCACAGATCCAAGTTAACTGACCAACACCTCAGATCTGTCCTGAGAATTGCCACAACAAAACTAACTCCAGACTTTGATGCACTGGCAAAAAAGGGAGACCAACAACACTGTTCCCACTGAAATGGTGAGTTTTTCTGCTGTGTTATGAAAAAATGCATATGGAAAGTTTGGAAGTGCGTCTTTTAATTAAGAGCAATGCGCATTTACGCACAGCAGCGGTACAGTAGCTTAATTAACACGCCGCACATCGCTCTTAATTTAAATTTAAATTTTCAGCTGCAGGTAGGATATTTAATACAGCCTATGTCTGTGTGCTTGGCAACGATACACGTGTACTGTTTGCGCGTGAAGGCGAGGGCGTCCGTGGCGAGTTTGTAGAGCGCGCGGTCAGGACAATCCATCCATGATTTTGCGGAGTTTAACACAAGTAGATATTATTGAGCTTGAGTATTTCGTTGTGTAATAATATGTTTTGAATGTTGAAAGTGATTCCATTTTTCAATAAATGTTGATTTCTTTAACTTTGCACCTTCGATTGAAACTTATTAAAAACAGACGCAATCTTGATAAATAACAGTGCGTATGTTATTTTAATCTATTTACATTTCCTCCTCCCAGTATCTGCGAAATAGTATGTAAATGCCATATCTTGCATATTCCTTGAGACAAATTTATTAACTGATAAGGGCTATTTGTCACATTTGAAAGACAGTTAATAAATTGGGTTGTAGTGTTCTTACTGTGCTATGAGGTTTGCACACACTACATTTAATGCTTTAGTATATCCGGCCCAAACACTCCCTCCAAATGCTCCTGGCCCGGCCCCTCTGTCAAATTTTAGAACCCATTGTGGCCCGCGAGTCAAAACGTTTGCCAACCTCTGTTCTAGAACATGGGGTGAGACATTGTTACTCATTTGTAAATAAATATGTTATTTAGAATGTTGAATTTATGTTTTTAGAGGGAGAGAAACCAAAAACCTAGAGTCATCTCATGAGTATCCCAGTTGAGGCCAGCACGAGTAATGAACCTGCATCTGTAGCAACACAGCTTGCACAGCTATGCAGTGTCTTAGACCATTGATTTTGAATATCAGATTCCAGCTCAGCTCAATGTCAAAAGAAAAACATCAAGGCCCTCATTTATTTATTTTTTTACCTTGATTTAACTAGGCAAGTCAGTTAAGAACAAATTCTTATTTACAATGACAACCTACCCTGGACGACACTGGGACAATTGTGTGCCGCCCTATGGGACTCACAATCATAGATGAGTGTGATCGAACCAGGGACGTAAAATACTTTTTTTTAAATGTATTTTTTTACCTTTATTTAACCAGGCAAGTCAGTTAAGAAGAAGAAGATTTGTTCTTATTTTCAATGACGGCCTGGGAACAGTGGACAGTTACTGCCTGTTCAGGGGCAGAACGACAGATTTGTACCTTGTCAGCTCGGGGGTTTGAACTCGCAACCTTCCGGTTACTAGTCCAACGCTCTAACCACTAGGCTACGCTGCCGCCTAAGGCACTGCACTAAGATGCAGTGCCTTAGACCACTGCGCCACTCAGGAACCCACTAAGATAAAAAAAAAAGAAGATAAACTAAGATAAAAAAATTAAAAACGAGCCAAAGTGGTAAAACAACCTCTTTCGGATCGGACCCTTTTTTTCCATTTTCCCTAAATTGACATACCCAAATCTAACTTCCTGTAACTCATGCCCTGAAGCAAGGATATGCATATTCTTGGTATCATTTGAAAGGAAACTAGAGTTTGACCGATTAATTAGGGCAGATTTCAAGTTTTCATAACAATCGTTAATCTGCATTTTTGTACACCAAATACATTGCACTCCACGAGGAGACTGACCACCTGTTACGCGAGTGCAGCAAGGAGCCAAGGTAAGTTCCTAGCTAGCATTAAACTTATCTTAGAAAAAACAATCAATGTAGTTAACTACACATGGTTTGATGATATTACTATTTAACTAGCTTGTCCTGCGTTGTATATAATCAATGCAGTGCCTGTTAATTCATCATCGAATCACAGCCTACCCGCCAAACGGGTGATGATTTAACAAGCGCATTTGCGAAAAAAGCACTGTCGTTGTACCAACGTACCTAACCATAAACACCAATGCCTTTCTTAAAATCAATACACAAGTATATTTTTTTAAACCTGCATATTTAGTTAAAATAAATTCATGTTAGCAGGCAATATTAACTAGGGAAATTGTGTCACTTCTCTTGCGTTCAGTGCAAGCAGAGTCAGGGTATAAGTAGCAGTTTGGGCCGCCTTGCTCATTGTGAACTGTATGAAGACCATTTCTTCCTAACAAAGACCATAATTAATTTGCCAGAATATTACATAATTATGACATAACATTGAAGGTTGTGCAATGTAACAACAATATTTAGACTTATGGATGCCATCCATTCGAGGAAATACGGAACGGTACAGTATTTCACTGAAAAAATAAACGTTTTGTTTTCGAAATGACAGTTTCCCGATTTGACCATATTAATGACCTATGGCTTGTATTTCTGTGTGTTATATTATAATTAAGTCTAGGATTTGATATTTGCTAGAGCAGTCTGACTGAGTGGTAGGCAGCAGCAGGCTCATAAGCATTAATTCAAACAGCACTTTGTGCTGGCAGTTTTTCACAATGCTTGAAGCACAGCGCTGTTTATGACTTCAAGCCTATCAACACCCAAGATTAGGCTGGCAATACTATAGTGCCTATAAGAACATCCAATAGTCAAAGGTATATGAAATACAAATAGTATAGAGAGAAATAGTCCTATAATTCCTATAATAACTTCAACATAAAACTTCTTAACTGGGAATATTGAAGACTCATGTTAAAAGGAACAACCAGCTTTCATATGTTCTCATGTTCTGAGCACGGAACTTAAATGTTAGCTTTTTTACATGGCACATATTGCACTTTTACTTTATTCTCCAACACAATACTAAAGTGCCAATAAGAACATCAAATAGTCAAAGGTATATGAAATACAAATGGTATAGAGAGAAATAGTCGACACGTCATAATTCCTAACTACCACCTAAAACTTCTTAACTGGGAATATTGAAAAACTGGGAATATTGAATCACCAGCTTTCATATGTTCTTTGTTCTGAGCAAGGAACTTAAACGTTAGCTGTGATATATGACACATATTTCACATTTACTTTCTTCTCCAACACTGTGTTTTTGCATTACTTAAACCAAATTGAGCATGTTTCATTATTTATTTGAGACTAAATAGATTTTATTCATGTATTATATTAAGTTCAAATAAAAGTGTTCATTGTTCATTCAGTATTGTTGTAATTGTCATTATATATATAAAAATCGTCCGATTAATCGGTATCAGCTATTTTTGGTCTCCAATAGTCGGTATCGGCGTTGAAAAATCATAATTGGTCGAGCTCTAAAGGAAACACTTTGAAGTTTGTGGAAATGTGAAAAGAATGTAGGAGAATATAACACAATAGATCTGGCAAAAGATAATAAAAAGAAGAAGGAAAAAAAACATATTTTTTTTGTACCGTCATCTTTGAAATGCAAGAGAAAGGCCATCATGTATTATTCTATCCCAGCTGCAATTTAGATTTTGGCCACTAGATGGCAGCAGCGTATGTGCAAAGTTTTAGACTGATCCAACGAACCATTGCATTTCTGTTCAAAATGTTGTGCCAAGACTGCCCAAATATGCCTAATTGGTTTATTATTAACTTTCATGTACAAAACTGTGCACTCTCCTCAAACAATAGCATGGTATTATTTCACTGTAATAGCTACTGTAAATTGGACAGTGCAGTTAGATTAACAAGAATTTAAGCTTTCTGCCCATATCAGATATGTCTATGTTCTGGGAACCTCATGCTAATCGCATTAGCCTACATTAGCTCTACGTCCCGCTGGGGACCCACCGACCCTGAAGAAGCTTTTAAGGTCATTCCACCTCAGAAAGCAGAAGAAAGAGGATTTCGACACCCCCCATTTCAGATTGTTCTGAAAACGTTTCTCTAGTTAGAAACAAATAAGATTAGCATTCCTGAAACATTATTTTGTTGAAATATTGGACTATTCAAGGAAAATTGGTTTGAAGCATTAGGTTGCTAAGAGAATAACAAACTGAATTGCTTTCATGGAGGACTGGCTTGACCACACTATTTATTTTCATCATGAGCAAAAGCTATCAGGTTTCTACCAAAAGTTGCAAAGAAAACGTGTCCTATTTATTAAACACAATATACCACCAAAATTGATCAAAGGATGTGGTGACAGTAGCAGGAACAGTGGCATCTAGTGTGCAGAACTTGGTACTTTCAAACTAATTTATGGTAAAGAATGTAAGTGACTTCAATGGCTCATTTCTTTGAACAGGGGAAGAAAACCGTCACCAGATTTACAGGGAATACATTACAAAGGTTGAAGAAGCAATACACCAAGCAGCAGCTCCATACTACTTATCAGACAGAGAGCTGATACTTTATACATTAGGTACTATATTTATTGAAGATGATAAGAATCCTATGAATTAAAATGGCCAATTTGGGTGAAATAAATTTGCTTAATTTCTCATAGAGCAAATTATATTTCAACAAAATAATATTTCAGGAATACTAATCTTATGGGTTTCTAACTACAGAAACCATTTCAGAATCATTTGAGATGGTGGGTGACATGGCTTGCTGAATTGACACAGAATGACCCTGAAAATTTCACAAAAACATCTTTACTGAGTTAGCCCCAGTAGCATACCAGTTTTACTCTTCCATAGGCCTACATGTTTTAGAATGTCCTTTTGCAAGTAGCCTACTGTGGCTGACAAATGTGACAGAGTGAGTAACTTAATGGTGCAAGCTGAAGCAATTTATGATATTTAACTAAATATGTATGCAGATAAGTGATCATTTTGATCTAATAATAATAATAATCTATTAGTGTTGACATGAGTGACTTACCTTGTGTAGTCTCCTTTGGCCTCCTGGGAAACAAAATAGTACCGTTACAAGTTAGAATAATTAATATGCATCAAGTACTCGCCTGGAGGACTTATAAAAACATGATCAATACGTCATCAAATCAAATTGTATTGGTCACATACGCATGGTTAGCAGATGTTAATGCGAGTGTAGCGAAATGCTTGTTAATAAATCATTAATAAGTCTTCAACGATATTTAGGACTACGGTAAACACTTTTCAAGCTTACTCAGCTTTGAATAGTATTTACAACAAAACATCTTATTGCACACTATAAGAAGTACAATGATTTCAATATTGAAGCTGTACATCACTCACAAGACGATTCCTGAAATGAACTTATTTTAACAGCGTGCATGACAGTGTTGATTCAGTTTATATTCAAATCGCTGATGAATTACAAGTCACACAAGGCTACAAAAATGCACTTACCTGCAAAGCATATGCAGCTAATTTGAAAACATTTTCACTCTCAACTTCGATGATCTCCTGTCGTTAAAAAATGAGAAAATGTGTTATAGTGTAAAAAAAAACTAAGGTACCACGTTCGAACAGTAGCACTTGACTTAATATAAATATCATTCCCACCAGTATGTACCTCAACGCCTCAGTTACCGTCTGAACCAATGTCAATGAAAAACGGTTGTACGTATTTAAGGTTGATTCGGAATCTTAAAAGTTATTAATATTCTTCATCGACGTTCGGAACTAAATATTGTTGCGTAGACTACATAATAAAGTACATACAATAGCTACACGAAGCCTCTATAACCACAGTTATTGATAAATTTAACCACCTAATCATCAAAATGGTACATTCTACGAGCAAGTTCACGCTCCTCCAGTGTTGAAAAAAAATCGGCGTGGGCACTGAGCCTGTATGGTCCTGGAGCGTATTCATTACGCCAATTCCGTCTCAAAACATTTCCTAAACGGAAGCAAACGGGACGAAACGAGGAGATACCTACCTGAATTTGTCCAACAGAATCTCTCACTTTGCTCTGTTTGCTTCCGTTTAAGAAACATCCCAGGGGTCCAAACGGAAACAAACAGAGCAAAACAAGAGTATATATTGGATAAATTCAGGTAGGTACATCCCCGTTTTTCAACAGAATTAGCACAATGAATGCACCCCTGGCAAATTGTCAGCATTATATCTAAGATGGTGGATAAATGAAGATAATTCACTCAAGTCATTTGCCATTTAAAAAAATAGTTAGTTCCTGTCTACCTAACTGGGTGTGTCTCCCATAGACACCAACGCAATAGCAAAATAAGTTCAAAATAACTGGGAACATGGAAAAATACGAGGTCAAATCATAACGTCATAACAAAGTAACTTTGTGTTGTTGTTTTTGTCGAACTGCTTTGCTTTATCTTGGCCAGGTCGCAGTTGTAAGTGAGAACTTGTTCTCAACTGGCCTACCTGGCTAAATAAAGGTGAATAAATTACATTTTAAAAAATCAGGTCAGAGAGTTGGAAATATAGAAAGAAGCCTGAGTTCCCGAGTTGCAATGACCGTTCAAATAGATTTTTCCCAGTCAGAGCTTGTTTTTCTTCACTGTTCCCAGTTGTTTTGAATGCACTGAAGTTGGAAGTCTGAGATTTACTAGTTCTCAGTTGTTTTGAAAGTGGCAATTGAGCCCCATAGTGGAGGTGTCATTGTAAAAGAAAGTATGTCCTGCTTCTCTCCTCTCTCCTCTCTACCTAACTTGCCCTCGCAGTCCCTTCAGTTTCCCATTCGTTTGGCTGCTCAGCCTACCTTAGTATACCTCACCAATCATAGCCCTGCTATTCCTAACCAATCAGAGAGCTTGGAAATGCACATCTGGACACTGCATCCGCCCACTCAGTTCAGAGTGTCATCATCAACCGAAGAGAGAAGATGCACATCTGAAGACTTTTTTATTATCGACAGTAACATGAATGTCATAATGGTGTGCATGCATCGAAATAAACACGACAATAAGACTTCAAGTCATTCAGATTACCCCAATCATATAAACATCTTCAAATGGAAACAGCTGTGTGTGTGTGTGTGTGTGTGTGTGTGTGTGTGTGTGTGTGTGTGTGTGTGTGTGTGTGTGTGTGTGTGTGTGTGTGTGTGTGTGTGTGTGTGTGTGTGTGTGTGTGTGTGTGTGGTGGTGACTATCAAATCAAGAGTACAGTGATGGGCCTCAACATCATGTTCTAACCGGACTGCACTCTAGTTGGCAGAACCAAACCAAACAACATTAAGTACAGCTGAAGTAGCCAAATATATTTCAACTCAGTTTTTCACAATTCCTGACATTTAATCAGAGTAAAAAAATCCCTGTCCTAGGTCAGTTAGGATCACCACTTTATTTAAGAATGTAAAATGTCAGAATAATAGTAGAGAGAATTATTTATTTCAGCTTTTATTTCTTTCATCACACTCCCAGTGGGTCAGACATTTACATACACTCAATTAGTATTTGGTAGCATTGCCTTTTAAATGATTTAACTTGAGTCAAACGTTTCGGGTAGCCTTTCACAAGCTTCCCACTCCCGACAGAGCTGGTGTATCTGAGTCAGGATTGTAGGCCTCCTTACTCGCACACACTTTCTCTGTTCTGCCCACACATTTTCATTTTCTATAGGATTGAGGTCATGGCTTTGTGATGGCCACTCCAATACCATGACTTTGTTATCCTTAAGCCATTTTGCCACAAATTTGGAAGTATTCTAGGGGTCATTGTACATTTGGAAGACACATTTGCGACCAAGCTTTAACTTCCTGACTGATGTATTGAGATGTTGCTTCCTCCCTCATGAAGCCATCTATTTTCTGAAGTGCACCAGTCCCTCCTGCAGGAAAGCACCCCCACAACATGATGCTGCTTCACGGTTGGGATGGTGTTTTTCGGCTTGCAATCCTCCCCCTTTTTCCTCCAAACATTATTATTATTTCCGCCAAACAGTTAAATTTTTGTTTCATCAGGCCAGAGGACATTTCTCCAAAAAGTACGATATTTGACCACATGTGCAGTTGCAAACCGTAGTCTGGCTTTTTTATGGCGGTTTTGGAGCAGTGGCTTCTTCCTTGCTAAGCGGCCTTTCATGTTATGTCGATATAGGACTCGTTTTACTGTGGATGTAGATACTTTTGTGCCTGTTTCCTCCAGCATCTTCACAAGGTCCTTTCCTGTTGTTCTGGGATTGATTCACACTTTTCACACCAAAGTACACTCATCTCTAGGAGACGGAACGTGTCTCCTTCCTGAGCGGTATGATGGCTGCGTGGTCCCATGGTGTTTATACTTGCGTACTATTGTTTGTACAGATGAACGTGGTACCTTAAGGCGTTTGGAAATTGCTCCCAAGGATGAACCAGACTTGCTGGTGAAGTGTGCCTTAAATTCTAAATAAATCACTGACAGTGTCACCAGCAAAGCACCCCCACACCATCACACATCCTCCTCCATACTTCACATTGGCAATCACACACGCAGAGATCATCCGTTCACCTTACTCTGTGTCTCACAAAAGACATGGCGGTTGGAACCAAAAATCTCACATTTGGACTCATCAGACCGAAGGACAGGTTTCCACCGGTTTAATGTCCATTGCTCGTGTTCCTTGGCCAAAGCAAGTCTCTTCTTCTTATTTGTGTACTTTAGTAGTGGTTTCTTTGTAGCAATTCAACCATGAAGGCCCGATTCACGCAGTTTCCTCTGAACAGTTGATGTTGAGATATGTTGAGATATGAACTCTGTGAAGCATTTATTTGGGCTGCAATTTCCGAGGCTGGTAACTCTAATGAACTTGTCCTCAGCAGCAGAGGTAACTCTGGGTCCTCCTTTCCTGTGGCTGTCCTCATGAGAACCAGTTTCAAATCAAATCAAGGTCCTGGACGGCAGGAGTGATGTACTGGGCTGTACACACTATCTTCTATCGTGCCTTGCAGTCGGAAGCCGAGCAGTTGCCATACCAGGGGGTGATGCAGTCAGGATGCTCTCAATGGTGTAGCTATAGATATTTTTGAGGACCTGAGGACCCATGCCAAATATTTTCAGTTTCCTGAGCGGGAATAGATGTTGTCGTGCCCTCTTCACGACTGTCTTGGTGTGTTTGGACAACAATAGTTTGTTGGTGATGTGGAAACCAAGGAACTTGAAGCTCTCATCCTGCTCTACTACAGCCCCGTTGATGAGAATGGGGGCGTTTTCGGTCCTCCTTTTACTGTAGTCCACAATCATCTCCTTTGTCTTGAGGGTGAGTTTGTTATCCTGGCACCACACTGCCAGGTCTCTGACCTCCTCCCTATAGGCTGTCTCATCGTTGTCGGTGATGAGGCCTACCACTGTTGTGTCATCCGCAAACGTAATGATGGCGTTGGAGTCATGCTTGGCCAGTCATGGGTGAACAGGGAGTACAGGAAGGGACTGATCATGCACCCCAGTGTTGAGAATCAGCGTGGCAGATATGTTGTTACCTACCCTTACCACCTAGAGGCGGCCCATCAGGAAGTCCGTGATCCAATTGCAGAGGGAGGTGTTTAGTCCCAGGGTCCTTAGCTTGGTGATGAGCTTTGAGGGCACTATGGTGTTGAACGCTGAGCTGTGGTCAATTAACAGCATTCAGATAGGTGTTCCTTTTATCCAGGTGGGAAAGGGCAGTGTTGAGTGCAATATAAATTGCATCATCTGTGGATCTGTTGGGGCGGTATGCAAATTGGAGTGGGTCTACGGTTTCTGGGATAATAGTGTTGATGTGAGCCATGACCAGACTTTCAAAGCACTTCATGGCTACAGACGTAAGTGCTACGGGTCGGTAGTCATTTAGGCAGGTTACCTTGGTGTTCTTAGGCACAGGAACAATGGTGGTCTGCTTGAAACATGTTGGTATTACAGACTCGGTCAGGGACAAGTTGAAAATGTCAGTGAACACGCTTGCCAGTTGTTCAGTGCATGCTCAGAGTACATGTCCTGGTAATCCGCCCTGCGGTTTTGTGAATGTTGACCTGCGTGACCAGCGTGATCACACAGTCATCCGGAACAGCTTAGCGCTTGATGGTTTTTGCAACTGCACTTTAAGAAACTGCTTAAATTCTGGACATTTTCCAGATTGACTGACCTTCATGTCTTAAAAAAGTAATGATGGACTTTTGTTTCTCTTTGCTTATTTGAGATGTTCTTGCCATAATATGGACTTGTTTTTTTTACCAAATAGGGCTATTTTCTGTATACCAACCCTGCCTTGGCTCAAACGCATTAAGAAGGCAAGAAATTCCACAAATTAACTTTCAACAAGGCACACCTGTTATTGAAATTCCAGTTGACTACCTCATGAAGCTGGTTGAGAGAATGTCAAGAGTGTGCAAAGCAATCCTCAAAGCAAAGGGTGGCTACTTTGAAGAATCTATAATATATTTAACAACTTTTTGGTTACTACATTATTCCATATGTGTTATTTAATATGTTTGATGTCTTCATTATTATTATACAATGTAGAAAATATTACAAATAAAGAAAAACCTTTGAATGAGTAGGTGTCCAAGCATTTGACTGGTACTGTAGATGGGAGGCATTGAGCTGGGACTAAAAACAAATTTGAAAAAAGATAACTAATGTAAAATATAATGTGTCAGTAAAATGTATATACTGTAGTGAACTGTAGCCTAAGTATAGCCTGTATATACTGTAGTAAGTAGAAGCCTAAGTATTGTTGTCCATTAATTTGACTCCAATTAGGGGAGGGGAGGTAGGGTTAGGGGGAAAAGAATAAGAAGGAAAATACATGTGTTTTAAATACAGTATATATAAAAAATATTCTTAATTAATATTGTTAATTATATTAAAACTGATCTACCCCCTAAATAACAGCATGGAGTCAAATAAGTTAATGCAAAAAGGGTCAATGCAGATAGCTCGGGTAGCTAGTTTAACTATTTAACAAGCTATATAGCAGTATTTTGGCTTGCGGGTAGAAGCTATTCAGGCTCCTGTTGGTTCCAGACTTGGTGCATCGTTACCACTTGACGTGGGGTAGCAGAGAGAACAGTCTATGACTTGGGTAGCTTGAGTCTTTGACAATTTTAAGGGCCTTCCTCTGACAATGCCTGGTATAGAGGTCCTGGATGGCAAGGAGCTTGGCCCCGATGATGTACTGGGCCATACACACTGCCCTCTGTAGCGCCTTGCAGTCGAATGCCAAGCAGTTGCCATATCAAACGATGATGCAGCCATTCAAGATGCTTGCAATGGTACAGCTCTAGAGGGCCCATGCCAAGTATTTTCAGCCTCCTGAGGGGGTAGAGGCGCTGTCGTGCCCTCTTCACGACTGTGTTGGTGTGTGTGGACCATGATAGATCCTTAGTGATGTGGACAGCGAGGAACTTGAAGGTCTCGACTCGCTCAACTACAGTGGCCGTGCTCGGTTCTCTGATTCCTGTAGTCCGCAATCAGCTCCTTTGTCTTGCTGACGTTGAGGGAGAGATTGTTGTCCTGGCACCACACTGCCAGGTCTCTGACCTCCTCCCTTTAGGCTGTCTCATTGTCGTCGGGGATCAGCCTACCACGTAGTATCGTCAGCAAACTCAATGATGGTGTTGGAGTCGTACGTGGCCATGCAGTTGTGGGTGAACAGGGAGTACAGGAGGGGACTAAGCACACACCCCTGAGGGGCCCCCGTGTTGAGGGTCAGCGTGGAGGATGTGTTGTTGCCTACCCTCACCACCTGGGGTATAATTGTGTAATTACACAAATATAAATGTATGTTCATGTAATGACAAACAGTATGAGTGCTATTGATCATTGATCAATCAGTTGTTGATGGTCAAAAGTCAGCTTTCAAAAGTCAGACTAATAAGGAAAGTGAAGGGTGGGTGCACCACTCAACCCATTACAATCACTGCTGTGTGTGTGTGTTTGTGTGTGTGTGCGCGTCTGTGTAAGTATAGGCTAATATGTGATGTATTGTGTAACGGCTGTCGTGGGTTGAAGGTGAGGACCAATGTGCAGCGTGGTACGTGTTCATCTTTTTATTTTGAACTGAACACTGAATAATAAAACAACAAAGAGCATGAACGAAACAGTTCTGTCTGGTGCAGACACAAAAACCGAAAACAACTACCCACAAACACAGGTGGGAACAGGCTACCTAAGTAAGGTTCTCAATCAGAGACAACGATTGACAGCTGCCTCTGATTGGGAACCATACCAGGTCAAACACATAGAAATACAACACACAGAACAAACATAGAAATGAAAAACATAGAATGCCCACCCCAACTCACGCCCTGACCAAACCAAAATAGAGACATAAAAAAGGAACTAAGGTCAGGACGTGACAGTATGTGTGTCTGTATGTGTTTGATATGTAAGACCTGTTTCTCCAGCTCCATCATCCAACATGTATGGTAGATGATTTCCTCCTGTTAATGATCACAAATGCTATCTAATATTTTACAACAATACAGTTCATTTCTGCTACTCTGGCTGTGTGTGGCATGGGAAATATACACAAGTTTCTGAGGGGAGGCAGTGAATCAAGATATTGTTCTTGTTCATGTTGTTATAGTGCAGCGTTTCCAAAAGAAAGCCCTGAGTCAAATTATATTTTGGAGGATTAGGGAACTATTTGATGCTCATTGTGTTGAAGAATGTAGAATTAGAGTACATAAAACAAAAGTGGGAAGTCTCTGTGAAGTCAGCAAGTGAAGTGAGTTTAGCCCCATGAATAATGAACTATGTACAAAACAATTACTCTTAAGACTGTTTTTGAAAGAGCTTGAAATAATGAATAGTAATGGCCTTCAATTTAATAGTGTCCAGTCACACAGGCACTCCTTACAAAACAACTGTCTTCTGTAAATGGTGTGTAGACAAAATAACTCTGGCCCCCAACTGTGTTTTGGGCCCACCTTGCTTGTTTTAAGATGTTGACATCTGGAGCCAACTTTCAGTTCCAGCAGCAAATCATCTTACCAACTAGAATGCCCCACAATGATTCCACAGCAGGAACATTTGTCTTGTAATTCCATTTATGGGATTATATTTTCACCCAAATGATCACAGGTCACACCATTGGTTTATGTCTGTGCATGCAGTGGATGAGCCCAAACAGAGTAAGTGGCATGGAAAATGAAGGACAGGCTATGGAGGGCTGATTCGTGGCATGCTCAATACAATCATATTGAGTAACAAATGTAAGAAAATGAGTTACATCCACTTACATTGAAGACTGACGATTTGGCATTTAGGAAAAACAGCTCCACTGTTGTATTCTCTTTCAAAAATGTTATCTTCTCAATATAAAACCTGGAAAACACATAATGTAAATCATATGGAGTACTTGAATAAGGGTATATAGTGCCTCCCTTCCAATTTCAGAACATCTTCTTATTGCAGATTGTCACATTAGTGCCATCTACTGGACATGAGTCTCTACATATGACCCAGGTTACAAGTTTCATTTGATTTAACGAGGCAAGTCAGTTAAGAACAAAAGCCTAGGAACAGTGGATTAACTGCCTTGTTCAGGGGCAGAATGACATATTATTATTGTGTTTTATTATTTTTTATAACCTTGTTAGCTTGGGGGACTCGATCTTGCAACCATTTCAGTTACTAGTCCAACGCTCTAACCACTAGGCTACCTGCCACCCATACAATAACTGTACCTCCGATTAACGCTGATTAACACTGGGGGTTGTCACTTTAGTAGCTCTTTGAGCCTTCTCTTGGGCAACATTGATAGATACCTCACATTTTCAGATGGATTTTCAAATAAACTACATGTAGTCTAGCTCTCAAAGAGGAAGGGGAGTCTATGGATTAAAGTGTGTAAGATACACTGTAAGATACGTAAGATACACTGTCAACGTCTAAGACTGATGCTATGTTTGTGATAGAATACAGTTTGGGTAGCCGGCTACTACAGTACGGTAGTCCATACTGTAGGCTACCAGCTGAGAGGCAGTGAGAGAGAGATCACTCACCTGACCAGGAACTTGAGCTCCAGTGGACCAGTCTTTTTAGTGAAGTCATGATCCAGGACCCTGCGATCCAGCTGGAGCCATTTACTCTGACCGCTGGGGAAGAATACGAGCAGATGCTACACCGTTAACTATGATGTCAACTGCTAGACTGATACAGAGTTGTCTCACTTGTGTCATGGAGATGCATGCAATCAGCAGCAGGAAAAGGAGCTAAACCAGTTTGCACCCATTCACAGTATTTTGTACCTGACACCACAAGATTGAAAATACATCAATGAACTAGAATGTAGTTACAGATGTACTATCTTAATTTGATCAGTTTCTCATAGCAGGAAAACAATCCTGCAGCAACAGGAATTGTGAATTATTATGTGTATTATAATGAATGGACATTTATGTTGGGGTTGATACATATTTTGTTAGAATGAATAAAGTCTGAAATGTTAAAGTAGAAATTACAAACTTTAGAAGCATTTCTTAAACTTTGAATACACTACAATTTGCATTTCCTGCAACAACAGAGTGATCAAATTAAGATAAAACATCTGTAGGACTTGTACGTACGTGTCATCAATGAAGGATATTCCAAAATACTCCTTCTCCTTCAGGTTAAAGTGTGAGGACACCAAGTCTAACAGATCCCGGGACAAGAGCTTCGGCTAGGAAAATGAAACCAGTATAAATGAACACAAATTTATGAAGTGTCCACACGAGAGTGTAACATCACAGTGAACAACATTAGAAGTACGGAGGTTGAGGATGTGCGAAGGGTGGGTACCTGGACCATTAGGTCCAGCTTCCTGTCGTCCAGGAGGTGCACCTGACACAGCCGGCCCTCTGTCATCTGTGGGAAGGGAACAGACATGATGAGATCCCCTGGAATAGAGATGGGCAACTTGCGGTATGCCCCCCTGTTGAAGGCCCGCGCATCAATCCCCCCTACCAGGGAAAGACGCTGCACAGGATTCATGTCAGTGTTGACTCTCAAGGCTGCTTGATTATGGCGAAGGGTTGTGTTGAGGGAAAAACATGTGGCTCCCAACTGGTTAGGCTCTGTGGTGGAAAGTGACCACAGGGTGGAAATAGAAGTTCTGGGCTGGTGTTAACTGCAGTCTACCAGGATATTGTTCCCTCCACCACCACAACAGAGCTGCTTTTAAGCTGTTATACAGGCTACCTTTTTGCTTTGTTTTTGAACACATTAAATCTAATTGAAATGACTGACTTAAGGGCATGTCTGGACAAAGGATTTTATTTACTGTCACTCACTTAAGCGGATGACATGGTTCTGGTACGACTCTTTTTGAAAGATGCTACGTCAGATGGGGACAGCTATTTTAAACAGACCAACAACAGACCAACAACCTTCAAAAATGGTCCTGGTCAAGTGCCTGTGGTCGACCAAAGTAATTGGTAATCGACCACAGTCACATTTGAGCAGTCTGTTCCACAACCAAAAAGAAGGCACTGGTGACCCCACCCACCCTCTACCACCTCAGTTCGAGAGGCTTGCCTCTGGCCGGCACTTCAGAATGCCCTTGGCCAAGAAGAATGTGTTCAAACATTCATTCGTTCCTTGTGCTGTTGGACTACTAAATGCCAAGTAAATTGTATCATTGCAGTTGGGACAGGGGTCGGTTGTGAGTGAATTTATCAGTATCCTTCATGTTTTTAGTGTATGCAACATAATGGACTGACTGGTTTAAATGTGTATGATGTGAGAATGTTTCCATATGTGATCCTTTTAATGGAAGGTGATGCCAAAGAAAGTTTCATTCTATTCTATTATGTAAACTCTATTTTTCTGAAGTCAAACTGTAGTTTCTAGGCATTTCAAAAGCAATGTTGAATCTCTAGAGGTGATTCTCTTGAGAATTCAAGCCCTTTTGGAATGGTTCAATAGCCCACTTATATAGCAAAGACCAAGAACCTTAATCAGAAACACAAGCATGGATTACTAGATGACAAGTTTTTATAACACAGAGAAAAACAACTATAATACTTGTCTTCATAGAACAACATAGGATTGTGTGTCATCCGTATTAATAGAGAATTTTTATGGCTGTTCATTACACAATCTCCATTGTCGAAACAGGGATTAGTCACTATAGTGATTGTGGGGGTTGTCAAGTGCATGATCCACACTACGGTGCATTTATCAATGCTGCATTGTTACGGACAAATGACATCCAAGCATACAAACAAAGAGGCCAGTAGTTCCATGGTCTAAAATGTGTTAGTCTTCCAACATTGTTTCATGAGATGAAGTGGGACAATATTAGTACAAATTTTGAGTTAAAGTATTTTAAAAAATCAAGTATCTCCAACATGCTCCCTGCTTTTCTGCTCCTTTTCTGTGCCTGTCTTTGTCTACCCCAAAAGCCCCCTTTACCTACAGTAACTTCAAATTCACCTTAGCAAGACATCTAATGAGCTACTGCTCAGTCTGAACCCTATCCCAAAATCATTACACCACAGTTCACTGCACAACAATTCATGTTCCTTACTTTAGTGGCGTGGAATTAAAAGAAGACCCACTGGGCACAGACATTGGTTCAATGTAATTTTCATTGTAAAGACTTGGAAACAATGTTAATTCAACCAGTCTGTGCCCAGTGGGAAGTTTTGTTGGTGACTACCTATCCTAACTAGAGGTCGACCAATTAATCGGCATGGCCGATTAATTAGGGCCGATATCAAGTTTTCATAACAATCGGTAATCGCCTTTTTGGACGCTGATTATGGCCAATTACATTGCAATCCACGAGGAAACTGCATGGCAGGCTGACAACCTGTTACGCGAGTGCAGCGTCAAAACAACCTTGTGGCTGCAAGGAGCCACGGTAAGTTACTAGCTAGCATTAAACTTATCTTATAAAAAACAATCAATCTTCACATAATCACTAGTTAACTTCACATGGTTGATGAAATTATTAGTTTAACTAGCTTGTCCTGCATTGTATATAATCAATGCAGCACCTGTTAATTTATCATCAAATCACAACCTACTTCAACTTCGCCAAACGACTGATGATTTAACAAAAGCACATTCACGAAAAATGTACCCAAACTATAAACACCAATGCCTTTCTTAAAATCAATACACAGAAGTATATATTTTTAAACCTGCATATTTTTTTTTTTTTAAATCATGTTAGCAGGCAATATTACCTAGGGAAATTGTGTCACTTCTCTTGCGTTCAGTGCAAGCAGTTTGGGCCGCCTGGCTCTTTGCGAATTGTGAACTAATTTTCCAGAATTTTACATAATGACGACATAACATTGAAAGTTGTGCAATGTAACAGCAATATTTAGACTTAGGGTTGCCACCCGTTCGAGAAAATACGGAAAGGTTCCGTATTTCACTGAAAGAATAAACGTTTTGTTTTCGAAATGATAGTTTCTAGATTTGACCATATAATGACCAAAGGCTCATATTTCTGTGTGTTATATTACAATAAAGTCTATGATATGATATTTGATAGAGCAGTCTGACTGAGTGGTGGAAGGCAGCAGCAGGCTCGTAAGCATTCATTCAAACAGCACTTTTCTGCGTTTGCCAGCAGCTCTTAGCAATGCTTGACCCACAGCGCTGTTTATGACTTCAAGTGTATCAACTCCCGAGATTAGGCTGACAATACAAAAGTGCCTATAAGAACATCCAATAGTCAAAGGTATATGAAATACAAATGGTATAGAGAGAAATAGTTGACACGTCATAATTCCTATAATAACTACCACCTAAAACTTCTTAACTGGGAATATTGAAGAACTGGGAATATTGAACCACCAGCTTTCATATGTTCTTTGTTCTGAGCAAGGAACTTAAACGTTAGCTTTTATATATGACACATATTTCACTTTTACTTTCTTCTCCAACACTGTGTTTTTGCATTACTTAAACCAAATTGACCATGTTTCATTATTTATTTGAGACTAAATAGGTTTTATATATGTATTATGTTAAGTTAAAATAAAAGAGTTCATTGTTCATTCAGTATTGTTGTAATTGTCATTATTACAAATACATATATAAAAACCGGTAGATTAAATCGGTATCGGCTTTTTTTTGGTCCTCCAATAATCGGTACCGGTATGGACGTAGAAAAATCATAATCGGTCAACCTCTAATCCTAACCATTTTTTAAACAAGTGTCAGGATGGACCGCTGAAGAAAGCAGTGTTTAGGAACATTTTCCAAATTTGACAGAAATATACATAGTTAGAACATGTCTCATTTGTTCATGAACAAGATCCAATAAATTACTGGAAGCATTTTGGGTGTGCACCAGCTCATGCTTTTCACTAGACTATGGGTGTGTTCAGAAATTCCCTCTGGAGTGCCAGAGAACGAATTCAGAGTGTAGTCAGATTGTCAGTTCGTTAATTCAGAGCGTTCTGACCTCACAACGGCAGTAAAGCACCCAATCTAACTGGCTAAAGTTAGCTAGCATGCTAGCTGCTTCCAGACATAAATGAGAGAACACCTCACTCTGACAATTTTTCCTAACAATTTTTTAACAAGTGTCAAGATGGACCGCCCCTCACATAAGGCAGAAAGGCTAGAGGCCATGGCTTTAGAGAGAGGTTGACCCGCAGGTTTAAAGGAAGATAATGTGATGTGTAATAGCCATGCAATGAGAGGTCATCCCCCTAAAGGCCTGTCATTGGGGCGGGGCGTTCCAGCCGTGGCCTCTTCACATGACCTCCAGCCACTGACCTACATAGGCTTAGCTCCAACCCTGCAGCATTAGGCCATGCCTGTAATTGACTGCTTATCAGGCTTATTGGCATATTCTCACTGATTACCATCTCCTAACACCAGCTATCTTCACTGACAATGTCATTTAGCTTTAATGGTAGTTCATAAACAACCTTTCCTAATTTGAATTCTTGACATTTTTTAACGTTTGGAACGAAAATGTATATAGTCAAGAGGATGTCTCATTTGTTCATCAACAAGATCCCATTCAGGTGCTCCAACCAAAGACAGCACTTCAAAGATAACCTTCAAAGATCAAAAGACTGGCCGTGCTGCTTCCTGATGACTTCCATATGTGCAATGAGACCCATGTTAAACCTGTCTCTGTGACTCATAAAGAAACACCCTGTCCTGAGTCCTCACAGGCACAAACAGTAAACTTTCACCCAACAGACAATCTATCAAATACAATATGCAATTCTAAAAGTCCAATTAAAACGTGGTTCCCTTTGGATATGCTTCATAGTTATAGCCACAATGTGACGGTTATTCTAGAGACTCCAGACAACTCCTGACAGATATATACATATACAGAAAGCAAGGTGTAAAACAGTATCAACAAGACAGGTCAAATTAGAATATATATTAGACATGATCTTGCTCCAGCCACCAGTACATCCCAGTCGGCAGCTGGTACAGTAGCTGTCAACATAGTAGTCAATAAAAACCACATTGATTAGAGCTGCATGTACAGAACAACTTTTCCCCTGGAGTAAAGGGAATGATTGGTAACACAGTCCCAGCGTACCTGATAGAACTCCCCGAGCTGCCACCATGTCTGTAGGAAGCAGCGGGCTGGCATGATCCCCTGAGAGGACCACCTTCTGAGGGTCTGCTCTGCCAAGCTCCACACAACCTTGCAGCTTGATGCCAGCAACTCCTCCACTCCAGACATGAAGCCCAGAGCCATGGCTGTCACTTCACCGCTCACTCACTCACTCACTCCCAGAGACCAGACTGAGATACCCTGTGCCCGGCACAGTCTCTCTCTACTGATGAAGTTGTAGAAAGTCTGTGATGCTTGAGAGATGCTTGAAAGGTAAGCACACTACTCTGTCTTCTTGGCCCAAGAGAATGTAAGCTGCTGAGTAAAACACCAACTTCACTCTGCGTCTAGAGGATGTTGTGACTCAGAATGTCAATGCCCTGGAGGAACATCAGTAGTAGTCTACTACTACACACACACTTTACTATGTCTCCCTGCTGATGTAATCTGTGAGAGTCACAGCTCTGGTCTAGAGAGACTGGAGTTGCAGAGCTGGAGTGGAGTGACACGCCATAGGGTGAGCTCCCAGCCTTCTGCCCTGGGCCCTGGTCCAAGACAGCCTGACACTCACATGGCAAAGGGCTGGACAGAGCCACAGAGAATCAGCCTAAAGAAGCTTGGTCTGCAGTGCACACCACCACACCACATAAACACACTTTTCACATACATGCTGTACCTACACTCACAGGCAGACTGACAGACAGCCCAGTCACTCCATCCCCGCCTCATAAACACTCTATTTTATTTCTGACTTACAGCTTAGTCTTTTTCTTGAGGTTTTCCACTCTGTTGGTAGCTTCATTTTAGACTGTAGTTGTTCCTTCATTAGGGAAATGGATCAACTGTAATGCTAGTGTTACACGCCATTTGGAAGGTTCAGAGAGTGGAACGTCAACTATATGACAGTTAAGACCAAATAGAGGCAGCATACAGGAGTTCCAGAAGCTGTGATTTTTTTCTTGACAGGCAACGACCATCTCAATGATCTTGCTTGACACACACCAATTTATAGGCACTCGCCAGGCATTACTAATCAATCACTAACATCCAATTCCTATCCTTTATCTAATAATGTTATTCAAATATATAATATCACATTAGATATAAGATATTGCTATATAATAATGTGAAATAGCGTGTGTAGATTTGAGTGATTCAGGATGGTTTCTGAAGGTCATTCATTTTCTCTGTACAGTACTCTGGGTGCAATTTCCCGAGGACAGTAGCCGTCTACACCCATCATATTCCACACTACTCCATATATTCCACACTACTCTACATATTCCACACTACTAAAAATACTAAAACTGAAACGGTCTTTTAAAAAAAAAATTGTTTAATGTTGGAACCTACATGTGACATCAGAATGTAACGGATATAGCTTAGGTGTCACGTCCTGACCTTAGTTCCTTTTTTATGTCTCTATTTTTGGTTTGGTCAGGGTTGGGGGTTGAGTTGGGGTGGGCATTCTATGTTTTTGTTCTATGTTTTGTATTTCTGTGTTTGGCCTGGTATGGTTCCCAATCAGATGCAGCTGTCTATCGTTGTCTCTGATTGAGAACCATACTTAAGTAGCCTGTTCCCACCTGTGTTTGTGGGTAGTTGTTTTCTGTTTTGTGTGTCTTCACCTTACAGAACTGTTTCGTTTCGTTCACTCTCTCTCTTTGTTGTTTTTTGGTTATTGCAGTATTCAGTTTATTTATTAAAATTAACATGGACACTTACCACGCTGCGCTTTGGTCTGATCCTTCTTATTCCTTATCCGAGGAGGACAACGATCGTTACAGAACTACCCACCAAAAAGGGACCAAGCAGCGTGGTAAGGATGAGCAGCGCGATCTGGAGAAATGGACGTGGGAAGAGATATTGGACGGCAAGGGACCCTGGGCACAGGCTGGGGAATATTGCCGCCCCAAAGAAGAACTGGAGGCAGCTAAAGCTGAGCAGCGGTGATATGAGGTAAGGCAGCATAACAGGCACGAGAGACAGACCCCAAAAAATGTTTTTGGGGAGGCACACGGGGAGATTGGCGGCGTCAGGCAATAGACCTGAGCCAACTCCCCGTGCTTACCGGAAGAAGCGTAGTACTGGTCAGGCACCATGTTATGCGGTCAAGCGCACGGTGTCGCCAGTACGCGCTCATAGCCCGGTGCGCTATAGGCCAGCCCCCCCCCGCAAGTGACATGCGAGAGTGGGCATCCAGCCAGGGCGTGTTGTGCCAGCTCAGCGCGTTTGGTCTAGGGTACGCTGTTTCGGCCCAGGGTATCCTGCGCCGGCTCTGCGTGCTGTGTCTCCGTGGCGCTGTTAGGGTGCAGTGCGCCCTCTGCCTGCGCTCTGCCCGTGCCAGGCGAATGTGGGCATTGAGCCTAAGGGAGAGGTGCGAGTGGTATGCACCAGATCTCCAGTGCTCCCCCACAGCCCGGTTCAACCTGTGCCTGCACTCTGGTGGGTCCGGGCTAAAGTGGTCATCCAGCCTGGAGCTGTGGTGCCAAGGCTGCGCACCAGGGCTCCAGTGCTCCCCCACAGCCCGGTCTATCCGGTGCCTCCTCCATGCACCAGGCCTCCTGTAGGTCTCCCCAGCCTGGTGGGTCCTGTGGCAGTTCCACGCACCAGGCTGTCTCTCCATCTCCTCCCTCCAGGTTCTCTCTCCAGTCCGGAGCCGCCAGAGCTGCCCGTCAGTCCGGAGCCGCCCGTCAATCCGGAGCCGCCAGAGTCGCACTTCACCCCGGAGCCGCCAGAGTCGCCCTTCACTCCGGAGCTGCCAGAGTCGCCCTTCACTCCGGAGCTGCCAGAGTCACCCTTCACTCCAGAGCTGCCAGAGTCGTCCTTCACTCTGGAGTTGCCAGAGTCGCATCCCCTCAGTCCAGAGGCGCCCCTAGTATGAGGGTCTTCAGTCCGGGGCCCGCACCCGAGCCGCCGCCGTAAAGAAGGCCCACCCGGACCCTCCCCTTTAGAGTCAGGTATTGCGGCCGGAGTCCGCACCTTTGGGGGGAGGGGGGTTACTTTTGATATCAAACATTGAAATTTGAAATACCTTGGGAAAAAACATACTCATATTCTTTCATTTATTTTGAATATTTTTACATTCCTTTTAGCAAAGAAGGATGTGCATATTTCCCCAAAGAGCCGTACACCATTCTGACAGAAACTGAAGAAAACAAGTGAAAAGAGATAAAATGTGTGGACCTATATGTTTTTAGTTGAGTCAAACTAGCGGTGTCTCATCTGGCAACAATAGCTTGCTGTTTGTTTGTGCGTTCTGAGTCTCATAAAACCTTAACACGTTTGCAGTCAGCATGCACAGAACATGTCGCAAAGCCCTCTGAACAACATCCGAGGGATCATCTGAATGAAACAAAGCTGAATCATGGAATACTCGTAACAAATAAAACATTTAAATAACAAATAGTTAAAGAGCAGGCATCTATTAACTCATCTATGGAAAATGTATCTCGTATCATCTGTGCTCACTACCAATTGTCCTGACTGGAAGGACATGCATGATTGATGAATCTTTTGGACTTCATGTGTACAGTCTGATAATTTATGGTAGTTTCCTAGCGCAGTAAAGACAAACACTTATTGAACTAAACAATCACCCAGGGTAAAGTCCAACTGGCATTTTTGCAATAACATATCTATTGCAGATGAGACACAGAGTATGGCACTGCAGTCTAGCTTTAACATATACAGTAGCTCCATTATGACAAGACCTTCAGGAGGAATTAAATTATTCTATTTCGAGGTGACAACCATAAAGTATTTTGTATTTAAGATTTCAAATAGTTTAATCAAAAAGTTTTGATAAAAACATGTAATGAATAAATCTAGGTATTGATGATTTAGTGTGTATTAGGGGATGACTGGATTTGGATAGATCCATTTCAGGGTGATATTGTCACACCCTGATCTTTGTGCTTGTCTCCACCTTCTACAAGGTGTCTCCCATCTTCCCTCATTAATCCCTGTGTATGTATACCTGGGTTTTCTATTTGTCTGTTGCCAGTTTGTCTTGTCAAGTCCTACCAGCGTGTTCCCTGTGCTCCAGTTTGTCTTGTCCTGTCAAGTCCTACCAGCATGTTCCCTGTTCTCCAGTTTGTCTTGTCCTGTCAAGTCCTACCAGCGTGTTCCCTGTGCTCCAGTTTGTCTTGTCCTGTCAAGTCCTACCAGCGTGTTCCCTGTGCTCCAGTTTGTCTTGTCCTGTCAAGTCCTACCAGCGTGTTCCCTGTGCTCCAGTTTGTCTTGTCCTGTCAAGTCCTACCAGCGTGTTCCCTGTGCTCCAGTTTGTCTTGTCCTGTCAAGTCCTACCAGCGTGTTCCCTGTGCTCCAGTTTGTCTTGTCCTGTCAAGTCCTACCAGCGTGTTCCCTGTTCTCCAGTTTGTCTTGTCCTGTCAAGTCCTACCAGCGTTTTCCCTGTGCTCCAGTTTGTCTTGTCCTGTCAAGTCCTACCAGCGTGTTCCCTGTGCTCCAGTTTGTCTTGTCAAGTCCTACCAGCGTGTTCCCTGTTCTCCAGTTTGTCTTGTCAAGTCCTACCAGCGTGTTCCCTGTGCTCCAGTTTGTCTTGTCAAGTCCTACCTGCGTGTTCCCTGTGCTCCAGTTTGTCTTGTCCTGTCAAGTCCTACCAGCGTGTTCCCTGTGCTCCAGTTTGTCTTGTCCTGTCAAGTCCTACCAGCGTGTTCCCTGTTCTCCAGTTTGTCTTGTCCTGTCAAGTCCTACCAGCTTGTTCCCTGTGCTCCAGTTTGTCTTGTCCTGTCAAGTCCTACCAACGTGTTCCCCGTGCTCCAGTTTGTCTTGTCCTGTCAAGTCCTGTCAAGTCCTACCAGCGTGTTCCCTGTGCTCCAGTTTGTCTTGTCCTGTCAAGTCCTACCAGCGTGTTCCCTGTGCTCCAGTTTGTCTTGTCCTGTCAAGTCCTACCAGCGTGTTCCCTGTGCTCCAGTTTGTCTTGTCCTGTCAAGTCCTACCAGCGTGTTCCCTGTGCTCCAGTTTGTCTTGTCCTGTCAAGTCCTACCAGCGTGTTCCCTGTGCTCCAGTTTGTCTTGTCCTGTCAAGTCCTACCAGCGTGTTCCCTGTGCTCCAGTTTGTCTTGTCCTGTCAAGTCCTACCAGCGTGTTCCCTGTGCTCCAGTTTGTCTTGTCCTGTCAAGTCCTACCAGCGTGTTCCCTGTGCTCCAGTTTGTCTTGTCCTGTCAAGTCCTACCAGCGTGTTCCCTGTGCTCCAGTTTGTCTTGTCCTGTCAAGTCCTACCAGCGTGTTCCCTGTGCTCCAGTTTGTCTTGTCCTGTCAAGTCCTACCAGCGTGTTCCCTGTGCTCCAGTTTGTCTTGTCAAGTCCTACCAGCGTGTTCCCTGTTCTCCAGTTTGTCTTGTCAAGTCCTACCAGCGTGTTCCCTGTTTGTCTTGTCAAGTCCTACCTGTTCCCTGTGCTCCAGTTTGTCTTGTCCTGTCAAGTCCTACCAGCGTGTTCCCTGTGCTCCAGTTTGTCTTGTCCTGTCAAGTCCTACCAGCGTGTTCCCTGTTCTCCAGTTTGTCTTGTCCCAGTCCTACTGTTCCCTGTGCTCCAGTTTGTCTTGTCCTGTCAAGTCCTACCTGTTCCCTGTGCTCCAGTTTGTCTTGTCCTGTCAAGTCCTAACATCCTGTGCTCCAGTTTGTCTTGTCTACCTGACTGTTCCCTGTGCTCCAGTTTGTCTTGTCCTGTCAAGTCCTACCAGCGTGTTTGTGCTCCACTTGTCCTGTCATCTGCCTCCTGTGTCCTGCATCTCTTGTCCTGGTCTTAGCCTGTGCCAGTTTGATAGATATAAGTTCCAGCGTTTCCCTGTGCCCAGTTTGAAGATTTCCCTAGTCTTCCCAGTTCTGAGTGCAGTGGGGGACCCTGTACCTCCTAACATCCTGTACCTACCTGACTCTGATTTGACACACACACAGAGTGGTAACAACTATGAAGACCACAGCTGTGGTGGACACAATACCATCGTTATCACCAATATAATGTATGTCACCATATTTAGCAACAAAAAATAAAGAGTACAGAGTTTTTGCCTGTGTCCACTAGACAAAGCAAGCACTTACAACATAAAACCAGTGCAGAAGCTATAGATGGCATCCTTCACTGTCAATAGAGTGAAGGGTTCCTGTGATATTACATGAAAGTGTGATATCACATTCCCTCTGGCCATATCTCCTGTCCCATTCTATCCAGAGACTTGGACCAGGCAGTAGCCAGATGATTCCCTCCACAGTGAGAGGAGTAAAGGTCTGTTTGCTTGTATAACACACACGGACATGCAGGGGCTGCCTTCCATAGAGAGACAAAGGAAAAGCCAAAACACACACATGTGCACACAGCAACCCGAGAACACAGAAACGCACACATACACACACACCCACTCACCCACACACCGCCCGCAGGTGCCTGCTATTCACAACTGATATCCATGTGTGATGTGTTTCATTGGGCGGTGGTGGGGTAGAGGTAGGGGTGAGACCAAAACAAGAAACCGTTTGTGAATTTGCAGACAGAGGTGATCCCAGGGGAATGAGAACCGTCGACCACTCTCACCTCTCATAGGGAGAACCACTCTTTATCTATTCCTAAAATCATCTGTCTGCAAGAATCCATGTCTCAAGAGGATATTCTATTCAGCTCTGTAAATGGATGCCCCAGGCCAGTTTGACATTTCCCCTCACACTAGTCTTGCTTGGCCGATCTTACAGTGCAGTGCAGGGGAATGAGACTACCCTCACACAAAATCCAAACCGTCAGTTAATCTGGGCCTTTTGAAGAATGGCAGTGATACAATGCAGAGGTGTGTAGGATATTTTCTGCCACAGATCTGTGAAACCTTAAATATTTCCTTATATTCCCTGATGAGAAAGAAAGAATAGATCTATCCTCTTCTCTCACTCCTCTGGTTGTTGATGCATTGTGAGGGGACACAGGTGCTCCAGCTGTCTCTCTCACTCTGATTCACTCATCTGTTTCCATAATGAGAGACCCGCTAGAGAGGCTGGTAACACTGACTGCAGCTCTGCTCTCAGCTGTAAACAGCATGACCTCACACTCTGGCCCACTCTCCTCTCTGAGGTCACTCTCGTAAACACTTCACTGACAAGCCCCCTCCAAGTCATCTGCTCCACAGAGGAATCAATTTATTTGAATGATGATTATTGTCGTCATGACTTCAAGAGTGTGCTTTACCATCAATTGCGTTTTTTTTCTCCTAATGAGTAGAATATAATCAATTGCGGAGAATGAATTCACTGCTGACTTGTAATTCATACTGCAGTTGCCAGACAACACCAGTAGGCAGAGTAACATCGCACTACTAGACCAGACTCCACTACTGAATATGTATAAGGCAGTGGTCAGTCTACAACTTTTGTCCTTTTGTTCTAGCCCACTGAATCAGGTGTGTTAGTCCTGAGCTGGAACAAACCCCTGCACATCCTGTCGTTCTTTAAAACAGGTGTTTGAGACCCCTGATTTGTAAGGAGTACATTTAGTGCTGAGAATGTTCAGCCAATCTTGTCCTGGGTGTTACCTTTATAACAATCACGTCCTGGGTGTTACCTTTATGACAATCATATCCTGGGTGTTACCTTTATGACAATCCAGTCCTGGGTGTTACGTTTATGATAATCATGTCCTGGGTGTTACCTTTATGACAATCCAGTCCTGGGTGTTACGTTTATGATAATCATGTCCTGGGTGTTACCTTTATGACAATCATGTCCTGGGTGTTACCTTTATGACAATCATGTCCTGGGTGTTACCTTTATGACAGTCATGCCCATCCTCCTCTCAAGTTCTTAAAGCGTTCTCATCTGATTAGTGAGTCCTTTGAGGAGATGATTACACACCTCAGGCATGCTCTGGTTCTGGTACTGAGGCAGCGGATGTCTGTTTCAATATAGATACCTCTTAGTCCAATTCCATAACTCATCAGTTTTAATAGGCTTGGGTCTGTAGAGAATACAATGAGGGCATGACAGTACAGCCCGTGCTACCGAGATCATCACACGTCTGTGTCCCCGAGCTAATTTCATTAGAATGTCAATTACCATGTGCAGTAAACGCTCAGTTAATTGTCTAAAAGAGGATGGCCTCCTACAGTAGCAGACACACAGCTCCAGCACAGGGCAGGGTAACATCTGTTAACACACAGCTACAGCTGACAGGCAGGCAGACTGGGACAAGAACACACAGAGCACAGTACGGCTGACAGGGCACAGCCCCATGCCACATACAGAGATACAGCTGTCAGACAGGCTAGGACACGAACACATATAGTACAGTAGGACTGACAGGGCACAGCCCCATGCCACATAGAGAGATACAGCTGTCAGACAGGCTAGGACACGAATGCATATAGTACAGTAGGACTGATAGGGCACAGCCCCATGCCACATACAGAGATACAGCTGTCAGGCAGGCTAGGACACGAACGCATATAGTACAGTAGGACTGACAGGGCACAGCCCCATGCCACATACAGAGATACAGCTGTCAGGCAGGCAGGCTAGGACACGAACGCATATAGTACAGTAGGACTGACAGGGCACAGCCCCATGCCACATACAGAGATACAGCTGTCAGGCAGGCAGGCTAGGACACGAACGCATATAGTACAGTAGGACTGACAGGGCACAGCCCCATGCCACATACAGAGATACAGCTGTCAGGCAGGCTAGGACACGAACACATATAGTACAGTAGGACTGACAGGGCACAGCCCCATGCCACATACAGAGATACAGCTGTCAGGCAGGCTAGGACACAAACACATATAGTACAGTAGGGCTGACAGGGCACAGCCCCATGCCACATACAGAGATACAGCTGGCAGGCAGGCAGGCTAGGACACGAACACATATAGTACAGTAGGACTGACAGGGCACAGCCGCATGCCACATACAGAGATACAGCTGTCAGGCAGGCTAGGACACGAACACATATAGTACAGCAGGACTGACAGGGCACAGCCCCATGCCACATACAGAGATACAGCTGTCAGGCAGGCTAGGACATGAACACATATAGTACAGAAGGGCTGACAGGGCACAGCCCCATGCCACATACAGAGATACAGCTGTCAGGTAGGCTAGGACACAAACACATATAGTACAGTAGGGCTGACAGGGCACAGCCCCATGCCACATACAGAGATACAGCTGTCAGGTAGGCTAGGACACAAACACATATAGTACAGTAGGGCTGACAGGGCACAGCCCCATGCCACATACAGAGATACAGCTGTCAGGCAGGCTAGGACACGAACACATATAGTACAGCAGGACTGACAGGGCACAGCCCCATGCCACATACAGAGATACAGCTGTCAGGCAGGCTAGGACACAAACACATATAGTACAGTATGACTGACAGGGCACAGCCCCATGCCACATACAGAGATACAGCTGACAGGCAGGCTAGGACACAAACACATATAGTACAGTAGGACTGACAGGGTACAGCCCCATGCCACATACAGAGATACAGCTGTCAGGCAGGCTAGGACACAAACACATATAGTACAGTAGGACTGACAGGGCACAGCCCCATGCCACATACAGAGATACAGCTGTCAGGCAGGCTAGGACACGAATACATATAGTACAGTAGGGCTGACAGGGCACAGCCCTATGCCACATACAGAGATACAGCTGTCAGGCAGGCAGGCTAGGACACGAACACATACAGTACAGTAGGACTGACAGGGCACAGCCCCATGCCACATACAGAGATACAGCTGTCAGGCAGGCTAGGACACGAACACATACAGTACAGTAGGACTGACAGGGCACAGCCCCATGCCACATACAGAGATACAGCTGCCAGGCAGGCAGGCTAGGACACCAACACATATAGTACAGTAGGACTGACAGGGCACAGCCCCATGCCACATACAGAGATACAGCTGTCAGGCAGGCGAGGACACGAACACATATAGTACAGTAGGGCTGACAGGGCACAGCCCCATGCCACATACAGAGATACAGCTGTCAGGCAGGCTAGGACACAAACACATATAGTACAGTAGGGCTGACAGGGCACAGCCCCATGCCACATACAGAGATACAGCTGCCAGGCAGGCAGGCTAGGACACGAACACATACAGTACAGTAGGACTGACAGGGCACAGCCCCATGCCACATACAGAGATACAGCTGTCAGGCAAGCTAGGACACGAACACATATATTACAGTAGGGCTGACAGGGCACAGCCCCATGCCACATACAGAGATACAGCTGTCAGGCAGGCTAGGACACGAACACATATAGTACAGTAGGGCTGACAGGGCACAGCCCCATGCCACATACAGAGATACAGCTGTCAGGCAGGCTAGGACATGAACACATATAGTACAGTAGGGCTGACAGGGCACAGCCCCATGCCACATACAGAGATACAGCTGTCAGGCAGGCTAGGACATGAACACATATAGTACAGTAGGACTGACAGGGCACAGCCCCATGCCACATACAGAGATACAGCTGTCAGGCAGGCTAGGACACAAACACATATAGTACAGTAGGGCTGACAGGGCACAGCCCCATGCCACATACAGAGATACAGCTGTCAGGCAGGCAGGCTAGGACACGAACACATATAGTACAGTAGGGCCAGGGCAAGGCAAGGGCCGCATGGTGGACAGTGTTAGCATTCCATTTATTCTCAGAGATGACGCCCATGACATGCCTTCAGTGACAGGGACAGTCCCATGGCTTTACACGGAAAGCCTCCTGACTGCTGCCTCTGTTCCAGGATATCACATTCCAGTAGTGGCATTTTGTAGTCATAATTCAAATATGAGTGGATTAAAATAAATAAATACAAAAATGTAAAAGAATCAAGTTTAATTATGCATAAGTGATTGCTTGATTATTATGCTACGTCTCATACATTGTAGTGTTTGTGTTTACCAAATTAAATGGATTTTGAACACTTTTACTCTTCCTCACTGCTTTAATATGCTCTCCCTATTCAGACGGGTGGCTTCATATGCACACATTCTGCATTTAATCAACAGGGATGAACCTATAGATTCTGAGAGGGCTGTATCATCTCCCCTCTGTGAGCTCTTAAAGTCACACCACCATGTCTGTGAATGAGAGGTCCACATTATACTCCTTGAGGAAAGTTGTCAGTACATCTTTGTAATACACACACAGGACATACCCGATTATACCCAATTAAAGCCATGTGATTAAGCTCTAGTTGGTGAATGTGGAGAGAGAGAAAAGCTTTTTGTGTGCTGCCGGGCGGTAGAGTCAAGTCCAAGTCCGGCTTTGTGCAGCATGGCAGGGGTTGGAGGAGAGGGGACTGGGGGTCTGGACTGCCACCACCGTCCCATTGAGATGTCTGATGTGGGGCCTGGTTCTCTGCACCCTAGGACACTGCTCTGGGGCCTGCTGAAGGCCCTGGCCTGTGACAAACACTGTGAGTGCATAACCCAGTTGCCACTGACCTGAAGGGGCTGAGGGGGTGAGACAGTGCCCATGGTGTCAGTCGCACACTGTCTGACCCTATCAAATAAGCCCATGGCCCCAAGGGATTGTGGGTGCTGCTGAAATTTTCTAAGGCAGCAGTGGTGGAAAAAGTATCCAATTGTCATACTTGAGTAAAAGTAAAGATACCCTAATAGAAAATGACTCAAGTAAAAGATAAAGTCACCCACTAAAATATTAATTGAGTAAAAGTCTAAAAGTATTTGGTTTAAATATAGTTAAGTATCAAAAGTAAATGTAATTGCTAAAATATTCTTCAGTATCAAAAGTAAAAGTAAATAATTTCACATTCCTTAAATAAGCAAACCAGACAACACAATTTTCTTGATTTATTATTTTACGGATAGTCAGGGGCACACTTTATTTTATTTATTTATTTTATTTCACCTTTATTTAACCAGGTAGGCTAGTTGAGAACAAGTTCTCATTTGCAACTGCGACCTGGCCAAGAAAAAGCATAGCAGTGTGAACAGCCAACAACCACATAGTTACACATGGAGTAAACAATAAACAATAAACAAGTCAATAACATAGCAGAAAAAAAATATCTATATACATTGTGTGCAAAAGGCATGAGGAGTTAGGCAATAAATAGGCCATAGGAGTGAATAATTACAATTTAGTAGATTAACACCGGAGTGATAAATGATCAGTTGAACATGTGCAGGTAGAGATACTGGTGTGTAAAAGAGCAGAAAAGTAAATAAAATAAAAACAGTATGAGGATGAGGTAGGTAAATTGGGTGGGCTATATACCGATGGACTATGTACAGCTGCAGCGATCGGTTAGCTGCTCAGATTGCAGATGTTTAAAGTTGGTGAAGAAGATAAAAGTCTCCAACTTCAGAGATTTTTGCAAATGGTTCCAGTCGCAGGCAGTCCACCATGCAGCCCTTTCCTTGCCTTTGCCCTACTGTACCATTCACACACTGATGACATAATTGACAAATGAAGTATTGTGTTTAGTGAGTCTGCCAGATCAGTGTGTGAATGGAAAAAATTATGTCTGCTAAGCATTCAAAATGTAAAGCATACTTTTGAGTTTCAGAGAAAATGTATGGAGTAAGAAGTACATTATTTTCTTTAGGAATGTAGCGGAGTAAAAGTAAAAGTTGTAAAAAATCTATAACTTAAGTAGTACTTTACTTATGTCGTACTTTAAAGTACTTTACACCACTGAAAGGCAGAGCTGTTAGAGAGAAAAAAAATGACCTGGAGCTGCAGGGTTTTAATATGATTTGCAAGAGATGGAGGACATGAATGGCTGCTCTTAACATCTCTGCGGGGGTCCTAAGAGACAGACAAAGAGAGGGGGGAAGAGAGAGAGAGAGATAGAGAGAGAAAGAGAGAGAGAGAGATACATATAGCCTGTATGCTGATATCTCCTGCTTGATTTTCTAGCTCCTCTAACGTACTGTTTCTGTTTAGCTTGTCTACGTATTCATGATTGAGGAATTGACTTTATTCTATAAATGACATGAGTGTCACGCTCTGCCTGTTCAACAACACATCACTGTTCAGTCATGTTTAAAATCTCTTTTTCTTTTTTCATTTTAGTCAACACAAAAACAAAAAAATCTGTGGAGAAACTTAATTTTCCTTTGAGCCAGCCCTTGAAGATACCAAAATATCATGTGGCTGTTCAAGTTTGTGCTGCCTGGTTTTTATTTAAAGCTACATATTCAGCAATAACATTGTCCTTGTTCAGTAAATATAGATTAATTACCACCACCATGCATTCAATTTCCAGAGTAATGTGAATGGTGCTCAGGGGAAGGTCTTTAGTGAAAAGGTTATTCTGAATGCTACACCAACTGTCGAGAACGCAGTGTTGTAGACACACACAGTGGACATGTGTCGCATTATCAATGCAAAATATCTATACTTTGAAGACCTATAAAACCAAATATCTCGCTCCAGTTAAATCCTACAACCCAACCCAGTCTTATCACTCACTGACTTATTTGATGCACTTTCTTGTACATCCTTTAAAGAGTGTTTGTCAGTTGATAACTACCATAACGACTGGATAATGTAATGAGACCCTCTGGTGACTTAAGCTGATCACTGTCAAACAATCCTCTAACACTACATAATCAGAACATTTGCACAGCTTTATCAAGCCAGCAAAACATGTGTAGGGAAGACCTCCCTGACAGAGGGGCAATGAAAACCTCAGAACTTTACCACTCCAAATTTGATAAGGAGTAAGGACTTTTCACTATGTGTGGATTTTATAGACAGAACAGACTCGGAGGCATTATGGGAAAAGGCTAGTGGATACCCAGCAGTCACTGTACTCACCATTGGTCCATTGGAGCAAACCACCAATGTGACAGAGGACCTCTCAATCTGTCATAGTGTGAACACTTATGCCAGGGTCTGTCTATTCCACTTAGGAGGCAAACTGAGCTCATGGAAAGTCAGGATTTGGCATTGAGTTGTGCTTTGGTGGGGGTTGCATATGCAATGGTGTGTATTCATGGATATAAAAGGAAGCCAGGCTACCACAAATATTTGACCAATAAAAACATTTAAATTATAAAATAATTTATCTTTTGTCTCTCTGGATTGTCATGATTTTTCTGTATATTCGCAAGTGGTTGAATCTCACCTGAGAAATCATCAGAGCGAGGGAAACAGCACCCCTCTTTCTTAGTATGTGTAGACCATGTATCTGATGCTGTCTGGAACAAAAGAGTATGACATGTTGGCACTGTAGTATTTCAATAATTGATGCCAGCAAGTATTTGGACTCCCTTGATCATTTTTTAAAATAAAGTAATTAGCCAATCAGAGTTGAGCTGAGCTCAACTGTGGGTTGTTCTGGGGCAGCAAAACACCCACCAAGGGTGGCCAGTTTGGATTTGGCTTCCCACCAATAAAATCACATCCTGAGCAAAACGTCCATCATTGTCAGAATAACGTGTCTGTTTCTTGTCTGCTTGTGTTGATGTCCTGCAGTAGCTAGCTTGCTAAATCAACCCTTTCCTAAGCCATGGGCGGTGATGGGGATTTGGAATTGTGGTTATGACTTAATTCTATGTAGAGGCCAATGATTATGATGGTGATTCTGATTTAACCATATATTAAAATATTGTGCCACTGGTCTGAGATGATTGAAGTTCAATATGTAGCCTACTGTAGATGTAGCCTAGTTGGCTAACATTAGCTAGCCAGTGTCGTGGAATTATCAGAATTTGTTGGTAACATTTGTAAGATGTTTAATATTCATCAAATGTGTGTAAGTTACTTCTCATAAGAATGTATTTTGTCGGACTATAGTGGTGGCCATTGGCAGTTATCTGTTCTATGTCAGGACTAAGTTGCATGGGCCGCTGAGAGGGGAGAGGTCAAAGTGTCATCATGTGTAAACATATATTTTACTCCCTACCTTTCCCAGTGGGGAAAGGAAGGGTTGCAGTGTCTGGAATCATTCTATGCTCCCTCTTATGTTGTTTCTATCTTAACCTATAGCCTCATTCTCCTCTCCGTGAGTTTGTCCAGGAGGTTGTATTTTGAGTGGGTTGTATATAAATGACAATTTGATATATGCCTGTTGATATGGCCCCCCAATGGTGGAACAAACTCCCTCACGACCCCAGGACAGCGGAGTCAATCACCACCTTCCGGAGACACCTGAAACCCCACCTCTTTAAGGAATACCTAGGATAGGATAAGTAATCCTTCTCACCCCCCTTTTAAGATTTAGATGCACTATTGTAAAGTGACTGTTCAACTGGATGTCATAAGGTGAATGCACCAATTTGTAAGTCGCTCTGGGTAAGAGCGTCTGCTAAATGACTTAAATGTAAATGTAAATGTAATATGGAGGAATTGGTTTATGGTTCTGGGGTTTGGGAAAGGAGACAAAGCTGAACAATGAATTATGTCTATGCTGTCTGACTATGGGTGTCTTTGCTATTAAAAGGAACTCAGTTGCATTATAAGGGGACTCTCAGAAGATTCACTGGGAGACACTGAATTTATCTGAGAGTCACAGGATTGTGATAAGAGCTCATATAATTAAAGATGGACTTTTATAACTAACTCTGACGTGTGTGTGTGGTTTGCTCCCATGATTTGGTAAATAGATTAAATTTCCACGACACTAGCTAAACTAGCTGGTTCATTGTTGCCCATGGGAGGAAGTTAGGCCAGCAAGCAATTTAGCTTGATTGCCTATGGAAAAAAACTAAAGGCTTACAGAGCCATAGACCATTTGCCAACATGAAAGAAATTAGGACAGCATTGGTGTTCAACAAGTCTACAAGTAGGGTGAGTGCCCCAAAATATATTTTCTTGCGCGAGCACGCACACATAGACAGACAGAAGTACCATGAACAGACACATGATATTTTGGTATCTTTAAGTTTGTTTTCAGTGTATTAAAGTAAACACATATTGCCTTGTTGATTAGATGATGTGTAAGTTGAAATGGTGCTGGAATAGCAGAGGCAGTACTCACGTTGTCTTTGTGCTGACTTGCGGTAACGCCATGGTTCTAAATCAGTAGTTAGTAAACTGTTACATGCAATATTCGCTTTGTGACCGTCACTGGACAGATGTTGGTCTTCAGTTTTGTGATGAAACAAACGTATGTGTAGTTGAATTTATTCCGCCACTGGGTCACTGTTGTCTTTTTGTTGTCACAGACTTATTGTATATCACAGTGGCGTATGAACAAATGGGTTATAAAACAAACAACGCAAATATCACAACATAGGTTTCTTTACAGTGGTGTAAAGTACTTATTTAAAAATACAGTACTTGAAAGTACTATTTAAGCCATTTTTTGTGTATCTGTAGTTTACTATTTATATATATATTTTTTTACTTTTACTTCACTACATTCCTGAAGAAAATAATGTACTTTTTACTGCATACATCCCTGACATCCAAAAGTACTTGTTACACTTAACATGTTTAGCGAGCCTGGAAAATTGTCCTATTCAAACACTTATCAAGAGAACATCCCTGGTTATCCCAACTGCCTCTGATCTGGTGGACTCACTAAACACAAATGCTTTGTTTGTAAATGATGTCTGAGTGTTGGAGTGAGCCCCTGGCTATCCGTAATTTAAATAATAATAATAATAAGTGTGCAGTCTGGTTTACTTCATTAATATAAGGAATTTGAAATTATTTATACTTTTACTTTTACTTAGATACTGTATATGCCGATGACATGCTGAGACATCGACATGCATTTCTTTATGTCAGATGGCTTTTGGGTCTGCTTTGCAGATAGACGTACAGAAAGTACATTTTCTCAGAATATCAGAATATTTTGCATGAAGATAAGCATTATCTTGTCAGATTATAGGAGAAAGTCTGGTAGGCCTGAAACAGTCTTCCTCACCTCTTTATGCACGATCCAGCTTTACAGCCGAGCACACTTCCACCGTATCAGGTTTGTTTCAATGTCCAGGTCACAATATCAGGGGCTGTACTCAACAACATTGAAAACGTTAATTTACACTGTAAGCCAATTATTGTACGTGACTAAAGTGTATTGCCATATAGAAACCAATTCACACTGATGGAAGAGGTGAGTGATAACAGGCCATGGTGCTATGAAGGTGACTGACTGCTGCTGGCTACCTGCTCAGTGGCTTGCTGTGTGGAGGGGAACAGGACAGGTGGCCTCTAATGAGGGAGGGAGGAGGGCTCATATAACACAACATTAATGATGCAGGGCTCATCCACTCATGGATGACACATTGTCTTCGATCTGCCAGACAGCACTGAAATTACTTCTAAATCCTCAACATATGGCCTACACCTTTAATGAAAAGTGCCAATATGAGCAAACACAGAATATAGAAAATAAGAATAAAGAGTACACTTTAGGCTTTAGACAAGCTATTGAGGAGAAAACTAATATATATATATATATATATATATATATATATATATATATATATATATATTCAAGCAATAAGGCCCTAGGAGGTGTGGCACTGTATATGTAGAAGAAAAAGAAGCGCAAACCTATTTAGGCGAGGTGCTGGCTAGCGGAGTAGAAAGAGCCGCACACTCTAGGAGCTCAGATGCAAAAATGTCATTACCAACGTCGAAACGTTGGTAATTACATTTTTGCATCTGAGCTCCTAGAGTGTGCGGCTCTCTTTTATTTTCAAGTGGTACTGTATATGGCCAATATAGCAAGGCTAACGATTGTTCTTTGCACGACGCAACTCGGAGTGCCGGGACACAGCCCTTAGCTATGGTATATTGGCAATATATAACAAACCCCCGAGGTGCCTTATTGCTATTATAAACTGGTTACCCAAAGTAATTATAGCAGTAAAAATAAATGTTCTCATACCTGTGGTATATGGTCTGATATACCACGGCTGTCAGCCAATCAGCATTCAGAGCTAAAAAAAACAAGGTTTTAAATGTATATATATCACAGGTTCAGAAGGCTCTTTAGCGAGCGAACCATCTCGTTACCAAGCTATCCCCTCCAGCTGTAGCTCTGTGAAACACACACTTGGGGGTTGAATCACTGAGCAGTATTGATTACTCTGGTCTCATGGCTGTGGGATATGTCTGCTGCCTGAACACGGCTGCTTCCATGCTCTACATACACATCACTATTGCTGCTTCAGTGAGAGAATAATAGCTGCTCATCTCAGGTCTATCCGTCTATTACCATCCCCCCATTCAGCACAGTCCTCTCAGTGGTCATTATAATTCAGGCCCTCAAACACAACTCCTAAATGAGCACTCCAGCTCCTCTGGTGTGTGATGTGTGTGTCAAATTAAATAGTTTTTGTCACATGCTTAGTAAACAACAGGTGTAGACAAATAGTGAAATGCATACTTCCAAACCCTTCCCAACAACTCAGAGAGAAAAATATTGAAAAAAAGAATAGGACAAGGAGTAAATAAACAATGTTTAATAATAACAGATACATATACAGTGGGGCAAAAAAAGTATTTAGTCAGCCACCAATATTGTGCAAGATCTCCCACTTAAAAATATGAGAGAGGCCTGTAATTTTCATCATAGGTACACTTCAACTATGACAGACAAAATGAGAAAAAAAATCCAGAAAATCACATTGTAGGATTTTTTATGAATTTATTTGCAAATTATGGTGGAAAATAAGTATTTGGTCAATAACAAAAGTTTCTCTCAATACTTTGTTATATAACCTTTGTTGGCAATAACAGAGGTCAAACGTTTTCTGTAAGTCTTCACAAGGTTTTCACACACTGTTGCTGGTATTTTGGCCCATTCCTCAATGCAGATATCTGCTAGAGCAGTGATATTTTGGGGCTGTTGCTGGGCAACACGGACTTTCAACTCCCTCCAAAGATTTTCTATGGGATGGAGATCTGGAGACTGGCTAGGCCACTCCAGGACCTTGAAATGCTTCTTACGAAGCCACTCCTTCGTTGCCCGGGCGGTGTGTTTGGGATCATTGTCATGCTGTAAGACCCAGCCACGTTTCATCTTCAATGCCCTTGCTGATGGAAGGAGGTTTTCACTCAAAATCTCACGATACATGGCCCCATTCCTTCTTTCCTTTACACGGATAAGTCGTCCTGGTCCCTTTGCAGAAAAACAGCCACAAAGCATGATGTTTCCACTCCCATGCTTCACAGTATGGTGGATAAGAGCGTCTGCTAAATGACTTAAATGTAAATGTAATGTAAATGTGTTCTTTGGATGCAACTTAGCATTTTTTGTCTTCCAAACACGACGAGTTGAGTTTTTACCAAAAAGTTATATTTTGGTTTCATCTGACCATATGACATTCTCCCAATCATCTTCTGGATCATCCAAATGCTCTCTAGCAAACTTCAGACGGGCCTGGACATGTACTGGTTTAAGCAGGGGGACACGTCTGGCACTGCAGGATTTGAGTTCCTGGCGGTGTAGTGTGTTACTGATGGTAGGCTTTGTTACTTTGGTCCCGGCTCTCTGCAGGTCATTCACTAGGTCCCCCTGTGTGGTTCTGGGATTTTTGCTCACCGTTCTTATGATCATTTTGACCCCACGGGGTGAGATCTTAGATCAAGAACAGCAAGGAAATGACTTCGTCAACAGTGGCCAGGAGTTGATATTGCTTACTTGATTTAAAAACTATTGTTAGAAAACTAGCCATGTACATATGTGAATATTTTCATATTTTGTTTCTCATTCCAGATGGAGGGAGATTATCAGTGGTCTTGTATGTCTTCCATTTCCTAATAATTGCTCCCACAGTTGATTTCTTCAAACCACGCTGCTTACCTATTGCAGATTCAGTCTTCCCAGCCTGGTGCAGGTCTAAAATTTTGGTTCTGGTGTCCTTTGACAGCTCTTTGGTCTTGGCCATAGTGGAGTTTGGAGTGTGACTGTTTGAGGTTGACCTTTACAGGTCTGTGAGAGCCAGAAATCTTGCTTGTTTGTAGGTAACCAAATACTTATTTTCCACCATAATTTGCAAATAAATTCATTAAAAATCCTACAATGTGATTTTCTGGATTTTCTTTCTCATTTTGTCTGTCATAGTTGAAGTGTACCTATGATGAAAATTACAGGGCTCTCTCATCATTTTAACTGGGAGAACTTGCACAATTGGTGGCTGACTAAATACTTTTTTGCCCCACTGTACATGTAGTAAGGTGTAGCGACTGTGTGTGTGTGTATGTATATGTTTGTGAGAGAGAAAGATGGAGAGATATAGTGAGAAAGAGAGTAGGATAGTAATAAAAAGGAAAGAGAAACAGATAATTACAGGAACGTAATTACAGGAAGGATCATCGACAGCTCCCACAGCTTGCAGGCAAAGCAGCAGGATAGCATTCACAGCCAGCAGACCGAACACAGAGCAAGAGCTAAACATGGGGTCTGCTTTGCTGTTATTCTCATTTTCTAAGCCTCAGAGCAATTGAGTGCTGGTCTGCAACGCAGAGGAAGAGACCAAACATAACCAAAGGATGGTAATGTGCTTTCTACACTGTGGTGTGGCTCTTAAGGGAACTACAGTAGAGAACAGCCTCAGGGCATTTCTCACTGCACAACCATTGCCCACTGGGACACAGGTTGCTCTATAGCTCAGGCTCCATCTTAGATCTGCTAGAAACAGTCTTCCTATACAACACAATATCCTCTGAGAGGTGAAAAGTGACCAAAATTTACACAAACAATTGGTTGTCAACAAAGCTAGCTACATTGATCATTCTCAGAGTTCCCCTGCAATGACAGATTTCCTCTTCTTCGTCTGAAGAGGTGTAGCAAGGATCGGACCAAAATGCAGCGTGGTAGTTGTCCATGTTTTAATAGTATAAATTGAACATGACAGAATACAAAATAACAAAGTTGATATAAACGAAACAGTCCCGTGTGGCACAAGCACTGACACAGGAAACAAACACCCACAAACCAACAGTGAAACCCAGGCTACCTAAATATGGTTCTCCATCAGGGACAACGATAAACAGCTGCCTCTGATTGAGAACCATATCAGGCAAAACACAGAAATAGAAAAAACATAGAAACACAAATATAGACTGCCCACCCCAACTCACGCCCTTACCATACTAAATAAAGACAAAACAAAGGAAACAAAGGTCAGAACGTGACATCCCCATAAATAGACTTTAATGCAGGGAAACTTAAATCAGTTCTAAATCAAATCTCTATCAACATGTTAAATGTGCAACTAGGACCTCCAGGACCTCTACACCAGGCGGTGTCAGAGGAAGGCCCTAAAAATTGTCAAAGACCCCAGCCACCCCAGTCATAGACTGTTCTCTCTACTACCGCATGGCAAGCGGTACCGGAGTGCCAAGTCTAGGACAAAAAGACTTCTCAACAGTTTTTACCCCCATGCCATAAGACTCCTGAACAGGTAACCAAATGGTTACACGGACTATTTGCATTGTGTTCCCCCCCAACCCCTCTGCTGCTACTCTCTGTTTATCTTATATGCATAGTCACTTTAACTATACATTCATGTACATACTACCTAAATTGGCCCGACCAACCAGTGCTCCCACACATTGGCTAACTGTGTCCCACCACCCGCCAACCCCTCTTTTTACGCTTCTGCTACTCTCTGTTCATCATATATGCATAGTCACTTTTACGATACCTACATTTACATACTACCTCAATAAGCCTGACTAACAGGTATCTGTATATAGCCTTGCTACTCTTTTTCAAATGTCTTTTTACTGTTGTTTTATTTCTTTACTTACCTACCTACCTACACACACACACACACCTTTTTTCCCCCGCACCATTGGTTAGAGCCGGTAAGTAAGCATTTCACTGTTGTATTCGGCGCACGTGACAAATAAACTTTGATTTGATTTGAAATAGACCAATTAAAGATATATCCAAAGCAAGCAATTTTTGTTTGGGGCTCATGCCCAAAGAATGAGTATCTGAAATCTGGGTGCTTGGAATTGTGACATTACTCGTTATTCCGATTAGACAGGGGCACTTAATGTGTTGTGCTTCTGTCAATGTCCACTGACACAAATGGGTAATCTATAAATCCATACTTACAGTATGTCCATCTTTGAAATTATTTATAAGGAGGTGCATGTGCTCTGGCAATTGTAGGTGGAATTTGTCAACAAACTGGAAATCCTATCTCCTTCTTAAATAGAAATACAGTCTCTTTCATCTAAATCAGTGGTTCACAACCAGGGGTACTTGGCCTATCCACAGGGGGTACTTAAGAAAACTCATGAGACCTACTTACCTTACTGGTACTTCAGGGGTATTCCGGGCAGAGCAGAATTCAGTTGGTGGTACAGTAACCGACAAAGGTTGGGAAACACTGATCTAAATTATATGGGCCCTGCCTCCCAGAGAAATTCCCTACCAGCTGAGGAGCCTGTGTCCGGCCTAATCCCATTGCTTTCTGCTCTCTGCATCGTACTGAACACCAAACACACAAGTAGTAAAAGAGGAGAAAGAAATGCATGTCACCGTCAATCAGTAAGCCAAGGTATTCAAACCTTCCACTAATGAAGGAGGATGAGTACTTTCACTCAAAAACCATAACACCAACAAAAAAAATCAACCAGGAAAAATAAACATTTAATTCCTAAATGTCTGCTAAATCAAACAAAAACATTCTGTTTATTCGTGTATTTCAAAAGACTGTGCCTAAATGGACAACGGGACAGTTCAGTGTGTCCATGGTTGTGTAAGTGAAAATAAGTTACAGCCAACAAGGAAAAGTTCCAGAGATGCACTGCCTGGGGACTTCTTGTAAACAGCCAACAAGGAAAAGGTCCAGAGATGCTCTGCCTGGGGACTGCTTGTAAACCGCCAACAAGGAAAAGGTCCTGAGATGCACTGCCTGGGGACTGCTTGTAAACCGCCAACAAGGAAAAGGTCCAGAGATGCACTGCCTGCGGACTGCTTGTAGTAAACCGCCAACAAGGTAAAGGTCCAGAGATGCTCTGCCTGGGGACTGCTTGTAAACCGCCAACAAGGAAAAGGTCCAGAGATGCTCTGCCTGGGGACTGCTTGTAAACCGCCAACAAGGAAAAGGTCCTGAGATGCACTGCCTGGGGACTGCTTGTAAACCGCCAACAAGGAAAAGGTCCAGAGATGCACTGCCTGCGGACTGCTTGTAAACCGCCAACAAGGAAAAGTTCCAGAAATGCTCTGCCTGCGGACTGCTTGTAAACCGCCAACAAGGAAAAGGTCCAGAGATGCTCTGCCTGCGGACTGCTTGTAAACCGCCAACAAGGAAAAGGTCCAGAGATGCTCTGCCTGCGGACTGCTTGTAAACCGCCAACAAGGAAAAGGTCAAGAGATGCTCTGCCTGCGGACTGCTTGTAAACCGCCAACAAGGACAAGGTCCAGAGATGCTCTGCCTGCGGACTGCTTGTAAACCGCCAACAAGGAAAAGGTCAAGAGATGCTCTGCCTGCGGACTGCTTGTAAACCGCCAACAAGGAAAAGGTCCAGAGATGCTCTGCCTGCGGACTGCTTGTAAACCGCCAACAAGGAAAAGGTCCAGAGATGCTCTGCCTGCGGACTGCTTGTAAACCGCCAACAAGGAAAAGGTCCAGAGATGCTCTGCCTGCGGACTGCTTGTAAACCGCCAACAAGGAAAAGGTCCAGAGATGCTCTGCCTGCGGACTGCTTGTAAACCGCCAACAAGGAAAATATTCCTGTTTACACAACTGACATTGTGAACCATGTTCATGACAGTTGCCTTCTCAGTGAGACTGGGAGTACAGAGGGCAATATGTACAAATCATTTGAGATTTTTCTGTTTGCATTGTACAGTGGCAAGAAAAAATATGCGAACCCTTTGGAAATACCTGTATTTCTGCATAAATTGGTCATATAATTTGATCTGATCTGCATCTTGGTCACAACAATAGACAAACAGTATGTGAACCCTTGGATTTAATAACTGACCCTCCTTTGGCAGCAATAACCTCAACCAGACATTTTCTGTAGTTGTGGATCAGACCTGCACAACGGTCAGGAGGCATTTTGGACCATTCCTCTTTACAAAACTGTTTCAGTTCAGCAATATTCTTGGGATGTCTGGTGTGAACTGTTCTATTGAGGTCATGCCACAGCATCTCAATCAGGTTGAGGTCTGGACTCTGACTGGGCCACTCCAGAAGGCATATTTTCTTCTGTTGAAGCCATTCTGTTGATTTCCTTCTGTGTTTTGAGTCGTTGCCCAAAGCAGCCCCAAACCATGATGCGCCCTCCACCATACTTTATAGTTGGGATGAGGTTTCGATGTTGGTGTGCTGTGCCTTTTCTTCTCCACACAGTGTTGTGTGTTCCTTCCAAACAACTCAACTGTAGTTTCATTTGTCAACAGAATATTTTGCCTGTAGCGCTGTGGAACATCCAGGCGCACTTTTGCAAACTTCAGACCAGCAGCAATGTTTTTTTTTGGACAGCAGTGTCTTCCGTGGTGTCCTCCAATGAACACCATTCTTGTTTAGTGTCTTTTGTATCATAGACTCATCAACAGAGATGTTAGCATGTTCCAGATGATTTATGTAAGACTTTAGCTGACACTCTAGGATTCTTCATTACCTCATTGAGCAATCTGTGCTGTACTCTTGCAGTCATCTTTGCAGGACGGCCACTGCTAGGGAGAGTAGCAACAGTGCTGAACTTTCTCGATTTATAGACAATTTGTCTTACAATTTGATGAACATCAAGGCTTTTAGAGATACTTTTGTAACCCTTTCCAGCTTTTTGCAAGTCAACATTTATTCATCTTAGGTCTTCTGAGATCTCTTTTGTTCGAGGCATGGTTCACATCAGGCAATGCTTCTTGTGAATAGCAAACTCAAATTTTGTTAGTGTTTTCTATAGGGCAAGGCAGCTCTAACCAATATCTCCAATCTCTTCTCATTGATTGGACTCTAGGTAAGCTGACTCCTGACTCCAATTAGCATTTGGAGAAGTCATTAGCCTAGGGGTTCACATACTTTTCCCAACCTACACTGTGAATGTTTCAATGATGTATTCAATGTAGACAAGAAAAATACTATAATCTGTGTGTTATTAGTTTAAGCACACTATGTTTGTCTATTGTTGTGACTGAGATGAAGATCAGATCAAATTTGATGACCAATTTATGCAGAATTCCAGGTAATTCCAAAGGGTTCACATACTTTTTCTTGACACTATATGTACACTGAGTGTATAAAAAATAGAGAACATCTTCCTAATATTGAGTTGCACCCCCCTGTAACATGTAAAGTGTTGGTCCCATGTTTCATGAGCTGAAATAAAAGCTCCCAGAAATGTTCCGTATGCACAAAAAGCTTATTTCTCTCAATTCTTTCACTGTTAGTGAGCATTTCTCCTTTGCGAAGACAATCCATCATTATGCCATTTCAAGAAGCTGATTAAACAGCATGATCATTACACAGGTTCACCTTGTGCTGGGGACAATAAAAGGCCAATCAAAAATGTGCAGTTTTATCACACAACATAATGCCACAGATGTCTCAAGTTTTGAGGGAGCGTGCAATTGGCATGCTGAGCGCAGGAATGTCCACATGAGCTGTTTCCAGATAATTTAATGTTCATGTCTCTACCATAAGCTGCCTCCAATGTCATTTTAGAGAATTTGACAGTACATCCAACCTGCCTCACAACCGCAGACTATGTGTAACCATGTATAGCCCAAGACCTCCACATCCCGTTTCTTCACCTGCGGGATCGTCTGAGACCAGCCACCCGGACAGCTGATGATTTTCACAACCAAAGAATTTCTGCTGTCACAAACCATCTCAGGGAAGCTCATCTGAGTGCTCGTTGTCCTCATCAGGGTCTTGACCTGCAGTTCGGCGTCATAAACATGTTCAGTAGACAAATGCTCACCTTCGACGGCCAGTGGCATGCTTGAGAAGTATACTCTTCACAGATGAATCCCGGTTTCATCTGTACCAGGCAGATGGCAAACAATGTGTATGGCTTAATGGGGGCAAGCGGTTTGCTGATGACAACATTGTGAACAGAGTGCCCCATGGTGGTGGTGGGGTTATGGCATCGGCAGGCGTAAACTACGGAAAACGAACACAATTGCATTTTATCAATGGCAATTTGAATGCACAGAGATACCATAACAAAATTCCACAGGCCACAATCAACAGCCTGATCAACTCTATGTGAATGAGAGATGTCGCACTAAATGAGGTAAGTGATGGTCACACTAGATACTGACTGGTTTTCTGATCCATATCCATAACTTTTATTTTAAGGTATCTGTGACCAACAGATGCATATCTGGGAGTTTTCAGTATGCCTCGCCAAGAAGGGCACCTACTGCTAAATAAGTCAGACATTGAATATTACTTTAAGCATGGTGAAGTCATTAATTACACTTAGGATGTTGTATCAATACACCCAATCACAACAAAGATACAGGCGTCCCTCCTAACTCAGTTTTTGGAGAAGAAGGAAACCACTCAGGGATTTCACCATGAGGCCAATGGTGACTTTAAAACAGTTACAGAGTTCAATGGCTGTGACAGGAGAGAACTGAGGATGGATCAATAACATTGTAGTTACTCCACAATACTAACCTAATTGCCAGAGTGAAAAGAAGGAAACCTGCCCAGAATACAAATATTACAAAACATGCATCTTGTTTGCAACAAGACAAATAATACAAGTAACACAGCAAAACATTTGGCAAAACAATTAACTTTTTGTCCTGAATACAGTGTACATTTGGGGCAAATCCAATACAACACATTACTGAGTACCACTCACCATATGTTCAAGCATGTTATGGGTATGCTTGTAATTTTTAAGGACTAGGGTATTTTTCACTATAAAAAAGAAACAGAATGTAGCCAAGTACAAGCAAAAAAACGGGTTCAGTCTGTTTTCCAACAGACACTGGGAGATGAACTCACCTTTCAACAGGACAAAAATATAAAACACAAGCACAAATCTACACTGCTTACCAAGAAGACAGTGAACGTTCCTGAGCGTTAAAGTCTTGACTTAAATCAACTTGAAAATATATGGCACGACCTGAAAATGGTTGTCTAGCAACGAACAACAATCCATTTGACAGTTGAAGAATTTTGAAAAGAATAATGGGCAAATGTTGCACAACCCAGGTGCAATTTTCAATAAATCATTAGGGAGTATTGTGTGTAGATGGGTGATAATGTTTTTATTCAATCCATTTTGAATTCAGGCAGTAACATAACAAAATGTGGAATAAGTCAAGAGGCATGAGTACTTTCTGAAGACATTGTACATATGAAGTGGGTAAAACAGTATATACACATGATTAAAGTGGCCAGTGTTCAATGACTATGTACTGTACATAGGGCAACAGTGACTAGGTTTCAGGGTAGAGTACCGTGTGGAAATTGTTAAAAGGCATCCTTGTGCATAGAGTTGCATGTTTTTTTTTTACTTTGCAATCATTGGTTTCTGTTTGGCATGCATTTTAAAGTGAAAAATTGGAGTCTACGCATTACTTTGTTACCGTGGAATTGATTAGCACTGCTTTGGGGCATAAACTTACATTAGAACCCACCATAATCAAGTTGAGTAGCCACACTATTAGGCCTATTCATAAAAGTAAGCATACTGAAGCACAGACAAACTATTTCAAACTCTAACAAAGTACATAATTTTGCAAAGAGAGAGATGCCATCAATTTATTGCATCATTCCTTTTCTTTCCTATTTTGTCTTTTTGTGAAAATCTGTACGCAGTAAGGGGTTTAGAGTATATCCTGTAGACTAGAGGAATAACCTGGGTGGAAAACCTGTTCAACAGGACCTGCTCACTCTGTCAGATGACACCTGTATGACTACAGAATCTAATAACTACCAATCCTCCTGCTCTATGTGCATGAAAAACATTCAAATGATATGTGTGTGAAAAACAGAAAATGCTGATAACCAAATCTCAAGACAAAAGAAAGGCTGGGTCTAAAGGTGGGAAATTATAATAACCCTATTCTCAGACCCAGGTTTCTGCATGTTTCACCTTTGTAGGCTAAGTTACGTATAGACAGAAAAGGTTTCTACTGTTTACTCTCTGAAAGGCTGGTTTGTTTGAATGGCTCCGTGAATTAATGTATTCTGATTAGCAAATAACTCTTATCTGTGCTGGCTGAGCACCCAGCCTGGTCTCATAGACTAGACGTAGTAACATAGTAAACGTAAATGCAGACACTCAAATTAGGGAAAGGGGGATACCTTGTCAGTTGTACAACTGAATGCATTCAACTGAAATGTGTCTTCCACATTTAACCCAACCCCTCTGAATCAGAGAGGTGCAGGGCCTGCCTTAATCAACAACCACGTCTTCAGCGCCTGGGGAACAGTGGGTTAATTGCCTTGCTGGGGGCAGATGACATATTTTTACCTTGTCAGCTCGGGGATTCGATCCAGCAAGCTTTGGGTTACTGGCCCAACGCTCTAACCACTAGTATGATATGTTGTGTTTGGTATGGTTACAGAAGACAGATGGTTACTTAAAGCAAAACTAAAGTAGGTTGTTGGACGGGGTGGATAGGTGGGTGTATAACGCAAATTTCTATCAACCCAAAGGTTGCGAGTTCGAATCTCATCTTTGCAATTTTAGCTAATTAGCAACTGTTTAACTACTTACTACTTTTGAGCTACTTTCAAACTACTTAGCATGTTAGCTAACCTTTATCCTAACCCTAACCCCAACCGTAACCCTTTTAGCTAACCCTTCCCCTAACTTTAACCCTTTAACCTAACTCCTATACTTAACCTTAATCCTAACTCCTAACTCTAACCCCTAGTCTAGCTAACGTTAGCCACCTAGCTATAATTTGTAAAATATCATATGTTTTGCAAATTCGTAACATATAATACGAATTGGGCGATGGACATCTACAAATTAATACATAACATACGAAATGTAACATAAAATAATAAAGGGAGTGTTTTAGATTTTAAGTACAGAATAATACAAAATGCTCTGAGACCAGGTTGGAGCACCAGCAATGGAATCTTAGGTGGCAGTTAATAGCTTTATTGAATTGGAAGCACTGACCCCATTAAAACCAACTGAACATCCCAGACTGAAGTAAACAAAATGCTGTCCTGCTTTTGTACTCTAATGTAGTGTGTGTGTACGTGTGTGTGCGTGTGTGTCTGTGTATATCTGTGTGTGACACTTATTTCATGAGCCTCTAATTTAATATTGTCCCCTTTACAAACTAGACCCATGCAGTGTAGTGACAGGGACAGGACAGGCACATTAGCACTGCCTGTCCTCAGCATGTACAGCTATTTAAACTACCTGAGGTAACTGAGTGAACTGAGCTGCTGAGGTAAACTGAGGTCTATTAATCAAACTTTGTAGGCTACCAATCTATCTTGTTCACAGTTAGTTGTGGCTTTTCTGTCCTATAAAGTTCATGCTTTGAGTAGCCTATCTGTAGCCTACAATTCATTACAGTCTAATTCCTCTTATGGGCCTATTTTGGTACTTGAGTCCAGAGTGACACAAACCCCATACAGGATATCACATTCTTTCTCCCATTGTTTGTCTTTCCCAGGAAACAGGAAACTCAGGCAGAAGTTGTGAGTCTGTGACTTTAAAACCTGTTTGTATGTCTCTCAGCCTGTGTGTGTGTGTGTGTGTGTGTGTGTGTGTGTGTGTGTGTGTGTGTGTGTGTGTGTGTGCGTGCGTGCGTGCGTGCGTGCGTGCGTGCGTGCGTATGTGTGTGTGTGTTTGTGTGTTGTCTGTTATGTCTTTATTGTCCCTCTGGACGAGGTATTGACATAATCAACACCCTGTGTGCATGTTAGCAGCAGCATGTCTATTAAAAAACAAGTGTACACTTGTTTTGGTTTGATACCTCAGTCGTCATCACCTGAGAGCAGCTGTGGGAATAAGTAAATGATGGTGATGGAAAGAATTGCATCTTATCTCTTTCTTGAGATAAACAAATAAATGAACATTACTTCCAATGATGAAATGGCAAAATACAACCTATGAACTAGGGAATACTGAATACTGTATAAGTGTCTAGGTACAATAGATAGGCATATTCATGCTGTTGGCTACTAGAGTGTTTAAAATAGTTTTAAGTGCATAACATGTGCCAAGTAATGCACAACGCAACGAGATAAAGGATGAGAACAGAGTGAGATATCAGAACAATTACGAGCTTGTTTTACATAGGTTTACTTATTGTTGAAGAAAACAATAGTGTAGATTACAATGCAGATGAAAATATAACTTATACCATACATCATATGATATGGGCATGGCACAATTACAGATGGTTGCCAGCCTAATCAGTATTGCTTTTGATAAACATAGCTTCAGTTACCATCAAAAGCATGATTGATTCGTTTGAAAAGAAACTGGATAGTTCCTTACCTTTTGTTTATTGTCCCCGTTATGGTCGAATTGAACTTTTTGTATGAACAGAAGGTTTTTTACCGGCAGCGATAAAAACAAATTATTCCACCGGCGTTCTCTCCGGCTGTAGCCCACCAAAACGAATAAAGAGCGTAAAATTAACCGCTGCTCTTTCGCTAGTGATCCATTGGGGCCAGAAAGCGAAGCTGTCTGCTAGGTCCGCATATCCTTATCGTCCACAGTCCCATCCATTCACTCTCGGCCTCCTCCCCTGTATCCTTCAGCCAATTCAGAGAAGACGAATTTCCCACTATTTATTCTGTGCCAGTGCTTGCATGACCTGAACAAATGCACGGTCCACGTACAAGCGATGGGGGACCTGCTGAACTATAGTCCATATAAACAAAGCTCTGTCAGTCTCTGCTCTGCAAACGTAGCTCTACATTTGTATTTTATATTTATTATTGGCAGCAACTACTCTTCCTATGGCCCAGCAAAATTAAGGCAGTTATAAAAATGTTTAAACATTACAATACATTTACAACAGATTTCACAACATATTAAGCGTGTACCCTCATGCCACTACTCTACTACCACATATCTACAACACAAAATCCAAGGGTGTATAGTGAGTATGTTATTTTGGGTTTGTATGCATGTGTCTGTGCCTATGTTTCTGTTGCTTCACAGTCCCTGCTGTTCCATAAGGTGTATTTTTTCTGTATATTTTTTACTTCTAATTGTACTGCTTGCATGAGTTACTTGATGTGGAATAGAGTTCCATAGTCATGGCTCTATGTAGTACTGTGCGCCACCCATAGTCTGTTCTGGGGACTGTGAAGAGACCTCTGGTGGCATGTCTTGTGGGGTATGCATGGGTGTCCGAGCTATGTGCCAGTAGTTCAAACAGACAGCTCGTGCATTCAACATGTCAAGACCTCTCACAAATAGAAGTAGTGATGAAGTCAATGTCTCCTCCGCTTTGAGCCAGGAGAGATTAATGTTAGCTCTCTGTGTAAATCTAAGGGCCAGCCGTGCTGCCCTGTTCTGAGCCAATTGCAATTCTCCTGTTCCTCTTTGTGACACCTAACCACATGACTGAACAGTAGTCCAGGTGTGACAAAACTATGGCGTGTAGGACCTGTCTTTTTGATAGTGCTGCTAAGAACGAAGAGCAGCGCTTTATTATGGACAGACTTCTGCACATCCTAGCTACTGTTGTATTAATATGTTTTGACCATAATAGTTTACAAAAGTTTAATATTTTTTTATTGTATTTATTTAACCTTTAACTAGGCATGTCAGTTAAGAACAAATTCTTATTTATGATGACAGCCTACCCAGGCCAAACCCTAACCTGGACGACGCTGGGCCAATTGTGTGCTGCCCTATGGGACTCCCAAACACAGCCAGTTGTGATACAGCCTGGAATTGAACCAGGGTCTGTGCCTTAGACCACTACATCACTCGGGAGCCCCCCTCCAAGTAGTTTAGGCGCCCTCAACTTGCTCAATTACCACATTATTAATTTCAAGATTGAATAATGTTTTAATTGAATGTAGGATAGCTATAGGGGTTTAAATATTTACGGAACTGTAAAATGTATTCATGATGGACATTCAAATTAGTTAACGTTGGAACAAACATTGCATTCATCCTTCAGTTGTCAGAGAAATAGCAAGCCCACTTGATGAAAACAACATTGGGGAGCCAACCTCTCAAGGTATTGATGCTAAAGAGCTGAATGTGTATTTTCTTGTGAAGGACAAAACCTATCCAACACCAATATTTGTATGCCAATATATTTTCAGGTGCACTTCATTAAATTACATTGATCACAGAAATTTGTATTTTGCTTTCAGGGAAATGTAAGAACTACTATCAATCCTGTCCAGACCTCTGATTTCAAACATGGATGGCTCTGTGGATGCTTGTCACGTTCGTCATAACGATGAGACCAAGGCGCAGCGTGATTGGAATACATTCTTCTTTTATTTAACAAAGAACACTTAAACAAACATGACGCTATAAACAACTAGTGCTGCCATGCAACTACACATAGAGAATAACCGACAAACTCAAAATGGAAAATGGCAACCTAAATAGGATCCCCAATCAGAGACAACCATTTATTTTTTTATTTCACCTTTATTTAACCAGGTAGGCTAGTTGAGAACAAGTTCTCATTTACAACTGCGACCTGGCCAAGATAAAGCATAGCAGTGTGAACAGACAACACGGAGTTACACGTGGAGTAAACAATTAACAAGTCAATAACACAGTAGAAAAAAAAGCTGTCTCTGATTGGTAACCAATTCAGGCCACCATAGACCTACATATACCTAGACATACCAAAACCCCATAGAATACAAAAAACCCTAGACAAGGCAAAAACACACATACCACCCTTGTCACACCCTGACCTAAACCAAAATAATAAAGAAAACAAAGATCACTAAAGTCAGGGCCTGACAATGCTGCTGTTCTCTCTTGAGCACAGTGATAGTCTAACCAATGGGGTAATACGTTTTTTTAGACTAAGTCTGCGGAAAGTTCAATTTTTATGATGATTAATCTATTAGTCAAAAAAGGAAGCTACTAGAGTTATCATGAAAATTATAATGTTGTTAAAATGATGAACAGGCCCATTAAAAAAATAGAAATTGATTGAGTAGTACTTGGTCAGTAGAATTTATGTGAATGTGCAAAATGCATATATTTCAACTGACAGAATTGTGGAACAAGTTGTACGGGAAAGGAAGGGAGTGCCAGATCATTGTGGAGTCACTGGAAACTGAACAATGGAAAAACTCTGAAATCCCCAGAAACTGCAGGACTAGGAAATGGGAGGAATTGAAAAAATTACTAGGTTTACTGTAAGGTAGCTCAACCAGGTCAAAGTGTTAACAGACAAACTAAAGGTGGGTGGTGCCCTGTTCTCAATCTCACCCTTGCATACCCATTTAAAACAAAAGATTATCATTTGTGTCTAGGCAACCTACTGGTGTGTACGGAGACAAAATGTTTAGTTCAAAGCCTAAATTAGTCACACAGGGGACTGCCTCACCCCCATCCCCCATTTTGGGGGATTTCTGCTTGCGAGTGATTAGGCTTAACCCAGTGCCATGTGTGCACTAAGCATCTCTACCCCCAAATCTCAGCCTGGCCTCAGGTCCCATGGCGATTACCACAGAAGGCCTTGTCACTTTGACACTTCCTATATCTGTCCTATTCATGATACACAAAAAAATAAATATAGATTGCAAAACAATTTTCTTTTTATAAGGATGGAGCCAAGAAAAAGAAAATCAGTCTTGTCATTGATGAGAAAGAAGGTATTGGCTACAGAGTAAAACCTCTATTAAATTCATATCGTACATAAATAAGAAGAATACCTATTTGTGCAGGTATGAACAACCAAAAGCCTCACCATACAAGTATTTATTTATAAGCTAAAAATGTACAGGTCCCTTGAGATGAAAAACAAAACAAATATAAAACTGAATATAGATAAATAACTTGTACAGTAAGTCATATTTTGATAGTTATTATTCTCAAAATAACTATCAGAGATATCAACCGCTAAAGTGGAAGGATCATTGTTTTAGGGGAGATTAACAACATGAATATTAAATAGAGGGGATTATGTTCCATCAGTGACCCTCTTGGAGCAGATGTTAACATGGAGAGGAGGGATAACCTCCTGGGACATGATGGGGGCAGGAGAGACCCAGAGCTGATTCACACTATGCCAATCTCCTTCGTAGGGCCATTGTCAGTGTGTCAGTGTGCATCCCATCACCATGCATCTCCAAGTATCTGTCTCCTATTACAGGCCTCAGGCCAGATTAACTCTGACAGCCACTGCCATTAGACTTGACCTTGGTTAACTGGTAATATGATATTTGATGCTCAGACATCACCTCTCATTAACTTTGCAAATCACATTGTTTTCTGTGTTTTGAACTTGTTTACATCCTTAATATAAAACAAAGGACACAAGAAGAATTGCGGGTGTGGAAACATATGGGCTAGTGTCTATATGGGCTATAGACATCCCATCTCATACAGCAGAGCAGCCGAAACAGGTCGACTGTATAATGGTATTGTATTAATACAGCCACCAGCCCTCATTCTGCTTGTTAATTTCTTTGGAATGAAAGGACAATTTTAGTATTTTCCAGGTCACAGTGAAATAATCCACCATTAGTCTCTCCTTCAGTTTTGTTCGCCCATCCCCTATCCCCCATCCCTCATTTAAAGATGAGGTGTCATGTGACTGGGGGATACTGTGGAGGAAGCTTGATGGATTTTTGTTTGTGAATTTCCAGTTTTTCTTCCGTGTGTCTCTCTGTAACTCTTGTTCCACATTTTCTTAGCTAAAGCCATATTAGCATATTAGCATATTAGTAGGATGTTATTGTAAAATGTATTATTAATTAACTGACTTGCCTAGTTAAATAAAGGTTAAATAAAAATTAAATACAAAAATAACAACACTGTTCATTTCCTGCATATATTTCATAATGTTGATCTTAACGAAAGTGTAACAAAATGCAATATTAGAAAAAATATATATTTAAGACCAGACCATGTGACATAGGAAGAGTTCGTTTTTGTGTTAATTTGAAAAAAATGCAAACATTCTTACTCTAGAAAACACTTTCAAATACAATTTTAACATTAACGACTATTCTAAAACATTAATAGATTTTTTATAATATTTTCAAGCTACGTTTTTTATCCTGGTTTTGACGACATCAGTTTGTACAATATTTGTACAGCGATAACAGACTTGAGTGGATAATCCTGGACTTCCTCTTGATTTACACTACCATCTAGTGGATTTAATGTACACTAATTGGCACAGTAGCCTAATATCTTAATTTATGCCAGAAACATTTTGGTATAGTATTCTAGGTATTAAAAACAACAATATTGTAGAATATCTTTAGTTTGTAACATGTATAAATTGCATTATTTTAGCTGGCTTTTGTTTTCTCTGTATATGCCTAATCATCACCACTGAGGAACGTCACAGAAAACAATCAGTTGTTTATTTTATTTGGCGCCATCTAGAGTGTTCAGAGTACATAACTGCGGAAAATAACAAATGTTTTCAAATGACAGTTTATCAAATTTGTTTAGGATATTTGTATTTTAGCCACTGTCAATACGTGCGAAAGTTTCACGGGGAAAGAATGCCGTCAGACTCAGGAATTGTTCCAGATATTGAGGTCGACAAAGATTTTCAGGACGAATCCAAAACGTTTAACGAGTTGAAAAGCAAGCCCTTGAAAAACAGGTCAGTCCAGATGTTTACAACCTACTGCCTGCCCTGGAGCTGGATGAGTATGATGATGATTCATTTATGAATGTTCTTTATAATTGCTGATAGACAGATCTGCACATTCAGCCAAAATGTTTCACCAGAAATGTGAGATTTTATTTCTAAACCTTTCAAGCAACTTTCCTGACATTTTAGCAACATATTGTGCAGATACCATGCTACTTAAATAAAACATCATAACCCAATAATCCATTGCATTTGGGGACACCAGGTTTAAGACTAAAGCAAACCAGATATGTATCCCTGTATGCATATTTCCCACTCTGGATTTTCAGTGCAGATTAAGCTAAATTTGTCAACACCGTGTAGTGCAGTAAATCTGACAGACAGGCTCATTAAAGTGCACATGGTTTGTTGATGTTTTCAAATATATGAATGTGTCTAATTAGCTAAAATTATGATGGATCATCAGAGTAAGTCTATTCTGTCCCACTGGGCACAGACGTCAGTTCATCTCTGTGCCCAGTTCACGTACATTTGGTTGAGTTGTCAACTAACGTGAATTCAACATGAAATCAACAAAAAATGTCACTATGTCATTGGATTTAGGTTAATAATAGTTGTCTGTGGAAAAAAACAACGAGTTTCCATGTTTATTCAATGTCATCAGATGTTTGTGTTGAAATGACGTGGAAACAAAGTTGATTCAACCAGTTTTTGCCCAGTGGGTGTAACATGTACATCATGGGCCATTCTCTGTTTGGACTGTAGGTAGCACCAATGTGGAGACAACATGTGACTCATTTACTGAACTGCATTACCCCTGGAATGAAGACCTTGTCTGAACACTGCTCTCCAGTGTTCATCCAATTCAATGCTTTAAGCACTGGAGCTGAGCATGTTTCACATTTCTTTCTCCCTCTCCCTTCTCTGTGGTAAATGTACATCACTGAAGTGTAGCAAGTGTATAATTCTGTCCAGCAGAATTGCTGAAACCTTATTGATATACATGAATCTTTATCATGATAAAATAATGAATATGGCCGTTGTGTGCTTATCAGGTTTGTACCTTTGTCTTAAGATTGACCAGAACTGTGCAGAAAGTAAAATTGGCACCCATAACCAAATCTCACATGGCCACAGATGTGAAAAGACTGGTATTGTCATGTGGTATCTCAGATTGTTCTAGGAGGAAGGATGTTTGACATGCACAAATATTTTCAGACTATCCTGGCATAGAATCACCTTTTTATCAGAGCAGACGTCCTTTTTGCAGAGACAGTTATCCCTGTTGTGAATGGGTTGTCCCGTCCGGCACCTTATTGTAATCGTTATTCAACTGATCCCACAGTGATGCTAACATACTGCTTTGTGTTGTCAAGCTTGCTCTGACAGGCCTCCCTGTCTGGGTGGTGTATGAAGGTGTGGTCCCTTATAGGAAAGATGCAGATTGAGAGAGCAGGAATTTGCCCCAAGGGATTGAGATGACATGTCTGTGAGCTGTACAAACATGTGACATGGATTCACTGAACGGGAAGTGTCTGTATACTCACCTGATGCAGTCAATGAAACTGAAAATGTTCAATGAGATCAGTCATGTAACTACTTTCAAAATGGACATGTTTGCTATTTAAGGCTATGCAATTTGGTTACATGAATGCAGAAATGTGAGTGAGATCTTCTGTACATGTACTGTATACAGCACAGAATGTCTTGATGATTTTGTATGGATTCAATTTGGTTGATTATAATTTCTACTCAATCATATTCCCCTCTAAGGTAAACTGTACTGAACCAGTATGCTATCTGATACTCTACTGAGTTTTTGTAATATTACAGCATTTTATACATTAAAGTAAATGTATTACAGTATATTATCTGTGTACTTGTGAAGTGAACACAAGATGGTGCTTTAACTCCCATTACTAAAGTGGTCCAAAAACACATTTTCATGTAATCACGTGATCTTGTCTGGCGTTAATTTGATAACATGTGATAACATGAAAATATACATGTGATAACACGTGATCACATGTGAAGTGTTCTAAAAACACGTTTTCACATAATTTCACATATGATGTTGCATCTGAAATCATGTGATTTCCCACATGTGAAATCAGATGTGGATTTTCATACCTCATAAAGTAGTGGACAGATATTCCAGTATACTAAAATATCTAATTAGTTACTTCATTCAGAGATACTGTGCATTTGCTATGAACCAAGTTGATATGCCAATGCGAAGACTGGTGTTACTTATGAAGCGTCTTGTGTATGTGTTGCGCAACAATCTTGGTTTGGTTTGTGTTATGGCATTACCTTCCACTCCTTGCTTTATTTAACTGCTAATGATTACCTTATTTTGCTGGGATTTCCTTTAGAATAATATCCTTGAAACAAATGTTGTTGCAAGAGAGATACTATATAGGCTCGGGCCTATTCAGTATTCACCCACTGCATTTGGATACATGCAATAGCACTTCTGTGTACCTCTCCATAACTTAAGACCCTACATGCCATTAGCTTACTTATTTGGCAGGTTAACATGTTGTCATCTGTGATATTGTGAAATGGCATGTGAATTATGAAATGGATGGCAATGCACTGATAATAATAAGTTGTGGAACAGGATCCTACAGAGTGATTCATTTTTATCTCAAAGTTATTGAACTATAGTAGAGGACTTTACTAGTAGAGGATTTCCACTCATGCAACAATAGGAAGGTGAAACATTTTACTAGAGTCTGGAACAGAGAACACTTTATTTTTATACCATTACTACATGGAAACAGTTGAATCACAGCCCATCCTTCCTGTTATTCTGTGACCACAGGCTGTACTAAATATATTGAAATAAGTGTCTTGGAAAATGTGTACTTTGAGATGGAGACTCAGATATTTTAGTAAAAATCACAAGGTCTTCCAAAGATATCTTTAGGATTGTTTTGCAGCAATTATTTAGAAACACCATGTATTTTTATGAGTTTAGTGTCTCAACATGTATTTTTATGAGTTTAGTGTCTCAACATGTCTTTTTTTTACGAGTGTTTTGTGTACGGCTGTGTGTTTTATTGTGTGCATGTGGTGTGTATCTGAGACAAACTGATCATTTACTAGGTCAGAATGATGAACAGTCATGTTTCAAAAGAAGCAAGTCAACACATTTGCGCTGCAGGATACAAACCGTTTGCGTTTACATGTTTTTACAGACATATATGTTATTGCAATAAATATAGTGTTACCCAAATTTTTCCCAACGTGAAATATGGTTAGAGGGAGTGTATCTGGATTTATTTATCATGTTTAGTGTAAATAATCAACATTATCAATGAAAGTATCACAGCTAATTGCATGTAAGGCATATTACCTCTAGACATTCAACGATACTTCAGAAAGCAGAGTGGGGATCTGAAAGTGAGACATTATTGTGTCATAACCGGAAGTACGGCCATCCTCTTGTCCTTTAAAAGGACCCTAGGTTTTAAACCACATACATATTGATGTTAGTCTCAAAAGAGCCACTGCCAATCATGATAATAAAAAGGTAGGACATTATCAACTGTCTTTCATGAAATACATTATGATACCTAATCTACAGAGTGTAATCTGCTCATACTTAACAATATTTAGGCTATTTGACACATTATTATACCTCGCTTTGTAATTGCTTTGAGAGTTTACTTCTTCCAGTTTCGATTCAACATAACTTCTGGGGTTATCTAGGTTTATTGGTTGGAACCACTTATTGATGCATGCATGCTTGGTGCTAAACCTTTCACCATTGCCATATCTACCCAATTGGCAACACTTGATGATTTGTGGCCAAGGGTAGTTGTTTACTCTGGTTTACTATTGATTACTATGGAGGAAATGGCTGGAGAACATTGTGTTTTATCTAGCGGCATGGGACATTGAGGTCAGTCCTCCCCTAGTTGTCATGCATGCTTGTTTTTCTTTGATATTTTAGGATATTTTATGGGAAGAAACAACTTTGTCAATTTTATATTTGAATACTGAATTGGTATCCCCAGTGAGTTCGGTGCATGTGCTCCCAAATTCTTCTTGCTACGTGCTTTTACCAATATTATGATTCTTTAAAAAAATATATATATATATTCCAGGTGTATGATATTGCCTGAGCATATTTGGTTCTCTTCAATCAGCCTTTTGAAGGATTGTCCCTGGCTGCAATTTGATACTTTGTAACTGCTAACCAGACCAGAAAATGTATGTTAGTGAATTGGCAAAAGCCACTCTAGTGATATATGGAACAATAACTGCATTGTTGCATATCTATACATTTCACAGTGTCTCAATACATTTCAAATATCTCAATAGCATGTTGTGCTATTTAAATGTATTAAGATTAGGAAGTAGATTAAACATTGAGACATCCTTGCATTGTGATGTGTTTAATTTATCTCAGCGGTCTGGATCATTCTGTCACCAGACCTTTTTATTAGCTTAGCATCCATAATTAGCATCCATAATAATAATGATTATTTAATGTGTGGGACACACTGCTATTACAACCTATTCTATAATTATAAATGAATCGACTGATCAGTACAAGCTAATACTACATGGTGGCCTTGCTAATTTAGCAACAACAACAAAAACTATTAAGCAGTTTCAAAAGACTTATTTTGCTCTATGGAAAGCTGAGACTTTTAAGAACACTCTCTACGATGCCCACACACTTCACAGGACTCGTGAGAAAGTCACTGTAACTGTGAGGTAAGAAATGACTGAATATGATTTTTGGGGACCAGGGTTACATATGTAACCTTTTTTTTTTTTGCTTTCCTATATCTCTCAGACACCTCAAACCATACTTCCTTTTGATACGTTTTGGGATTTAAAAAAAATAGCAATGTATGAATGTTATTCAGTGCGTTTCTATGGGATAATAGCAGTAAAGTCAAATTCAATGTTTCATCAAAAACTCTAAATCAAATAGCTAAATGGTCCATCTTATAACAATTCCATATGTTAGCTTACTAGATAACAGCATCTAGAGGCTTAGACTCTTAGGGGTTAATGTTTTGTGGCTATGGTCAATGATGAGGTCAGTCAATCACAGCCTGAAGATTACCCTATATATGCTAGTATGATAAATGTTTTCTTCGGAAGGAATGCTGTTGTCCCTATAAGGCACAATGATGATTTGATATTTGGTTTGGTAAATTTCTGTACCCTCTCCCTGATGTCTCTCTGTACCTTAAGTGGCCACAAACTACACAAACTTCATGTCTTTATAAAGGCCTTTATCAACGTATGTATAGTTACTTTAACTGTATGTCCATAGACGAGAGCCATTGCCCGGGACCTCACGATGCGATATTATCGCGATACTGAGGTGCCGAAGATACGATATGTATTAATTGCCAGGGACCTCACAATGCGATATTATCACAATACTTAGATGCCGATATGATATGTATTAATTGCCAGGGAACTCACGATGCAATATTATCACGGTACTTAGGTGCCGACACAATATGTATTACAATTCTCGCGATACTTGCGTTTCGATCCTACGATTTTATTGCGATTTGATGTTTCAAACTTATTACTCACTATATGTCTGCTGCAGCGAGACAAGAGAGCATATGAGAACATTTGTTTTGATCAGTCATGGAAATAAAAGTGCTGAAAACATGTTGGCTCACGATTTAAAAAGAAGATGGAGAACAAGCTATAGGATGGAAAATACCTGCGTTTTGGCGCAGGAACAGCTGACTAGCGCTAGCTAACACTGCCTAGCATATATATATATTTTTTACAAATCGATACTTGAAATCAAATTATCTATATAATAATGCAAAAGTAGTATTGTGATCTATAACTGTTGTCTAGACATTTATGTTGGAGCTATAAGATGATGAAGCCTCCACTGTGCTGTAGTATGTGCATGGTAATGCTAAGTGATAGTTGCAGACCGTGGCTAGATTTGACATGACTTGCTAATTAGTGCGATTATCACACAGATGCACGGGCTGAGAGGCTTTGCAGTGGTTTTATCAAAAGGATCACTTACCTAGGGAATGCCTCGTCCTGACAGCGCATGCATTGCCACATCCATTTAGGTTTGGGATGGGCAGAGTCCGTCTTGAGAAACATATTGTACATTATTTCATAAGGGAGATTATAGTGATAGATGGAGAGGAATGACTTATTGCTCATTTATGCAATGGGTGAGTCTAATCTTAAAATTCTGATTGGTTAAAACATTTGTATTTATGCCCGTGAGTAAGAGTGCATTGTTTTATGAAACTAGATGTGGAGTCTTGTTCCAAGCCAGTCTGCTGTTGCCACTTGCCAGGTCTCTGAGATTATATGAGCATGTGTTGGAAGCATGAGAAGGAGGATATGTGAAAGAGGTACATATTATGAAGGTAGCAAGCAGGTGCAGTTACATCTAGGAACTACATGTATAGGATCACTCTTTGGTTGAAAAGAATTTTCCTGCAAGATGAGCAGAAATGTAGATGAGCTTCGTGATTTACATAAATTCACTGAGAACCCGCACTAACATAAAAAAAATATATTTATTTCACCTTTATTTAACCAGGTAGGCCAGTTGAGAACAAGTTCTCATTTACAACTGCGACCTGGCCATGATAAAGCAAAGCCGTGCGACAAAAACAACAACACAGAGTTACACATAAACAAACGTCTAGTCAATAACACAATAGAGAAATGTATATACAGTGTGTGCAAATGGAGAATATTAGGGAGGTAAGGCAATAAATAGGCCATAGAGGCACAATAATTACAATTTAGCAATTAACACTGGAGTGACAGATGTGCAGATGATGATGTGCAAGTAGAGATACTTGGGTGCAAAAGAGCAAGAAGATAAATAACAATATGGGGATGAGGTAGTTGGCTGTGTACAGGCACAGTGATCTGTAAATTGCTCTGACAGCTGATGCTTAAAGATAGACAGGGGGATATAACTCTCCAGCTTCAATGATTTTTGCAATTTGTTCCAGTCATTGGCAGCAGACAATTGGAAGGAAAAGCAGCCAAAGAAGGTGTTGGCTTTGGGGATGTCCATTGAAATATACCTGCGGGAGCGCGTGCTACAGGTGGGTTTTGCTATGGTGACCAGTGAGCTGAGATAAGGCAGAGCTTTACCTAGCAAAGACGTATAGATGACCTGAAGCCAGTGGGTTTGGAGACGAATATGTAGCAAGGACCAGCCAACGAGAGCGTACAGGTCACAGTGGTGGGTAGTATATGGGGCTTTGGTGACAAAATGGATGGAACTGTGATAGACTGCATCCTATTTGCTGAGTAGAGTGTTGGAGGCTATTTTGTAAATGATATCGCCAAAGTCAAGGATCGGTAGGATAGTCAGTTTTCCGAGGGTATGTTTGGAAGCATGAGTGAAGGAGGCTTTGTTGCGAAATAGGAAGCCGATTCTAGATTTAATTTTGGATTGAAGATGCTTAATGTTAGTTTGGAAGGAGAGCTTACAGTCTAACCAGACACCTAGGTATTTGTATTCTGTAGAACCGGTAGAACCGTCCAGAATAGTGATGTTGGTCGGGCGGGCGGGTGCGGGCAGCAATCGGTTGAAGAGCATGCATTTAATTTTACTTGCATTTTAAAGCAGTTAGAGGCCATGGAAGGAGTGTTGTATGGCACTGAAGTTCGTTTGGAGGTTTGCTAACACAGTGTCCAAAGAAGGGCCAGATGTATACAGAATGGTGTCGTCTGCATAGAGGTGGATCAGAGAATCACCAGCAGCAAGAGAAAAGAGTCAGCCTGAGAATTTAACCCCCATAGAGACTGCCACGGGTCCGGAAAACATGCCCTCGGATTTGACACACTGATCTCTATCTGAGATGTAGTTGGTGCAGGGGGTGCAGAGCTGTTGGCCAGGGTAGGGGTAGCCAGGTGGAAAGCATGGCCAACCATAGAAAAATGCTTATTGAAATGATCGATTATCATAGATTTATCGGTGGTGACAACGTTTCCTTGCCTCAGTGCAGTGGGCAGCTGGGAGGAGGTGCTCTTATTCTCCATGGACTTTACAGTGTCCCAAAACTTTTTGGAATTAGTGCTACAGGATGCACATTTCTGTTTGAGAAAGCTAGCCTTAGCTTTTCTAACTGGCTGTGTATATTGATTCCTGACGTCCCTGAAAAGTTGCATATCGCGGGGGCTATTCAATGCTAATGCAGAATGGCACAGGATGTTTTTGTGCTGGTCAAGGGCAGTCAAATCTGGGGTGAACCAAGGGCTAAATCTGTTCTTAGTTCTACATTTTCTTCAAGGGCATGCTTATAGATGGTGAGGAAAGCACTTTTAAAGAACAACCAGGCATCCTCTACTGAAGGAATGAGGTCAATATCCTTCCATGATACCCGGGCCAGGTCGATTAGAAAGTCCTGCTCGCTGAAGTGTTTTAGGGAGCGTTTACGGACGCAGGCAATGAGACAGTGATCGTTGAAATCCTGGTTGAAGACATTAGAGGTGTATTTAGAGGGCAAGTTGGTCAGGATGATATCTATGAGGCTGCCCATGTTTACGGATTTGGTGTTGTACCTGGTAGGCTACTTGATAATTTGTGTGAGATTGAGGGCATCTAGATTAGATTGAAGGACAGCCTGGGTCTTAAGTATATCCCAGTTTAGGTCACCTAACAGTACAAACTCTGAAGATAGATAGGGGGCAATCAATTCACATATGGTGTCCAGGGCACAGCTAGGGGCTGAGGGGGGTCTATAACAAGCGGCAACAGTGAGAGACTTATTTCTGGAAAGGTGGATTTTTAGAAGTAGAAGCTTGAATTGTTTGGGCACAGGCCTGGATAGTATGACAGAACTATGGAGGCTATCTCTGCAGTAGATTGCAACTCCACATCCTTTGGCAGTTCTATCGTGTCAGAAAATGTTGTAGTTGGGGGTGGAAATGTCAGTATTTTTGGTGGCCTTCCTAAGCCAGGATTCAGACACGGCTAGGACATCCGGGTTGGCAGAGTGTGCTAAAGCAGTGAATAAAACAAACTTGGGGAGGAGGCTTCTGATGTTAACATGCATGAAACCAAGGCTTTTACGGTTACAGAAGTCAACAAATGAGAGCGCCTGGGGAATTGGAGTGGTACTGGGGGCTGCAGGGCCTGGATTAACCTCTACATCACCAGAGGAACAGAGGAGGAGTCGGACAAGGGTATGGCTAAAGGCTATAAGAACTGGTCGTCTAGTGTGTTCGGAACAGAGAGTGAAAGGATTTCTGGGCTTGGAAGAATAGATTCAAGGCATAATATACTGACAAAGGTATGGTAGGATGTGAGTACAGTGGAGTTAAACCTAGACATTGAGTGACGATGTGAGAGGTTTGTCTCTAGAGGCACCAGTTAAGCCAGATGAGGTCACCGCATGTGTGGGGGGTGGGACAAAAGGGCTATCTAAGGCATATTGGGTAGGCCTGGGGGCTCTACAGTGAAATAAGACAATAATCACTAACCAAAACAGCAATAGACAAGGCATATTGACATTAGGGAGAGGCATGTGTTGCCGAGTGATAATAGAGTCCAATGAGTAGCAATAGGTGAGTCAGGGAGCCGATTCAGTAGTCGCTACTATGCTAGGTGAGCTGGAAACACGGCGATTCATACAGCTAGCGGGCCGGGGATAGATGGGCTTTTGGCGACGTCGCAACGGAAGAGCCTGTTGACGATTACGCTGGCAGACCATAACATGCTGTTATGCAAATGGAATAGACAACAGGTGGAAATTATAGGCAATTAGCAAGATACCCCCAATAAAGGAGTGGTTCTGCAGGTGGTGACCAGACCACTTCTCAGTTCCTATGCTTCCTGGCTGTTTTGGTCACTTTTGAATGCTGGCGGCGCTTTCACTCTAGTGGTAGCATGAGACGGAGTCTACAACCCACACAAGTGGCTCAGGTAGTGCAGCTCATCCAGGATGACACATCAATGCGAGCTGTGGCAAGAAGGTTTGCTGTGTCTGTCAGCGTAGTGTCCAGAACATGGAGGCGCTACGAGGAGACAGGCCAGTACATCAGGAGACGTGGAGGAGGCCGTGAGAGGGCAACAACCCAGCAGCAGGACCGCTACCTCCGCCTTTGTGCAAGGGGGAGCAGGCGGAGCACTGCCAGAGCCCTGCAAAATGACCTCCAGCAGGCCACAAATGTGCATGTGTCTGCTCAAACTGTCAGAAACAGACTCCATGAGGGTGGTATGAGGGCCCGATGTGCTTACAGCCCAACACCGTGCAGGACGTTTGGCATTTGCCAGAAAACACCAAGATTGGCAAATTCGCCACTGGCGCCCTGTGCTCTTCACAGATGTAAGCAGGTTCACACTGAGCAGTCTGGAGACACCGTGGAGAACGTTCTGCTTGCCTGCAACATCCTCCAGCATGACCAGTTTGGCAGTGGGTCAGTCATGGTGTGGGGTGGCATTTCGTTGGGGGGCCGCAAAGCCCTCCATGTGCTCGCCAGAGGTATCCTGACTGCCATTAGGTACCGAGATGAGATCCTCAGACCCCTTGTGAGACCATATGCTGGTGCGGTTGGCCCTGGGTTCCTCCTAATGCAAGACCATGCTAGACCTCATGTGGCTGGAGTGTGTCAGTAGTTCCTGCAAGAGGAAGGCATTGATGCTATGGACTGGCCCGCCCATTCCCCAGACCTGAATCCAATTGAGCACATCTGGGACATCATGTCTTGCTCCATCCACCAATGCCACGTTGTACCACAGACTGTTCAGGAGTTGGCGGATGCTTTAGTCCACGTCTGGGAGGAGATCGCTCAGGAGACCATCCGCCACCTCATCAGGAGCATGCCCAGGCATTGTAGGGAGGTCATACAGGCACACGGAGGCCACACACACTACTGAGCCTCATTTTGACTTGTTTTAAGGACATTACATCAAAGTTGGATCAGCCTGTAGTGTGGTTTTCCACTTTAATTTTGAGTGTGACTTCAAATCCAGACCTCCATGGGTTGAAAAATTAGATTTCCATTGATAATTTTTGTGTGATTTTGTTGTCAGCACATTCAACTATGTAAAGAAAAAAGTATTTAATAAGAATATTTCATTCATCCAGATCTAGGATGTGTTATTTTAGTGTCCCCTTTATTTTTTTTGAGCAGTGTATAAAAATAGCAGATCCGTACCACATTTTGGTGAGGTGGGTTTCAGGAGAGTATATTCAGTCCCTAGATGGAAAGTGAGATTGAAATATATACGGAAAAAACCCACAGGAAAACAATATTTACACAGGACAGGCCGGGACAAGGCAAAACACATGTCCGACTGCTACCCCATCTTGGTACACAACTAACACACAGAAATATGAATATTCTACTTTGCATGAAGCCTCAGTTCATTAATAGCCTAACCACTGATCAAGCAACATTGTGGACTCAACATTCAAATCCTGTTGCTGCAGGATTATTTTGCTGCGACAATAAAGGTCAAATTAAGGTCCTACATCTGTAACTGCACCTGCTTGCTACCTTCATACTATTTACCTCTTTCACATATCCTCTTTCTCATGCTCCCAACACATACTCATAATGCCTCTCTCTACCTCCCTCTATCATTGAATTGTATTCTAATATGATGTTTGTTTGAACCTGGATGGCTCAGAATAATGCAATCAGCCTATCACTGTGTGTGTCCTGATTGACTGTGACTTTCTCCCCACCACTGCCCTGCTCTGGTTGGGCCGTGGCCTGCAGTGATCCTCTGGACCAACATGGGTTCCCCAAGCCCCCCCAGAGCCCCACAGTGCTCCCCACAGAGACGTCACGTGTCCTGCTCCACCAGCAGCTGATGCGGGACCAGCTCCAGGAGCAGGACCAGCGGGAACAGAGAGAACAGAGAGAGAGGAGCACCAGGCACCCCGCACACCATCTCCTGCACCCCAGCTGCCCCCAGACCCCTCCCATCAATGTCACGCTGCCCTCCAACCTGCCCACTGTGACCCATGTACCCATGGAAGTCCTCAAGGTAAGCCGTCTACAGTGCCAGGCAGGTAATTTTGGACACTCTCGTTCACCCCTCACTAGAGGAGCTGCCAGAAGGTAGGGGTTCTCATCTGAAACTTTTACTGATAGATTCCTAGGTACATGGGTTCCTATTGTTAGTGCTGCAGTGGAATTGTCTTTCAGTGCCCAGTTTTTCTGAATTTCATTTAGATCCTTGATTAAACGTGATTACAAACAGATTACAGTTTATAGCATTTTGTTTAGATTGTTAATTTAACTAGGTTATGCTACAGAAATTCTGGTGACGGTGCCACTTTAAAACTAAAAATTACAGCTCTTTAAGACTGAACTGTGTTAAATCCATAGCGGGGATTATCTCCTGAAAGAATTCCTCTGTTTCCAGACATTCAACATGTTTAATCCTATTTGCTCCACTACATTGACGTATTTTCATTGCTTTGATTTCTGGTATGTCCGAGTGCATTCTAAAAACTGATATTATGTTTCTGTAATGAGACAGAGGATGTTACTGATGTAGAAACCAATGTTTTCCCAAGCCAACTCTTAGGAATCAACAACGGGTAAGATTTGATATTCTCTACATTGCATGTATTCGTTGTTTTATTTGACTGTCACTAATCGTCGTGATAAATGGTTTTACAAAGATGATCCGTGTAGATTTACAACCCATTGTTATTTGATGCCAAATTCTCCTGATCAAACGAACCTACTGCATGGAGAATGTACAGTATGTGATTGTTATAAACAGGAAAGGGGGTCAGGCAGCAACTCTCTGCGTTTCAAATGTGTCAAATCATAACATCCTAGCAGAATAAGATTGGCTCAGTATTGGAGACTAATAGCATGCATTTGTCTGCCATTAGTCTAAGTAGTTATAAACTGTATGTTTATTTTTGCTTATGCTGGTTGACTGATTGTTTGGCAGCGTGTCCTCTTCTACTAAATGCTCCACCAGAGATGAATATTCAGAGATATGCATGAGCTGCATTTGTGGCTAATAAGATATTTGAGTAAAGAATCTAGCAATGTTATACAGATGTAGGATCTTAATTTGACCTATATTGTCACAGCTAAATAATCCTGCAGCAACAGGATTTTAATATTTACTCTATAATGTTGCTTGAGCGGTGGTTAGGCTATTAGCTGGACAAAAGTAGGCTATATGAAAAGTGCAATACTGTTAATATAGCTGTGTGTTGGTGTGTGTTTTCAGTAAATCACAAAGCTCATCTGCATTTCTCAGCAACAAAAGAGTGATCAAATTAAGATCCCACATCTATAGGTGTTCTGATCTTGATGTTATTGGTAAACAATGAGAGATCTACTGTATGTGAGCAAAGTATCCGCTCCTAACTGCACACGTGGCACACAATCGTTTTTAGGAGAAATTATGTGCAAGTTTTTGATCTGGAAGTATTTTTTAAACATTTGTATATTCTACTTACATTCTGATTATCAGTGTAGTCTGAGTAGTGACCAACAGAATTTGTCCACATGTGATATCCTTGTATCTCCATTCTGCTGCAGACTTATCAGACATCTTATTTCTATTTGAGTCACACAGTGGTTGTGGCCCCACCCTACTACAACCTTGCAAAACACGTTGGTTCATGTTTTGTTTTCATAAATGTTGTTTTTTCAAGTTTCTTTGGTTTTAAGATGGTTGTAATATATTCTGAAAATATTATACATTTTACATTCAATAACGTTAAAACTGAGCTGTGAGGCTTTACTGGAGCATCAAACTGTTTCCAGGAAAGCTTTGGGGTTACTAACTGGAGAAATAATTAACATTAAAGAGGTTCTTAGATGTGTAGGGTTTTCTTTCATTGTAAAAATTACCAACCAGAATCTAAAGACCTTGGTAAATGCATTGTGGCAGTTTGAACTTGACCTGGCTATGCTTAGATTAACAGGGTCCCACCAAAACTATGCAGGCAGGCAAAATTAGCTTAGAGAGGTACCAGGCAGAGCCGCTGGGCCATGAAAGTGAAAACATTAAGCTCAGATGAGTTTGTCTAAAGACCGAGGAGACCCTTAATTAGCAAAGTTACCTCTGACCCCGCAAGAAACTAGTAAGAACTCAGTTCAGGGATCAAGACAATGGCAGGCACAGAGTTTTACCACACACAGAACACTAAGTCAGCAAAGAATGCTCGTAATTAGGCCCAATACTTTCATTCTTGAGCTTGTTTAAGAAGAAAAAACTACTGCATTGAAATAATGATCATAGGTTAGTATCCAATGAGCTCAAAATTGTCAGACACATTAACACAGTTAATGTTTGAAATTTCAGGTCGCACATACCAAAAATACAATTTCCTAGTTACTATATGAGTGACCCTTAATAAAATTGTTAATGTCATGAAAACCTGGTGGTTCATAAGTCCTCTCCCCAAGGCTGCGTTTAAGCAGGCAGCCCAATTCTGATATTTTTTCCATTAATTGGTCTTTTGACCGATAACATCTGATCTTTTCACATCAGATATTGTTTTTCTTCACAAAAATATTAGAATTGGGCAGCCTGTGTAAACACAGACTAAGAAGACTACAATCCTACTTATTGGATTCCAAGTGAATATTACAGGAGTCTTAAAAACACAACTGCTCACTAGCCACTATAAATACAATATTTCATAGGTACATATAGCCATTTGTGTACAGACTTACAATGAAGTCTAGCTTAACCTCGGTACTGTATACAGTACATTTGCTTGTTGATTCTCAGTGGTTAATGTGATTTTCAAACTTATCTGGTGTTGGGTACTCAAGAAAACACTTAAGTTGTTATTTGGTGTGAACATGTTTTTATTTATGGCAGAGGTCCCCAATTACATTCAGCCAAGGGCCAATTCTTTTGTGTGTTCCGGCCCCCCGGATGGTCGGGGGTCGGAACACAATTAGAAATCATTTGTAAACTGCAAATTGACCGCAAGATACCCAAACAGATATATACATCATATACACATATATACATACATATATACACTGCTCAAAAAAATAAAGGGAACACTTAAACAACACAATGTAACTCCAAGTCGATCACACTTCTGTGAAATCAAACTATCCACTCAGGAAGCAACACTGATTGACAATACATTTCACATGCTGTTGTGCAAATGGAATAGACAACAGGTGGAAATTATAGGCAATTAGCAAGACACCCCCAATAAAGGAGTGGTTCTGCAGGTGGGGACCGCAGACCACTTCTCAGTTCCTATGCTTCCTGGCTGATGTTTTGGTCACTTTTGAATGCTGGCGGTGCTTTCACTCTAGTGGTAGCATGAGACGGAGTCGACAACCCACACAAGTGGCTCAGGTAGTGCAGCTCATCCAGGATGGCACATCAATGCGAGCTGTGGCAAGAAGGTTTGCTGTGTCTGTCAGCGTAGTGTCCAGAGCATGGAGGCGCTACAAGGAGACAGGCCAGTACATCAGGAGATGTGGAGGAGGCCGTAGGAGGGCAACAACCCAGCAGCAGGACCGCTACCTCCGACCTTTGTGCAAGGAGGAGCACTGCCAGAGCCCGGCAAAATGACCTCCAGCAGGCCAAAAATGTGCATGTGTCTGCTCAAACGGTCAGAAACAGACTCCATGAGGGTGGTATGAGGGCCCGACGTCCAAAGGTGGGGGTTGTGCTTACAGTCCAACACCGTGCAGGACGTTTGGCATTTGCCAGAGAACACCAAGATTGGCAAATTCGCCACTGGCATCCTGTGCTCTTCACAGATGAAAGCAGGTTCACACTGAGCACATGTGACAGACGTGACAGAGTCTGGAGACGCCGTGGAGAACGGTCTGCTGCCTGCAACATCCTCCAGCATTACCGGTTTGGTGGTGGGTCAGTCATGGTGTGGGGTGGCATTTCTTTGGGGGGCAGCACAGCCCTCCATATGCTCGCCAGAGGTAGCCTGACTACCATTAGGTACCGAGATGAGATCCTCAGACCCCTTGCTGGTGCGGTTGGCCCTGGGTTCCTCCTAATGCAAGACAATGCTAGACCTCATGTGGCTAGAGTGTGTCAGCAGTTCCTGCAAGAGGAAGGCATTGATGCTATGGACTGGCCCGCCCGTTCCCCAGAGCTGAATCCAATTGAGCACATCTGGGACATCATGTCTCGCTCTATCCACCAACGCCACGTTGCACCACAGACTGTCCAGGAGTTGACGGATGCTTTAGTCCAGGTCTGGGAGGAGACCATCCGCCACCTCATCAGGAGCATGCCCAGGCGTTGTAGGGAGGTCATACAGGCACGTGGAGACCACACACACTACTGAGCCTCATTTTGACTTGTTTTAAGGACATTACATCAAAGTTGGATCAGCCTGTAGTGTGGTTTTCCAATTTAATTTTGAGTGTGACTTCAAATCCAGACCTCCATGGGTTTAAAAATTTGATTTCCATTGATAATTTCTGTGTGATTTCGTTCTCAGCACATTCAACTATGTAAAGAAAAATGTATTTAATAAGAATATTTCATTCATACAGATCTAGGATGTGTTATTTTAGTGTTCCCTTTATTTTTTGAGCAGTGTATATATACACAGTACCAGTCAAAAGTTTGGACACCAACTCATTCAAGGGTTTTCCTTTATTTTATGTTCTACATTGAGGAATAATATTGAAGACATGAAAACTATGAAATAACACATGGAATCCTGTAGCAACCAAAAAAGTGTTAAACAAATCAAATAAATTTTAGATTTTACAAAGTAGCCACCCGTTGCCTTGATGACAGCTTTGCACACTCTTGGCATTCTCTCAACCAGCTTCACCTGGAATGGTTTTCCAACAGTCTTGAAAGAGTTCCCATATATGCTGAGGACTTGTTGGCTGCTTTTCATTCACTCTGTGGCCAACTCCTCCAAAATTGGGTCGAGGTCGGGTGATTGTGGAGGCCAGGTCATCTGATGCAGCACTCCATCACTCTCCTTCTTGGTCAAATAGCTCTTACACAGCCTGGCGGTATGTTGGGTCATTGTCCTGTTGAAAAACAAATGATAGTCCCACGAAGCGCAAACCAGATTTGCTGACAGACAGTGTCACCAGCAAAGCACACCCACACCATCACACCTCCTCCTCCATGCAGAGATCATCCGTTCACCTACTCTGCGTCTCACAAAGACACGGCAGTTGGACCAAAGGACATATTTCCACAGGTCTAAGGTCCTTTGCTCATGTTTCTTGGGCCAAGCAAGTCTCTTCTTATTATTGGTGTCCTTTAGTAATGCTTTATTTTCAGCAATTCGACCATGAAGGCCTGATTCACACAGTATTCTCTGAACAGTTGATGTTAAGATGTGTCTGTTACTTGAACTTTGTGAAGCATTTATTTGGGCTGCAATCTGAGGCTGGTAATTCTAATGAACGTATCCTCAGCAGCAGAGGTAAATCTGGGTCTTCCTTTTTTGTGGCGGTCCTTATTAGAGCCAGTTTCATCAAAGCACTTGATGGTTTTTGCGACTGCACTTGAAGAAACTTGAAAAGTTCTTTGAATGTTCCGGATTGACTGACCTTCATGTCTTAAAGTAACAATGGACTGTTGTTTCTCTTTGGTTATTTGAACTGTTCTTGCCATAAAATTTACTTGGTATTTTATCAAATATTGATATCTTCTGTATACCACCCCTACCTGGTCACAACACAACTGAATGACTCAAACGCATTAAAAGGAAAGAAATTCCACAAATAAACTTTTAAGAAGGCACACCTGTTAATTGAAATGCATTCCAGATGACGACCTCATAAAGCTGGTTGAGAGAAGGTCAAGCGGGTGCGAAGCTGTTATCAAGGCAAAGGGTGGCTACTTTGAAGAATCTCAAATATAAAATATATTTAGATTTGTTTAACACTTTTTTGGTTACTACGTGATTCCATATGTGTTATTTTATAATGTTATTCTACAATGTAGAAAATAGTAAAAATAAATAAAAAGCCTTGAATGTGAAGGTGTGTTCAAACGTTGGACCGGTACTGTATATAGAGTGCATTCGGAAAGTATTCAGACCCCTTCCCTTTTTCCACGTTTTGTTACGTTACAGCCTTATTCTAAAATGGACTAAATACATGTTTTTCCTCATCAATCTACACACAATACCTCATAATGACAAAGCAAAAACAGGATTTTAGAAATGTGTGCAGATTTATTTCAAATAAAAACAGAAATGCCTTATTTACATAAGTATTCAGACCATTTGCTATGAGACTCAAAATTGAGCTCAGGTGCATCCTGTTCCCATTGAACATCCTTGAGATGTTTCTACGACTTGATTGGATTCCACCTGTGGCAAATTCAATTGATTGGACATGATTTAGAAAGGCACACACATATCTATGTAAGGTCCCACAGTTGACAGTGCATGTCAGCGCAAAAACCAAGCCATGAGGTCAAAGGAATTGTCCATAGAACTCCGATACATGATTATGCCGAGGCACCAATCTAGGGAAGGGTACCAAAATATTTCTGCAGCATTGAAGGTCCCCAAGAAGACATTGGCCTCCATCATTCTTAAATGGAAGACATTTGGAACCACCAAGACTCTTCTTAGAGCTGGCTGCCCGGCCAAACTGAGCAATTGGGGGAGAAGGGCCTTGGTCAGGGAAGTGACCAATAACCCAATGGTCACTCTGACAGAACTCCAGAGTTCCTCTGTGGAGATGGGAGAACCTTCCAGAAGGACAACCATCTCTGCAGCACTCCACCAATCAGGCCTTTATAGTAGAGAGGCGAAACGGAAGACACTCCTCAGTAAAAGGCACATGACAGCCCACTTGGAGTTTGCCAAAAGGCCCCTAAAGGACTCTCAGAACATGATAAACAAGATTATCTTTGGCCAGAATGCCAAGCGTCACATCTGGAGGAAACCTGGCACCATCAGTACGGTGAAGCATAGTGGTGGCAGCCTCATGATGTGGGGATATTTTTCAGCGCCAGTTACTGGGAGACTCGTCAGGATTGACGGAAACATGAATGGAGCAAAGTAGAGAGAGATCCTTGATCAAAACCTGCTCCAGAGCTCTCAAGCTGGGGCGAAGGTTCACCTTCCAAGAGGACAAAGACCCTAAGAACACACCCAAGATAACACATGAGTGGCTTCGGACAAGCCTCTGAATGTCCTTGAGTGGCCCAGACAGATTACAGACTTGAACCTGATCTAACATCTCTGGAGAGACCTGAAAGTAGCTGTGCAGCGACGCTCCCCATCCAACCTGACAGAACTTGAGAGGATATGCAGAGAACAATGGGAGAAACTCCCCAAATACAGGTCTGCCAAGCTTGTAGTGTCATATCCAAGAAGACTCAAGGCTGTAATTGCTGCCAAAGGTGCTTCAACAAAGTACTGAGTAAAGCATCTGAATACTTAAGTTAATGTGATATTTCAGTTGTTTATTTTTAATAATTGTGCAACATTTTCATAAAAACTGTTTTTGCTTTGTCATTATGGGGTATTGCGTGTAGATTGATTAGGGGGAAAAACAATTCAATACATTTTAGAATAAGGCTGTAACGTAAAAAAATGTGTAAAAAGTCAAGGGGTCTGAATACTTTTAGAATGCATTGTATATACACTACATGACCAAACGTATATGGACACCTGCTCATCGAACATCTCATTTCATAATCATGGGCATTAATATGGTGTTGGTCCTCCTTTGCTGCTATAACATCTGTGAAAGCTTTCCTCTAGTTGTTTGAACATTGCTGCATGGACTTGCTTCCATTCAGCCACAAGAGCATTAGTGAGGTCAGGCAATGACGTTGGGCTATTAGGCCTAGCTCGCAGTCTGCATTCCAATTCATCCCAAAGGTGTTCGATGGAGTAGAGGTAAGCGCTGTGTGCAGGCCAGTCATGTTCTTCCACACCTATCTCGACAAGCCATTTCTGTATGGACCTTGCTTTGTGCACGGCAACATTGTCATGCTGAAACAGGAAAGGGCCTTCCCTAGACTGTTGCCACAAAATTGGAAGCACAGAATCATCTAGATTGTCATTGTATGCTGTAGTGTTAAGATTTTCCTTTCCTGGAACTAAAGGGCCTAGCCCGAATTATGAAAAACAAGAAAAACATCACCAGACCATTATCCATCTTCCACCAAACTATACAGTTGCATTCGCCAGGTAGCGTTCTACTGGCATCCGCCAAACCCAGATTACTCCATCGGACTGCCAGAGGGTGAAGCATGATTCATCACTCCAGAGAACACTTTTCCACTGCGCCAGAGTCCAATGGTGGCGAGCTTTACACCACCAACCAACTCTTGGCATTGAGCATATTGATCTTAGGCTTGTGTGTGGCTGCTCGGCCATGGAAACCATTTCCTCAAGCTCTCGAGGAACAGTTATTGTGCTGACATTGCTTCCAGAGGAAGTTTGGAACTCGGTAGTGAGTGTTGTAACTGAGGAAAAATTATTTTTACGCGCTACGCGTTTCAGCACTCAGCGGTCCTGTTCTGTGAGCTTGTGTGGCCTACTCCTTCGCGGCTGAGCCGTTGTTGCGCCTAGACATTTCCACTTCACAATAACAGCACTTACAGTTGACGGGGAAGCTCTAGCAGGGAAGAAATTTGACAAACTGACTTGTTGGAAAGGTGGCATCCTATAAGGTTGGCATGTTGAATGTCACTGAGCTCTTCAGTAAGGCTGTTCTACTGCCAATGTTTGTCTATAGAGATTGCATAGCTGTGTGCTTGATTTCATACGCCTGTCAACAACGGGTGTGGCTGAAATAGGGGTGTCCACATTCTTTTGTATATATATATATATATATATATATGTATATATATATATATATATATATATATCCTATTGGGGAACCCAGATGTATGGCGTCCACTAAATTAATGTAAGCCCATTCAGAAAAAACATCTACTCTTGTCATTTTTCAAATCAGTTATCGGGCAAAAGGGAACATTCCGATTTCTTTCATACACAAAAGCAAGTGTAAGTACTGTAAGTTAGTAGTTAAATTAGGAGAATCACTTGAAACTAGAACAGACAAACATGAACAGACAAATGAGAAAAAAACTAAAAGCAACGATTGTTCTTGTAGACATTATCTGTGTTCCAAGGGATCTTCTACAGAATGTTCAATCAAACCTGTGCTGCAGTTATACAGACTGTGGAAAGATCACATTGTTCATGTGGGCTGAATATGTACACTTTTGTACAATAACAATAACCATGTGTACAATAACAATGGGTTTTTTATTAGGGCTTATCACTTGACAGTCATATTTTCTGTTTGGTTCTGACCTGTAGAGGCTATGGTAGTGCTGTGGTGGTTAGTGGTGGGTAGTGGCGGGTAGTGCAGAATTAGGATTAGGGGATTTTAGGATGATTATCACAGCTTGACATCAATAAGGTATTTTGTAACCATTGAGCTCAACAAAGCTTCACCTGGGTGGGCACAGTAGGAGTCGTAGAGGGCTGAACTGGAAGGGGACTCGGACTAAATAATCTAAATTCATAAATAATCTAAATTCATAAACTGTATTGATTAGATATCCGATAAAGTTGGCCAGACTGCACTAAGTGGAGATGCTTTCCATACAGTTGACTTTTAAATACCATCAGATTTAGCTCCACGTGCAGAGTAGACTTGCTGTCTTTTCCCTCCCTCTGATAGTTGGTAGTCGGGTTGAACTTTGGAAATGTTCAGCTCGGGGCCTAGTGTGGAGCTGCATAATGCTTTATCATTGTGCTCCTCATTTTGGTGAGCCCAGCGCTGAGGTTTAATGCTTTGTCAAAATCCAGCAATGTGAAAAAGGTCTTTGTTTCAACATAGTTCAGTAAGAAGACCAACATAACTCTGGATTTCTGAGGACTTTCTTCCTACAGATTTTGGATCTTAATTTGATCACTCGTTTGTTGCTGAGAATTTTCCTGCACAATGCAGATGGGTTTCGAGATTTACATAAATTAGCTGAAAACCTGCACTAGCACACGGTTATATTAACAGTATTTTAGCATACTTTTGTCCAGCTAATAGCTTTACCACCGACCAAGCAACATTATGGACTAAACATTTAAATCCTGTTGCTGCAGGATTATTTTGCTAAAACAATACTGGTCAAATTAAGATCCTACATACAGTATGTCAGATCTTAATTTGATCCCTTTTGTTCCAGGAGGAAAATAATCAGTGCCATTTATTCATGGAGGCCAAAGGAAGCCAGGCTTCCCAAAAATTAATAATATTTTTTTTAAATTATAAAACCATTTCTCTCTTTCATTTACATTTACATGTAAGTCATTTAGCAGACGCTCTTATCCAGAGCGACTTTCAAATTGGTGCATTCACCTTATGACATCCAATAGAACAGTCACTTTACAATAGTGCATCTAAATCTTAAAGGGGGGTGAGAAGGATTACTTATCCTATCCTAGGTATTCCTTAAAGAGGTGGGGTTTCAGGTGTCTCCGGAAGGTGGTGATTGACTCCGCTGTCCTGGCGTCGTGAGGGAGTTTGTTCCACCATTGGGGGGCCAGAGCAGCGAACAGTTTTGACTGGGCTGAGCGGGAACTGTACTTCCTCAGTGGTAGGGAGGCGAGCAGGCCAGAGGTGGATGAACGCAGTGCCCTTGTTTGGGTGTAGGGCCTGATCAGAGCCTGGAGGTACTGAGGTGCCGTTCCCCTCACAGCTCCGTAGGCAAGCACCATGGTCTTGTAGCGGATGCGAGCTTCAACTGGAAGCCAGTGGAGAGAGCGGAGGAGCGGGGTGACGTGAGAGAACTTGGGAAGGTTGAACACCAGACGGGCTGCGGCGTTCTGGATGAGTTGTAGGGGTTTAATGGCACAGGCAGGGAGCCCAGCCAACAGCGAGTTGCAGTAATCCAGACGGGAGATGACAAGTGCCTGGATTAGGACCTGCGCCGCTTCCTGTGTGAGGCAGGGTCGTACTCTGCGGATGTTGTAGAGCATGAACCTACAGGAACGGGCCACCGCCTTGATGTTAGTTGAGAACGACAGGGTGTTGTCCAGGATCACGCCAAGGTTCTTAGCGCTCTGGGAGGAGGACACAATGGAGTTGTCAACCGTGATTGCGAGATCATGGAACGGGCAGTCCTTCCCCGGGAGGAAGAGCAGCTCCGTCTTGCCGAGGTTCAGCTTGAGGTGGTGATCCGTCATCCACACTGATATGTCTGCCAGACATGCAGAGATGCGATTCGCCACCTGGTCATCAGAAGGGGAAAGGAGAAGATTAATTGTGTGTCGTCTGCATAGCAATGATAGGAGAGACCATGTGAGGTTATGACAGAGCCAAGTGACTTGGTGTATAGCGAGAATAGGAGAGGGCCTAGAACAGGGCCCTGGGGACACCAGTGGTGAGAGCGCGTGGTGAGGAGACAGATTCTCGCCACGCCACCTGGTAGGAGCGACCTGTCAGGTAGGACGCAATCAAGCGTGGGCCGCGCCGGAGATGCCCAACTCGGAGAGGGTGGAGAGGAGGATCTGATGGTTCACAGTATCGAAGGCAGCCGATAGGTCTAGAAGGATGAGAGCAGAGGAGAGAGAGTTAGCTTTAGCAGTGCGGAGCGCCTCCGTGATACAGAGAAGAGCAGTCTCAGTTGAATGACTAGTCTTGAAACCTGACTGATTTGGATCAAGAAGGTCATTCTGAGAGAGATAGCGGGAGAGCTGGCCAAGGACGGCACGTTCAAGAGTTTTGGAGAGAAAAGAAAGAAGGGATACTGGTCTGTAGTTGTTGACATCGGAGGGATCGAGTGTAGGTTTTTTCAGAAGGGGTGCAACTCTCGCTCTCTTGAAGACGGAAGGGACGTAGCCAGCGGTCAGGGATGAGTTGATGAGCGAGGTGAGGTAAGGGAGAAGGTCTCCGGAAATGGTCTGGAGAAGAGAGGAGGGGATAGGGTCGAGCGGGCAGGTTGTTGGGCGGCCGGCCGTCACAAGACGCAAGATTTCATCTGGAGAGAGAGGGGAGAAAGAGGTCAGAGCACAGGGTAGGGCAGTGTGAGCAGAACCAGCGGTGTCGTTTGACTTAGCAAACGAGGATCGGATGTCGTCGACCTTCTTTTCAAAATGGTTGACGAAGTCATCTGCAGAGAGGAGGAGGGGGAGAGGGGAGGAGGATTCAGGAGGGAGGAGAAGGTGGCAAAGAGCTTCCTAGGGTTAGAGGCAGATGCTTGGAATTTAGAGTGATAGAAAGTGGCTTTAGCAGCAGAGACAGAGGAGGAAAATGTAGAGAGGAGGGAGCGAAAGGATGCCAGGTCCGCAGGGAGGCGAGTTTTCCTCCATTTCCGCTCGGCTGCCCGGAGCCCTGTTCTGTGAGCTCGCAATGAGTCGTCGAGCCACGGAGGCGGGAGGGGAGGACCGAGCCGGCCTGGAAGATAGGGGACATAGAGAGTCAAAGGATGCAGAAAGGGAGGAGAGGAGGGTTGAGGAGGCAGAATCAGGAGATAGGTTGGAGAAGGTTTGAGCAGAGGGAAGAGATGATAGGATGGAAGAGGAGAGAGTAGCGGGGGAGAGAGCGAAGGTTGGGACGGCGCGATACCATCCGAGTAGGGGCAGTGTGGGAAGTGTTGAATGAGAGCGAGAGGGAAAAGGATACAAGGTAGTGGTCGGAGACTTGGAGGAGTTGCAATGAGGTTAGTGGAAGAACAGCATCTAGTAAAGATGAGGTCGAGCGTATTGCCTGCCTTGTGAGTAGGGGGAAGGTGAGAGGGTGAGGTCAAAAGAGGAAAGGAGTGGAAAGAAGGAGGCAGAGAGGAATGAGTCAAAGGTAGAAGTGGGGAGGTTAAAGTCGCCCAGAACTGTGAGAGGTGAGCCGTCCTCAGGAAAGGAGCTTATCAAGACATCAAGCTCATTGATGAACTCTCCGAGGGACCTGGAGGGCGATAAATGATAAGGATGTTAAGCTTGAAAGGGCTGGTAACTGTGACAGCATGAAATTCAAAGGAGGCGATAGACAGATGGGTAAGGGAGAAAGAGAGAATGACCACTTGGGAGAGATGAGGATCCCGGTGCCGCCACCCCGCTGACCAGAAGCTCTCGGGGTGTGCGAGAACACGTGGGCGGACGAAGAGAGAGCAGTAGGAGTAGCAGTGTTATCTGTGGTGATCCATGTTTCCGTCAGTGCCAAGAAGTCGAGGGACTGGAGGGAGGCATAGGCTGAGATGAACTCTGCCTTGTTGGCCGCAGATCGGCAGTTCCAGAGGCTACCGGAGACCTGGAACTCCACGTGGGTCGTGCGCTGGGACCACCAGATTAGGGTGGCCGTGGCCACGCGGTGTGGAGCGTTTGTATGGTCTGTGCAGAGAGGAGATAACAGGGATAGACAGACACATAGTTGACAGGCTACAGAAGAGGCTACGCTAATGCAAGGAGATTGGAATGACAAGTGGACTACACGTCTCGAATGTTCAGGAAGTTAAGCTTACGTAGCAAGAATCTTATTGACTAAAATGATTAAAATGATACAGTACTGCTGAAGTAGGCTAGCTGGCAGTGGCTGCGTTGTTGACTTTGTAGGCTAGCTGGCAGTGGCTGCGTTGTTGACACTACACTAATCAAGTCGTTCCGTTGAGTGTAATAGTTTCTACAGTGCTGCTATTCGGGGGCTAGCTGGCTAGCTAGCAGTGTTGATTACGTTACGTTGCGTTAAAAGAACGACAATAGCTGGCTAGCTAACCTAGAAAATCGCTCTAGACTACACAATTATCTTTGATACACAGATGGCTATGTAGCTAGCTATGTAGCTAGCTACGATCAAACAAATCAAACCGTTGTGCTGTAATGAAATTAAATGAAAATGTGATACTACCTGTGGAGCGAAGCGGAATGCGACCGGGTTGTTGAGAGCGGAAGTTCTATTCAGTAGACGTTGGCTAGCTGTTGGCTAGCTAGCAGTATCTCCTACGTTAAGGACGACAAATAGCTGGCTAGCTAACCTCGGTAAATTAAGATAATCACTCTAAGACTACACGCTCTAAACTACACAATTATCTTGGATACGAAGACAGCAAAGACAACTATGTAGCTAGCTAACACTACACTAATCAAGTCGTTCAGTTGAGTGTAATAGTTTCTACAGTGCTGCTATTCGGTAGACGGTGGACGTTTGCTAGCTGGCTAGCTGCTGGGCAGATAGCAGTGTAGACTTTCTTTCTTTTCTTTCGTCTCTCTGTGTTTTCATATTTTCCTTCAATTAGCAATTGGGTGTATCTATCCCACAGGAGAAATCATCAGAGCGAGTGAAACAGCGCCCAAAAGTCTCAGTATGTGTAGCCCATGTATCTGATGCTGTCTGGACAAAAAGAGTATGACATGTTACCGCTGTAGCATTTGATGGATGGATGCCAGTGAACATTTGGCTTCCATTGATAAAACATTGATAAACAATTTAACCATTCAGCGTTGCATTGAGCTAAACTGTGGGTGATCTTGGTGAAGCAAAACGTCCCCCAAGGGAGGCCTGTTTGGATTTAGCATCACACCAATCAAATCACATCAAAAGCATATGTTTCTGGTAGCATTTGATGTGTTGATTCCTGCTGTAGCTAGCTAGCTAAATCTTTCTTTTCCTAAACCATGAATGGAGATGGGTATTTGGACTTAGTGTTTTTACTTCATTCTCTGTACAGGCCAATGATTATGATAGCCTGGCATGAGACGATTGAAGTGCAATATGTAGCTTAGATGTAGTAGGTACACGTTAACTAGCTAGCTATCTAACTTAGCTGTTTTTTGCCCATGCAAGGAAGTTAGGCTAGCAACCATTTTGGCATGGGACTAGTATTACTATATAACGTTGGTTATGTAATTATTATCCCAGCATATTCCTTTTTCCAGTGGACTATTCGGAAGGGATTAGTTTTACCAAACTAACCCTGTAATATTGTTTTTTTCCTCATTCAAAATTGATCGTTATGATGAGGCATGGAGGCTCTTTATTTTTATTTCACTTTTATTTAACCAGGTAGGCCAGTTGAGAACAATTTCTCAATTACAACTGCGACCTGGCCAAGATAAAGCAAAGTAGTGCGACAAAAACAACAACACAGAGTTACACATTGGATAAACAAACATACAGTCAATAACACAATCTGTATACAGCATGTGCAAATGAAGTAAGGAAGAAAGGCAATAAATAGGCCAATAGTGGCGAAGTAATTACAATTTAGCAATTTACACTGGAGTGATATATGTGTAGATGTGGATGTGCAAGTAGAAATACTGGTGTGCAAAAGAGCAGAAAAACAAAAACAAATATGGGGATGAGGTAGGTAGTTGGTTGGATGGGCTATTTACAGATGGGCTGTATACAGCTGCAGCGATCGGTACGCTGCTCTGACAGCTGACGCTTAAAGTTAGTGAGGCAGATCTCCAACTTCAGTGATTTTTGCAATTCGTTCCAGTCATTGGCAGCAGACAACTGGAAGGAAAGGCAGCCAAAGGAGATGTTGGCTTTGGGGATGTCCATTGAAATATACCTGCTGGAGCGCGTGCTACGGGTGGGTGTTGCTATGATGACCTGTGAGCTGAGATAAGGCAGAGCTTTACCTAGCAAAGACTTATAGATGACCTGAAGCCAGTGGGTTTGGTGACGAATATGTAGCAAGGACCAGCCAACAAGAGCATACAGGTCACAGTGGTGGGTAGTATATGGGGCTTTGGTGACAAAACGGATGGAACTGTGATAGACTGCATCCAATTTGCTGAGTAGAGTGTTGGAGGCTATTTTATAAATGATATCGCCAAAGTCAAGGATCGGTAGGATAGTCAGTTTTACGAGGGTATGTTTGGTAGCATGAGTGAAGGAGGCTGTGTTGTAAAATGGGAAGCCGATTCTAGATTTAACTTTGGATTGGAGATGCATAATGTGAGTCTGGAAGGAGAGTTTACTGTCTAGCCAGACACCTAGGTATTTATAGTTGTCCACATATTCTAAGTCAGAACCGTCCAGAGTACTGATGTCAGGCGGGCGGGTGTGGGCAGAGATGCAGAGCATGCATCTCGTTTTACTAGCGTTTAAGAGCAGTTGGAGGCCACGGAAGGAGTGTTGTATGGTGTTGAAGCTTGTTTGGAGGTTTCTTAACACGGTGTCCAAAGAAGGGCCAGATGTATACATAATGGTGTCATCTACTTAGAGGTGGATCAAAGAATCACCCGCAGCAAGAGCGACATCATTGATAGATACAGAGAAAAGAGTCGGCCCGAGAATTGAACCCTGTGGCACCCCCATAGAGACTGCCACAGGTCCAGACAACAGGCCCTCCGATTTGACACACTGAACTCTATCTGAGAAGTAGTTAGCGAACCCGGCGAGGCAGTCATTAGAGAAACCAAGGCTGTTGAGTCTGCCGATAAGAATACGGTGATTGACAAAGTTGAAAGCCTTGACCAGGTCGATGAAGACGTCAGCAGGGCAGGATGGATATAGGTCTGTAACAGTTGGGTTGGGTCTAGAGTGTCTGAAGAGGGGGATGACCGCAGCCACTTTCCAATCTTTAGGAATCTCAGATGATACGAAAGAGAGAGGTTGAACAGACTAGTAATATCGGTTGCAACAATGGCAGCGGATAATTCTAGGAAGAGAGGATTCCTGATTGTCAAGCCCAGCTGATTTGTAAGGATCCAGATTTTGCAGCTTTTTCTGAATATGAGCTGTCTGGATTTGGGTGAAGGAGAAGCGGGGAGGGGGGCCTTGGGCCAGCCATAGAGAAATGCTTATTGAAATTCTCGATTATCATGGATTTATCAGTGGTGACAGTGTTTCCTAGTCTCAGTGCAGTGGGCAGCTGGGAGGAGGTACTCTTATCCTCCATAGGAGAATACAGTGTCCCAAAACATTTTGGAATTAGTGCTGCAGGATGCAAATTTCTGTTTGAAAAGCTAGCCTTTGCTTTCCTAACTGACTGTGTGTATTGGTTCCTGACTTCCCTGAAAAGTTGCATATCGCGGGGACTATTCGAAGCTAGTGCAGTACGCCACAGGGTGTTTTTGTGCTGGTCAAGGGCAGTCAAGTCTGGAGTGAACCAAGGGCTATATCTGTTAGTTCTACATTTTTTGAAAGGGCCATGCTTATTTAAGATGGTGAGGAAGTTACTTTTAAAGAACAACCAGGCATCCTCTACTGACAGGATGAGTCCAAAATCCTTCCAGTATACCCGGGCCAGGTCGATTAGAAAGGCCTGCTCGCAGAAGTGTTTTAGGGAGCATTTGACAGTGATGAGGGGTGGTCGTTTGACCTCGGACCCATAACGGACGCAGGCAATGAGGTGGTGATCGCTGAAATCCTGGTTGAAAACAGAAACAACATGTTTACGGATTTGGGGTTGTACCTGGTAGGTTACTTGATAGTTTGTGTGAGATTGAGGGCATCTTGCCTAGATTGTAGGACTGCCGGGGTGTTAAGCATATCCCAATTTAGGTCACCTAGCAGTACGCACTCTTAGATGTGGGGCAATCAATTCACATATGGTGTCCAGGGCACAGCTGGGAGCTGAGGGGGGTCTATATCAAGCGTCAACAGTGAGGGATTTTTGTCTGGAGAGATGGATCTTTAAAAGTAGAAGCTCAAATTGTTTGGGCATAGACCTGGATAGTAGGACAGAACTCTGCATGCTACTTCTACAGTAGATTGCAATTCCGCCCCCTTTAGCAGTTCTGTCTTAAGCCAGGATTCAGACACGGCTAGGACATCAGGGTTGGCGGAGTGTGTTAAAGCTGTGAATAAAGCAAACTTAGGGAGGAGGCTTCTGATGTTAACATGCATGAACCCAAGGCTTTTACGGTTGCAGAAGTCAACAAATGAGAGCGCCTGGGAACACACAAGGCCTGGGTTAACCTCTACATCACCAGAGGAACAGAGGAGTAGGATGAGGGTACGGCTAAATGCTATAGGAACTGGTCGTCTAGTGCTTTGGGAACAGAGAATAAAAGGAGCAGATTTATGGACGTGGTAGGATAGATTCAGGGCATTGTGTACAGACAAGGGTATGGTAGGGTGCAAGTACAGTGGGGGTAAACCTGGGCATTGAGTGATGATGAGAGAGGTTGCATCTCAGGAGGCGCCACTTAAGCTAGGTGCGGTCTCCCCATGTGTGGGGGGTGGGACAAGGGAGCTATCTGAGGCATGTTGAGCAGGACTAGGGGCTCCACAGTAAAATAAAACAACGAGAGCTGCCCTAAACCACAGTATATTAGAGAAAGTAGAAAGGCGTAAGGCAATCACAGGTGTTGATTGGGAGAGCTAAGACAACAACGGGTGAGACAACAACTGGTAAACAGCTAGGACAACAACAACTGGTAAATGGCGATGAATGGACAGAGAGGGTCAGATAGCTACACACAGGGCCTGAGTTCGAGGCTGGGGCAGACAGATAAAGAAAATGAAGTACCATGTTAATGAACAGTCCAGCAGGCATCAGCTGTGTAGCAGAGTGATCATTGGGTCCTTCTAGGCGTAAAGATATTTAAAATGTCTAGTGAAAGCCTAATATTGGCCTAATGACCTTCAGTTTGGAGAAAGTCTAAATAATAATCCATATCAATAAGAACCATGAACTGTAACCATTTAATTCAAATGAAATCAAATTGTATTTGTCACAAAGCCAAATACAACAAGAGTACACCTTAGAGTGAAATGCTTAACCAAAAACGCACTACCCTCCAGTACATCACTGGGGCCAAGCTTCCTGCCATCCAGGACCTCTATACCAGGCGGTGTCAGAGGAAGGCCCTAAAAATTGCCAGACTCCAGCCACCCTAGTCATAGACCGTTCTTTCTACTACTGTACGGCAAGCTGTCCCGGAGCACCAAGTCTAGGTCCAAAAGGCTTCTTAACAGCTTCTACCTTCAAGCCATAAGAATAGCTAATCAAAAGCCTAGCTACTGTTATTTTATTGTTACTCCTTAATTATTTGTTATTGTTCTATTTTTCTTAATTTAAAAAAATATATATATTTTTTTTACTTCAGTTTATTTTAGTAAATACTTTATTAATACTTATTTTTCTTAACTGCAGTGCCCTTTTGGTATCTTTAAGTTTGTTTTCACCGTATTAGACTGTATCACCGTATTGTAGATTTGATGTTTAAATGTTTAAGTTGAAATGGTGATGGAATAGCTGAGGAAAGACCTTAGGTTATGTATAATTTGTCAACATAGCTAACTAGAAAAAGGGTACGAGCATCCACACTGGAGGAAAGTTTATTGTTCTACAGTAGGCCTACATCTGTCAATCGACTGATGGCCCAAATCAGTTCATCAACTCAGCCAGGGAAACACAAACAGTAGGCTAGCCAATTATAGGTTCACACCTTGCACTATGTGGATAGGCTAACGGGTAGCCTACAGAATGTAGCCTATTGGAATATAATCAATTAAAAAGGGCATATTGCAACCATTATTGGTCACCTCATTACTGCTCCAGATGATGTCAGTCTTTCAACATATGTTCACCCTCTGGTATTGTAATCGGAACAACTGAGTCCTTTTTTAACTATGGGTGATGTATCTACTTGCCAAGCATCCCATACAATATAAATAAAGTATTTCCTTGTTTACCATGTAAATGTGTAAATAAATCAAGGGGATTGAGGTATTCATGCCAGAAGGATGTTGGCTGGAATATAACCCACACCAGGCCTGTATGTGCAGGATGTAGGCAGTGGCACTAATCACTAGACCACCCCAGGTCACAATTGAACAGAATATTGACCATAGCAAACACTTGACACTTGTATGTCATAGCCTAATGGAGACCAAAATATATCTTGTGTTATTAAGCTTCATAAAATGATGGTTGTTGAGAGTATGGCTGCATTTCAGATGTATTTTTGTACATTTGAATGTATCAGTAGGAGCTACGTTTAGCGTTTGAGCAAGAGAGAACATTATTTTGATTGCAAGCACTGATCCCAATGACTCAACTGCTCTCACATGGAGAGAAAGAGAACTTCTAATTTTCAGGGACTCACAAGGCTCATTGAATTTCCTTGATGCAGCAGGAAAATTCTCTGCCACAAAAGAGTGATCAAGTTCAAATCCGACATCTGAACCTCTGTTTTCATATCATTTTAAGGGCATTACATATGAGGGTATACAGTTGAAGTCGGAAGTTTACATACACCTTAGCCAAATACATTTAAACTCGGTTTTTCACAATTTCTGACATTTAAAATTCCCTGTCTTAGGTCAGTTAGGATCACCACTTTATTTTAAGAATGTGAAATGTCAGAATAATGGTAGAGAAAATTATTTATTTCAGCTATTATTTCTTTCATCACATTCCCAGAAGTTTACATTCACTCAATTAGTATTTGGTAGCATTGCCTTTTAATTGTTTAACTTGGGTCAAACATTTCGGGTAGCCTTCCACAAGCTTCCCACAATAAGTTGGGTGAATTTTGGCCCATTCCTCCTGACAGAGCTGGTGTAACTGAGTCAGGTTTGTAGGCCTCCTTGCTCGCACACACTTTTTCAGTTCTGCCCACAGATTTTCTATAGGATTGAGGTCAGGGCTTTGTGATGACCCCTCCAATACCTTGACCTTTTTGTCCTTAAGCCATTTTGCCACAAATTTGGAAGTATGCTTGGGGTTATTGTCCATTTGGAAGACCCATTTGCGACCAAGTTTTAACTTCCTGACTGATGTCTTGAGATGTTGCTTCAATATATCCACAATTTTCCTTCCTCATAAAGCCATCTATTTTATGAAGTGCACCAGTCCCTCCTGCAGCAAAGCACCCCAATACATGATGCTGCCACCCCCATGCTTCACGGTTGGGATGGTGTTCTTATGCTTGCAAGCCTCCCCTTTTTCCTATAAACATAACGATGGTCATTATGGCCAAAAAGTTAGATTTTTGTTTCATCAGACCAGAGGACATTTCTCCAAAAAGTATGATCTTTGTCCCCATGTGCAGTTGCAAACCGTAGTCTGGATTTTTTTTATGGTGGTTTTGGAGCAGTGGCTTCTTCCTTGCTGAGTGGCCTTTCAGGTTATGTTGATATAGAACTTGTGTTACTGTGGATATAGATACTTTTGTACCTGTTTCCTCCAGCATCTTCAGAAGGTCCTTTACTGTTGTTCTGGGATTGATTTGCACTTTTCGCAACAAAGTACGTTCATCTCTCGGAGACAGAACGCGTCTCCTTCCTGAGCGATATGACGGCTGCATGGTCCCATGGTGTTTATACTTGCGTACTATTGTTTGTACAGATGAACGTGGTAACTTCAGGCATTTGGAAATTGCTCCCAAGGATGAACCAGACTTGTAGAGGCCTACAATTTTTTTTCTGAGGTCTTGGCTGATTTATTTTGATTTGCCCATGATGTCAAGCAAAGAGGCACTGAGTTTGAAGGTAGGCCTTGAAATAGATCCACAGGTACACTGCCAATTGACTCAAATAATGTCAATTAGCCTATCAGAAGCTTCTAAAGCTATGGCATCATTTTCTGGAATTTTTCAAGCTGTTTAAAGGCACAGTCAACTTAGTGTATGTAATTTTCTGACCCACTGGAATTGTGATACAGTGAATTATAAGTGAAGTAATCTGTCTGAAATCAATTGTTGGACAAATTTGTAGATTAAGTAGATGTCCTAACCGACTTGCCAAAACTATAGTTTGTGAAAAAGAAATTTGTGGAGTGGTTGTTAAACGAGTTTCAATGGCTCCAACATAAGTGTTTGTAAACTTTCGACTTCAACCGTAACTTTGAAAGATTGAGTCTGTGATTTTGTTGTAGGCAGAGCCAGAGCGCAATGGAGTAGAATTCTATTGGCGGGGGTAGCACACTAGCAGTCTTTCAATCACCAGCAAGTGAATGCGCTTTTCAGATCATAGTGCACGTTTGTTTCTATTCTTTGCTAGTTAATGAGTTATTAGTCCAGTTATAGATAAGTATAGGTCAGCAATGGAGAGTTACTGTGTAACGGCGTTCGTCTGTTGAAAGAGAGTCGGACCAAAATGCGGCGTGGTGGTTACTCATGTTCTTTAATGAAAATGAACAATACATGAAATAACTAAATATGCAAAACAACAAACGAAACGCAAAAACCTATACAGCCTATCTTGTGACAACAAACACAGAGACAGTAACAATCACCCACCAAACACTCACAGAATACGGCTGCCTAAATATGGCTCCCAATCAGAGACAACGATAATCACCTGACTCTGATTGAGAACCGCCTCAGGCAGCCATAGACTACGTAGACACCCCACAAAAGCCCAAGACAAAAAACACACCACAATAACCCATGTCACACCCTGGCCTGACCAAATAAAGAAAGAAAACACAAAATACTAAGACCAAGGCGTGACATACTGCTTCCTACAAGAGCACAAAACCTGAAGGCTACATTTCATGCTGTCTTTGAAAAGCCAGTCAGGTAAAAAGCTTATGTCTTAATTAAAGAGGCAGTTTTATATTTTGAGACAGACTTGAATTTGCAAATAAGCTAATAGGCAGATGTTCTGTATGGTAATAATAATACATTTTATTTTTTAAAGTGATTTATTGCATCATACAACACAATGCAATTTACAGTCCCCTAGTTAGCCCATGGTGTTACAGACCAAGTAAAAAATTATGAATTAATGTCAAGCCCTTCATAATGTAAAAACGTTTTTAAAAAGTATCATGCAATGTAGACCTGCAATGAACACCACATATAGGCTACTGTAGGCTATATCGTAAAAATCAAAAGCTATTTCCATTTGAAAATGTTATGGGATTTTCACCATTGGTTTTGTTGGTAGGCCAACATTATACTCAAATAGCCACAATAGCCTATTGGCTACTGTCTAAAACTGTAAGGGTACAGCTCCAATGTTCACTGTAAACGCGCCGGAAGTTGCACAAAATTCTCTCAAGTTTCCGACCACAAAGCCTACAATTTGCTCAGTGCCCCCCAAAATTAGAGGGAACATTGCTCAAAATATATGCCATTTATCAGACACAATTCACAGTCATGTGTGCATGCGTTTTACGTATGGGTGGTCCTGGGAATTTAACCCAAAATCTTGGCATTGCACCTGCCATGCTCTACCAACTGAGTTACAGAGGACCAGCTGAGGCGTGATGGGGGATATGGTTTCAGATTTGATAAATGCATTGCAGCCTCCACTTTTGATTCACCGAGTAGTTTAAAATATACAGTGGGACAAAAAAGTATTTAGTCAGCCTCCAATTGTGCAAGTTCTCCTACTTAAAAAGATGAGAGAGGCCTGTAATTTTCATCATAGGTACACTTCAACTATGACAAACAAAATGAGGGGGAAAAATCCAGAAAATCACATTGTAGGATTTTTTATGAATTTATTTGCAAATTATGGTGGAAAATAAGTATTTGGTCAATAACAAAAGGTTATCGCAATACTTTGTTATATACCCTTTGTTGGCAATGACAGAGGTCAAATGTTTTCTGTAAGTCTTCGCAAGGTTTTCACACACTGTTGCTGGTATTTTGGCCCATTCCTCCATGCAGATCTCCTCTAGAGCAGTGATGTTTTGGGGCTGTTGCTTGGCAACACGGACTTTCAACTCCCTCCAAAGATTTTCTATGGGGTTGAGATCTGGAGACTGGCTAAGCCACTCCAGGACCTTGAAATGCTTCTTAAGAAGCCACTTCTTCGTTGCCCGGGCGGTGTGTTTGGGATCATTGTCATGCTGAAAGACCCAGCCACGTTTCATCTTCAATGCCCTTGCTAATGGAAGGAGGTTTTAACTCAAAATCTCACGATACATGGCCCCATTCATTCTTTCCTTTACACGGATCAGTCGTCCTGGTCCCTTTGCAGAAAAACAGCCTCAAAGCATGATGTTTCCACCCCCATGCTTCACAGTAGGTATGGTGTTTTTTGGATGCAACTCAGCATTCTTTGTCCTCCAAACACGACGAGTTGAGTTTTTACCAAAAAGTTATATTTTGGTTTCATCTGACCATATGACATTCTCCCAATCTTCTTCTGGATCATCCAAATGCTCTCTAGCAAACTTCAGACGGGCCTGGACATGTACTGGATAAAGCAGGGGGACACGTCTGGCACTGCAGGATTTGAGTCCCTGGCGTCGTAGTGCGTTACTGATGGTAGGTTTTGTTACTTTGGTCTCAGGTCTCTGCAGGTCATTCACTAGGTCCCCCCTGTGTGGTTCTGGGATTTCTGCTCACCGTTCTTGTGATAATTTTGACCCCACGGGGTGAGATCTTGCGTGGAGCCCCAGATTGAGAGAGATTATCAGTGGTCTTATATGTCTTCCATTTCCTAATAATTGCTCCCACAGTTGATTTCTTCAAACCAAGCTGCTTACCTATTGCAGATTCAGTCTTCCCAGCCTGGTGCAGGTCTACAATTGTGTTTCTGGTGTCCTTTGACAGCTCTTTGGTCTTGGCCATAGTGGAGTTTGGAGTGTGACTGTTTGAGGTTGTGGACAGGTGTCTTTTATACTGATAACAAGTTCAAACAGGTGCCATTAATACAGGTAACGAGTGGAGGACAGAGGAGCCTCTTAAAGAAGAAGTTACAGGTCTGTGAGAGCCAGAAATCTTGCTTGTTTGTAGGTGACCAAATACTTATTTTCCACCATAATTTGCAAATAAATTCATTAAAAATCCTACAATGTGATTTTCTGGATTTTTTCCCTCATTTTTCTGTCATAGTTGAAGTGTACCTATGATGAGAATTACAGGCCACTCTCATCTTTTTAAGTGGGAGAACTTGCACAATTGGTGGCTGACTAAATACTTTTTTGCCCCACTGTATATATGTTAGACACACTGAACAAATGTTCTGCCTTCTGCATTCATTAGTATTTTTAGTGTTAGTGCTTTACATTACATTGCTGAACTCATGACACATTTATAGATTCTGCGCCTCTTGACCCTACGGCAGGATGTACAGTATCAGACCTCCCTTGTTTAATGGACTTACATTGTCATATCAAGTTTATCTGAGATCTCATAGTCCCATACCAGGCTATGATAAACCAGCTCTGTGAGTTTACGCGGCTGCACACATAAGCTCTTTTGTTCATAATTTAGGCAAGTGCATTTTCTTAATCCCTCATAAATTGGACAATGTTTGCCATTCTGGGCAGAGAAGGGTTACATTCTTGTTAACGTCTCTTGCCACAGGCCCAATAGCACACAGCACAACCCCTGGTCTAAGTAGAAGACGCCTCTTTGTCCGTTTGCCATCCTCTTAGCTGAGCAACCCATGTCATCACAGCAGCTCCCACGCCTGCAATGTCAGAGGCTTGTAACTATGGGCTGGAAGGCGAGAGAGCAAGACCCAGTGCCTTGGGGCTTTGATGGAACCCAACACATAGCGGTCAATTAAACACTCACAAAGTCTCTCTTGTTTTCAACGAAGAGCTGTCTTTCACAGATATGCATTCAGTGTTTTGTCTGGTCTCAACAGCTTCCACGCTGTATCTCTCTGCCACTCTGTTCACCAAATCTCTACCTCCTTGACACATATCTTAACCCTGCATCTAAGAAATCAAAGTCCAAGGGAAGAAGGGGTGAATAAGAGTGTATACATCCCATCTGTGAAATGGTTTAAAGGCACAATCTATAAGGCTTTCTGCTGTTGAAGATAAATACCCATTGATTTTTTTAGGAAGGTAATTTATACAGCACATGACTTATGAGCTTAGTACTTAGCTGTTTCTATGAATGTGAGATAAGCTTGGGTTTCCCCTGCCCCATCCCTCAACTGACCAAACAAGTTGGCAGTTGCAGGCGGTTTAAAATTCAGATTGGTCCTAAAAATGATTTAATAGTCACCTGTACAGTGGGGCAAAAATGTATTTAGTCAGCCACTAATTGTGCAAGTTCTCCCACTTTTATCAACCCATGGAGGTCTGGATTTGGAGTCACACTCAAAATTAAAATGGAAAACCACACTACAGGCTGATCCAACTTTGATGTAATGTCCTTAAAACAAGTCAAAATGAGGCTCAGTAGTGTGTGTGGTCTCCACGTGCCTGTATGACCTCCCTACAACGCATGGGCATGCTCCTGATGAGGTGGCGGATGGTCTCCTGAAGGATCTCCTCCCAGACCTGGATTAAAGCATCCGCCAACTCCTGGACAGTCTGTGATGGTGCAACATGGCGTGGATGGAGCGAGACATGATGTCCCAGATGTGCTCAATTGGATTCAGGTCTGGGGAACGGGCAGGCTGCTGACACACTCCAGCCACATGAGGTCTAGCATTGTCTTGCATTAGGAGGAACCCAGGGCCAACCGCACCAGCATATGGTCTCACAAGGGGTCTGAGGATCTCATCTCGGTACCTAATGGCAGTCAGGCTACCTCTGGCGAGCACATGGCGGGCTGTGCGGCCCCCCAAAGAAATGCCACACCACACCATGGCTGACCCACCACCAAACCGGTCATGCTGGAGGATGTTGCAGGCAGCAGACCGTTCTCCACGGCGTCTCCAGACTCTGTCACGTCTGTCACATGTGCTCAGTGTGAACCTGCTTTCACCTGTTAAGAGCACAGGGCGCCAGTGGCGAATTTGCCAATCTTGGTGTTCTCTGGCAAATGCCAAACGTCCTGCACGGTGTTGGGCTGGAAGCACAACCCCCACCTGTGGACGTCGGGCCCTCATACCACCCTCATGGAGTCTGTTTCTGACCGTTTGAGCAGACACATGCACATTTGTGGCCTGCTGGAGGTCATTTTGCAGGGCTCTGGCAGTGCTCCTCCTTGCACAAAGGCGGAGGTAGCGGTCCTGCTGCTGGGTTGTTGCCCTCCTACGGCCTCCTCCGCGTCTCCTGATGTACTGGCCTGTCTCCTGGTAGCGCCTCCATGCTCTGGACACTACGCTGACAGACACAGCAAACCTTCTTGCCACAGCTCGCATTAATGTTCCATCCTGGATGAGCTGCACTACCTGAGCCACTTGTGTGGGTTGTAGACTCCGTCTCATGCTACCACTAGAGTGAAAGCACCGCCAGCATTCAAAAGTGACCAAAACATCAGCCAGGAAGCATAGGAACTGAGAAGTGGTATGTGGTCACCACCTGCAGAACCACTCCTTTATTGGGGGTGTCTTGCTAATTGCCTATAATTTCCACCTGTTGTCTATTCCATTTGCACAACAGCATGTGACATTTATTGTCAATCAGTGTTGCTTCCTAAGTGGACAGTTTGATTTCACAGAAGTGTGATCGACTTGGAGTTACATTGTGTTGTTTAAGTGTTCCCTTTATTTTTTTGAGCAGTGTATGTCACTCTCCCAGGTTCACTCACCAGTTGGTGTTGTTCTTGTGTATCAGCGTTATGCCTTATGTTAGTGTCGTGTTCTTGGTTTTGTTGTTTTATTAAAACATTTCACCTGCTTCCCGACTCACCACCCCACCATTAAAGAATAGTCCAAAGAAAGCAAACGTTTTTTGGGGGACATAAGGTTTTGCCAGGACTGGTGATATGAAGCCTGAAGGGTCATTTAGGAATATATCATGGGGCATGAACCTCTCTTGTGTCCATTGACTGGTTTCTGGTCCAGTTTTATGCACCCTAATGTCAAATTTTCATGGAAATACAAGATGAGTGGCAGACTGATGCATGTGAACACTTATGTCTCAAGTTAGGATAAGACCTCAGAGTATCCCATTTTAGGCAAAGGGGCTATCATCCACAACAGACAGTTTTAACATAGAGCAAGAAAGCGTCTGCAGGTCAATAGTAGGGCTATGATACCCTACAAAGATTTCTGAAATAAACATAATAGTTACATTGTCTCTCTGATTAGAAGAATGTGAGGTGGTAATGTATAGTAAACTATACTTTAAGTTACTTTAGTTGGAGAATAACATTTGTTCAATGCAGTTTGATAAATAGTCAAGAGTTTTTCCTCAGCAGTGTGTACAAGTAGTTATACAGGGGCCAAGGGATCATGGCAGCCAGTGGCTATAGCCATCAATGTAAGCCCATGTGCTCTCTGTAAGTAGGTGATAAACCTCCGTCTCGCGAAGAGGCTATAAATAAAAGAGGGGTAAAGTCGCTGTGGGGAGATGAGGAATACTGCTCTTCTTCACGTATGTGTCTTAACCCAAAGGTTTGGCTGAAGGAAAAGGCCACAAAATGAGGGCGGAACAAAGACGTCCTCTACTATGTTAGCACAAAGAGATCTTTCTCTGAGTTATTATCGGTGAAGGTTCTGCCAGGCCGTAGGGCACTTCCCCTGCATGTGCTTCACCTCTCTATCTCTATCTGGAAGGCCGTTCCTCCACTCCAAGTCACGGTTTCCAGTAATCCCAACAAAGGCATGATACTGTTTAGGAGGGAATGGTAGACCTTTACGTTAGTTAGAGCGGCTATTGACATCGCTTTATCTCGTGTGAGGATCCTCATAAATTTGGACTCACGGCTGCGCAGTTCCTTCACCAACTTGTTCACCTCCCCTCCGTGGAAGGGTTCACAGAGTTGGCACTATTAGCACAGTCATTTTGTATACTTCTCTAGTCAATTAAATTAGTATGTGGTTAGGAGACATCGATGGGGAAATATGCATGTTCAGACCAGCAGTTTAGTGTGTTGTAATGACTAGGCTTCTATCCTCATCTCTTTTTTTCAGACAGAGAAAGACACATTACATTTTTTTGGTTTACACTTTGACCCATTCAGAACAATGTTTGTCTCTTTGACATAATGGTGTACAGCGCTGAACAGCTTAGTAAACAGAAGTTCCTAAATTAGAAAGGACATTCTATGTTAAAGATATTGAGCTCCATTTTTCTTTTCAAGGGTTATTTCCAAGAATTACTTCTCGACTAGTGCAGCATATTATGGTGTGCATGGCTCGAAGGGCAGCATATTATGGTGTGCATGGCTCGAAGGGCAGCATATTATGGTGTGCATGGCTCGAAGGGCAGCATATTATGGTGTGCATGGCTCGAAGGGCAGCATATTATGGTGTGCATGGCTCGAAGGGCAGCATATTATGGTGTGCATGGCTCGAAGGGCATGCAGAACTTAAAGATCTAATGCAGCTGTTTTTATCTCAATGTCAAATCATTTCTGGGTACAACTAAGTACCTTACTGTGATTGTTTTCAGTTAAAATGTTCAAAATAAACTAAATAGCTTCTTAGCAAAGAGCAATTTCTCAAGCAACACATTTGCTATGACTGTCTAGGAGTGGTTGGAGTGGGGAGGGGAATACTGAAAACCAGCTGTTATTGGCAGAGAGGTTTGGAACTCTTTCTTATTCTATTCTATTATATGCTATTGGAATTATCTTTTTTATTATATTCTATTGGAACTCTTTCTTATTCTATTCTATTCTATGCTATTGGAATTATCTTTTTTATTCTATTCTATTCTATGCTATTGGAATTATCTTTTTTATTATATTCTATTGGAACTCTTTCTTATTCTATTCTATTCTATGCTATTGGAATATCTGTTTTATTATATTCTATTGGAACTCTCTTTCTTATTCTATTCTATTGGAACTCTCTTTCTTATTCTATTGGAACTCTCTTTCTTATTCTATTCTATGCTATTCTATTGGAACTCTCTTTCTTATTGTAGTCTATGCTATTAGAACTCTTTCTTATTCTATTCTATGCTATTCTATTGGAAATCTCTTTCTTATTTCCTATTATATAATTTCGCACCTGATGATAACACCAGGCAGGCCAAAACTCCATCCTACCAAAACAGGCAGAAATTTCAGGTGCTCTTTTTAAACAGCTCTAACACTAAAAGGGCATTATTATCCTTTTTACAAATTCACAATATTATTACAACCTGTGGAAATATATACAGTGGGGCAAAAAAGTATTTAGTCAGCCACCAATTGTGCAAGTTCTCCAACTTGAAAAGATGAGAGAGGCCTGTAATTTTCATCATAGGTACACTTCAACTATGACAGACAAAATGAGGAAAGAAAATCCAGAAAATCACATTGTAGGATTTTTAATTAATTTATTTGCAAATTATGGTGGAAAATAAGTATTTGGTCACCTACAAACAAGCAATATTTCTGGCTCTCACAGACTTGTAACTTCTTCTTTAAGAGGCTCCTCTGTCTTCCACTTGTTTCCTGTATTAATGGCACCTGTTTGAACTTGTTATCAGTATAAAAGACACCTGTCCACAACCTCAAACAGTCACACTACAAACTCCACTATGGCCAAGACCAAAGAGCTGTCAAAGGACACCAGAAACACAATTGTAGACCTGCACCAGGCTGGGAAGACTGAATCTGCAATAGGTTATCAGCTTGGATTGAAGACATCAACTGTGGGAGCAATTATTAGGAAATGGAAGACATACAAGACCACTGATAATCTCCCTCGATCTGGGGCTCCACGCAAGATCTCACCCCGTGATGTCAAAATGATCACAAGAACGGTGAGCAAAAATCCCAGAACCACACGGGGGGACCTAGTGAATGACCTGCAGAGAGCTCGGACCAAAGTAACAAAGCCTACCATCAGTAACACACTACGCTGCCAGGGACTCAAATCCTGCAGTGCCAGACGTGTCCCCCTGCTTAAGCCAGTACATGTCCAGGCCCGTCTGAAGTTTGCTGGAGAGCATTTAGATGATCCAGAAGAAGATTGGGAGAATGTCATATGGTCAGATGAAACCAAAATATAACTTTTTGGTAAAAAACAACTCTTCGTGTTTGGAGGACAAAGAATGCTGAGTTGCATCTGAAGAACACCATACCTACTGTGAAGCATGGGGGTGGAAACATCATGCTTTGGGGCTGTTTTTCTGCAAAGGGACCAGGACGACTGATCCGTGTAAAGTAAAGAATGAATGGGGCCATGTATCGTGAGATTTTGAGTGAAAACCTCCTTCCATCAGCAAGGGCATTGAAGATGAAACGTGGCTGGGTCTTTCAGCATGACAATGATCCCATCACACCGCCCGGGCAACGAAGGAGTGGCTTCGTAAGAAGCATTTCAAGGTCCTGGAGTGGCCTAACCAGTCTCCAGATCTCAACCCCATAGAAAATCTTTGGAGGGAGTTGAAAGTCCGTGTTGCCCAGCAACAGCCCCAAAACATCACTGCTCTAGAGGAGATCTGCATGGAGGAATGGGCCAAAATACCAGCAACAGTGTGTGAAAACCTTGTGAAAACTTACAGAAAACGTTTGACCTCTGTCATTGCCAACAAAGGGTATATAACAAATTGAGATAAACTTTTGTTATTGACCAAATACTTATTTTCCACCATAATTTGCAAATAAATTCATTAAAAATTCATAAAAATCCTACAATGTGATTTTCTGGATTTTTTTTCTCTCATTTTGTACGTCATAGTTGAAGTGTACCTATGATGAAAATTACAGGCCTCTCTCATCTTTTTAAGTGGGAGAACTTGCACAATTGGTTGCTGACTAAATACTTTTTTGCCCCACTGTATAAAACACAAGAAAATCACACTTTGGACTGCACTGGGCCTTTAACAAACGTGTACAATGGTTAAATAAACCTGGAACAAACATATTATTGTGGTTTTTCGGATAAATCCAAAGCCTACAATGTATAAAGGACGATAAAGACAGATTAATTACTGTATAGTGCTACTGGTCAAGCATGTGCCTTGTGGAGTCTTTCTAAGTTTTATTTATGTTTTGATAAGGGTTCCTTCTTCATTCTCAGTATACACAGTCTTTGTCAGGTAGATCTGATTGGTCAGTGGTGAGGGTGTGGTGTTAGCCTTTATTTAACTAAGGCAATAGACACTGATATGTGCACAGTCTGCACACACATGTTTCTACATTCTGTGTGATATTTTAAAGAAGTACATTCAAGCAAAACAATACTTTAATGTATGACAACTTGATTATTATGACCTGTGTGAAAGCATGTATGTATAGGCATCCACTGTATGTGCTTAAGGGTGCAAGGAGTGGCAACATAATATACTGTTGACAGGTAGCTAGAGAAGAACTACATCTAATTACTAATAGTAATGTGGAGAGAGAGAGAGCGAGAGAGCGAGAGAGATGTGTGCAACATCACACGTGTTGGCTCCAGGCATGACGCCTGCTGTATAACTCTAAATTACTGTCCCAGAATAATGGGCCAGCTTTGTTAGAATAGAATGGTCAGATGTGAGCTCAACATTTATGATAATAGATTTTGGAGGAAAGGGTGTTTCTAATGAGGATTTTTGGAACGATTTGTAGATTAATTGTTTTGATTTATTTTTATTCTACAATTTTTGGTTGCATATTCCTCTATACTAAAAATGAATAGTTCTATAAATTAGCTAATATTTTCTTTGTTTTTTGCATAGTGGAAATCCCAGTGGGCATATAGACTCACACTTTGCTCATAGCTTCTATACACATGCAGAGACAGGCCAAAACCAGTCAAAACCAATGATCTTTCTATAGAAGGGTGTGAGAGTGAGAATATGCTGTTTATATGAATCTTAACTGATTCATTTATATACAGTACAGTTGCTCCTTGTGTTAGATACAACTACTTATATTGTCTTTATTTATTTATATTTGACATGGTTTTGGAACCATGAATGGCCATGTGTCTTCTGAAAACCAGATATAACAAATGTCACTAAGCAGTGTTGAACTTTATTAGCATACAGGCCTAGTGATCTGGATCAACTATTGAACTTTGGCATAGATTAATGTTAATGTTAATGTTCCTAATTACACAGTTATATTTGTTTCTGGTAATGTCATATTCCAGAGGTTTCAAGGCAGCAGTGATTCCATTATTGTGCCATGCCTGTGGCACATTTTTTGTATTTTTAACCCTAGTGGCCTCTTAAGTGGCAGACTAAGTAGGAACTGGCTATGACTTAGTTGACTAGTGGATCCTGGCACACCATTTGCGAACCACTCAGACTAATGCTTAAATACTTAACACCAAAAGTTGGTAGGGGGATGGACAATCTGTTTAAAAATGCTGCTACATTTTGGGATTTATCTTTTCATATGCTGTTTGTAATGGAACAGTGGTGTCAATTGTATTCCGTGTTCTCAGAACAAATTATGTTTTATACTAGATGAGCGGAACTAAAGATGAAACGTTAGTTAGCCGTGAGCGAGTTTCAGTTTGGAGACTAGTAACCCACCAGCAGAAAGGGTCCTTTGTGAGAAAGAGATGTTGACGTCAAATGAACCCTGTGAAGACATAAATTCTCAGTTTAACTAGAACAACACAACACAGGGAGGATGAGCCCTGGTATCCTCCCCCTGTCTCCTAACTTACATAACTCATGAGGGGTTTTCCTTTAATAACTTCAACTGACCAAGTCTGTCCTCTTATTTTCATGTTAGCCCTGTGTCCACACAGTTGACTGACCAGAACAAGGGAATATCTGATACATACTATCATACAAATTACAATATGTTGGAGATGCTTGAATACAGCCATTACCAGGTGAGATGTGCTACTGAACTGTTTTTTTTGTTTGGTTTTCTATCAGGATGCAGTATTACTATATTTATAGTATATTACAATACTATGTTTGTTCTGAGAATTCGAATAATATAACAGAAATGTTCACTAATCAATGACAATGTCCTAAGTGTGTTGTATAATTGACTGTCATTGAGTAATATAAATAAAGAGGCATATAACTGGAGGCGCTGATTGAAATGATTCCGTCCATTGTTTCTGATTGTGTCACATCCATGTGTGTTGATCTTCAGGGATGCATTCTAGTCTGAAAACCAACCCACACAATGTCAAAGATCTGTATTGTGAGACAACATTTTACGAAGCCATATTTCAGTGGATAACTATGCATTTCCATAGGATAAGATGACTACCTCAATACCGACATTGAATAAAACTGAAAAATGTTAATCGCCTTCCATGTCTCTCCTTTTCCCCCACCAAGGTACAGACACATCTGGAGAACCCCACCAAGTACCACATCCAGCAGGCCCAGAGGAAGCAGGTGAGGCAGTACCTGTCCACAACCCTTGGGGGTAAGCCTGGCAGCCAGGCCGGAAGCCTGCAGTGCCCCAGCCAGCCCCCGGAGCACGGGATGCCCCCCGGCCCAGGCAGCAGTGCCCCCAACAGCCCCATGGCCCTGCTGACCCTCAGCTCCAACTGCGAGAAGGAGGTAGGCATAACAGAGATGCCACAGAGATCCAATGTACCATTCACCCTGGTTTCTCATTTGGATTTCACAGTGGATTTATAACTAACTTCATGAAAATGGCAAACTGTTTACAAAATACATGTAGATTTCTGGTACATCTTTCAATGTTGTTTATCAGAACATTATTTTAATACAAATCTGGTACTACTATATAGGTTGGTTTCAAATGTGTTTTCCATCATTATTACAGATGGATGATGTCATCGATGACATTATTAGCTTGGAAACAAGTTATAATGAGGATATTTTTGGACTTATGGACCCAGGACTCCAGGTTACTAATACAGTAAGTTGACATCCTTTACAATTTAAACAACTTTTCAAGTGAAGAGTGGAATAGCTACAGGCCCTACAACACATTTACTGAATAGGCTTTTTATGCTATAGAATATAAATCTCTTTCTTACTTGTTGCATTGCAATCATTGAATGTTCTGTTCATTTCCTCAGCTCCCTGTATCTGGTAACCTTCTGGACATGTATGGGAATCAAGGGCTTCCCCCAAATGGACTTGCCATAAGTAACTCCTGCCCTGGTAGCTTATCCAACATCAAAAGGGAATTCTCAGGTTAATGTTTTTTGTCTACCGGGTATAACACATTTTAACACCCTCAGCAAAGCAGCTCCATATTAATAATTTCAACCCTTTCAAATTAAAAAATATTTAAAGATGTTTATATTCAATTTGTGAAACCATTGTAGTGACAGTTAAAGCAGCAAAGATGCACAAATACTCTGTACAATTTGTAAAATGCATAAATATACTGTTAGCTATACATTAAATTGATCAAATAATTTATCAATACTCCAGCTCCTGGCATGATGCACGTACTGGACAACACTGGATCCTATGGCCAGTTTGACAACTACCAAAGGCCCGAGGGCTTTCCAGTTGGTACGTTGTCACTAGATTTTCAGATTTTTAAGCCATTGTCATTTGAATTATTTTAATACATTTATGAAACTATTTTCATGGCAGCTCACTAATGTACCTAAACTAAAATGCCAATGGGAATTCATAATAATCTACCTCAGATTGGATAATTTGTGTATGTTATATGAAATGCAGCATTAAAGGCCTCTGTGAAGTATTTTGTGCATATTGAAAAATATAACACAATATGGATCTATATACTGTCTCAGTAAAATTGTAGCAAAGATAGCTAACATGAATGGTATTTAGCCAGAAATGGGTTGTAATCATCTTGAGTATGTATGGAATAGGACACCTTCTTTTGTCACTCAAAAGTGTTTCCCTTCCGCCCAAAAGCTGAGGTTCGAGCGATGGCCAAGGAGAGACAAAAAAAGGACAACCACAACTTAAGTGAGTTTCTATGGCAAAGAGGAGTAGTCAGTTATTTGGGATACATTGATCTTTTTCAAGAGTTGATTTGCAGATCCTCACGATACTTTAACTGATTCCTCATTTTTGTCTCTTCGCCCGGTAGTTGAACGAAGGAGAAGGTTCAACATCAACGATCGAATCAAAGAGCTTGGAACCCTGATTCCTAAGTCTAATGATCCGTAAGTAGCACAGTTTATACCACTTTTGGATATTCATCTTTTTTATCTACCAAAAATCTCTGGCTGCTTCCAGATGGCATAAAGGTTCATGTAGTTTAAGGATCTGCTTAGTTGCTACATGTACACTACATGTATGCACTGACTGTTGTCTCCCGCGGTCCCTAGGGACATGCGCTGGAATAAGGGCACCATTCTGAAGGCCTCAGTGGACTACATCAGAAAGCTGCAGAAGGAGCAGCAGAGAGCCAAGGAGGTGGAGCTTAGACAGAGAAGGCTGGAGCATGCCAACCGCCATCTGATGCTGCGCATACAGGTACGCCATTCCAGAGGGAGCCAGTGGGCATGGTACAGGGGCGCCTTGAGGGAAAACCTTTGTACTTCTGTACTTTAATACTCTTTGGAATGTGTACTTTAATACTCTTTGTGGGTTAATGTGTTTTCTGTGTGTGTTTCTGTGTAGGAGTTGGAGATGCAGGCGCGGGCTCATGGTCTTGCAATTCTGCCGTCGTCTTCCCTCTGCTCCTCTGAGCTGATAGCCCGAGCCATCAAGCAGGAGCCCATCTTAGGAGACTGTCCCTCAGACCTGTACCAGCAGCCAGGTCCCGACATGTCCCCTCCCACCACACTGGACCTCAACAACGGTACCATCCACTTTAACGACAGCCCTGTGGATGCAGGTGACCCAGGGGCATATGGCTCCAGCAAAGCATCCACTAAACTGAAGGACATTCTAATGGACAACACCCTGTCGCCCATATCATCCAATGACCCCCTTCTGTCCTCAGCTTCCCCAGACACCTCCAACAGCAGCAGCAGGCGTAGCAGCAGCTCAAGCATGGAGGAGAATGATCATGGTTGTTAGCACTGCCCACAAGCTCAAATCACACTGACATTTTATAAAGTAGCATTGTTATTACTGGAGCCAACGCTAGGTGCTGCTATGGCCTATTCCTTGAGATAAAGACAGTGGGATTTTCCCTCCCATTGTGTTCAGAAGTTTTGTCTTTTGTTTTTGTTTGTTTTACAATATTGTGTCTCTTTCTGGATTCAAATCTGGTTGTTCAGATTAGGCTACCCTGCCTAAGGTGACTGCTGAGATTTCACTGTACTGTAGCGTTCACTTTTCATGTGAATTATTTGACAGGAAGTGCACAATAACATGGCAATAATATATTTTATGTGTAATATTTCTATATTTTTTTCATATCATGACCATTTGTTGAATTAGTTTAAAACATTTGTTTTGTGAGACATCATAGAGAAATATATATTTAGTTGAATACTTAAATTAACTGATAATAACATTTCACCAAGATTTTAAGATGAGATAAGACACATTTTTACCCTTAAATTTAGAAGCAATGGTTTGAAACCTACAATATTATTTGAGACTAGAAACAACTTTCAGGAACAATGAATACAATTTCAATGAATACAACCTGTTGATGAATTTTGTTTCCGACGTGGTGATATCTAAAGTGAAGATATTTGTACAAAACACTGTAAATACACATATTTTGTGATTTAGTTTTTTGAAGTAGGCCTTTAATTAAGTATTAAATTGAAAGTGAATTCATTTTATTTTTATTTCCTTGGCTATCTCAACCATATAATTTAGATCGTTGCTCTTACCCCATAGAAAGTTGTAATGCACATGAAGATAATATTTTGTCCAGGTCAAACCAATGACACATATTTAGCTCAGAATGAGCACCTGCGACCATTGTTTTTGAATGTCAGACTGCTGAATTACTATCCCTAATATAACTTTATGATGACTAATATCAATTCCTAATATAACTTTCCATAAGACCACTACATGGTCCTCTGTGTATTTCATATTTTATTAGGATCCCTATTAACTACTGCTAAAGCGGCAACTACTCTTCCTGGGATCCACACAAAACATGACATAATACATTTTTTATATGTTTTTATACATAACATAGGCTAACACTTTTTGCTAAACTCCGCTGACTGGAATATAGCAACCTTGTTTTGCTAAACTCCCCTGATGTGAATATAGCACGTGCATATAGCACCTCAGCTAACCTGTATCGCCGTTAACAGGTTAGCTGAGATTTTGTGTAACGCCTTACAGTACCACCCATGAAGGGTTAGCTGAGGTATTGTGCCAGGCTTTGGACCTGCTCATGAACAAGGTTCCTGTGAATCAGATGGAGTTGTTAGGCTCCTACTCGTATAAAATTAACCAGGATCAGGAGTTGTTAGGCTCCTACTTATATCAAATTAACCAGGATCAGGAGTTGTTAGGCTCCTACTTATATCAAATTAACCAGGATCAGGAGTTGTTACTTGGAGTTGATTCCTTATATCAAATTAACCAGGATCAGGAGTTGTTACTTGGAGTTGATTCCTTATATCAAATTAACCAGGATCAGGAGTTGTTAGGCTCCTACTTATATCAAATTAACCAGGATCAGGAGTTGTTACTTGGAGTTGATTCCTTATATCAAATTAACCAGGATCAGATGGGAGTTTTAACTAAGGTCCTTGGATTCTGCTGTGGCTTTCAACTCAGCCACTGTGATCAGAATTAATAGACGTGATCTCAGCAACCTTGAATCGTGTAGTTTCCTCCCTCTAAAGTTTCAACTTGATGGTTTCCAATTTAGCAACTTGTCTAACATTTCCACCTTCATTCCCCCACACCAGATTCATACTCAGCAGCGTCCACCGGTACACACTTTATACACTTAAACCCAACATTCCATACATCAATAATACTTTGCTCTACTGAGGCAGGCCCTGATAACGTAATGTCACTGCACCAATGTTCTTTAAACAACCTGAGAGACTCTCACAACCTCAGTTAGTCAGTGAGCTGAGCAGAGTATAATATCATGCAGAGCATGACCGAAGTCCTTAATCTACTGGCTTTGTTTACATTATTTAAACAGGACCTGATATCCTAATGCCAAGGGTACATCTTATCTTTAACTTGAACCCAAACACCAGATGTGCTCAGGAGGGAGATGATATAAGCTATTTAGGTCAGAGGTGTTGTTCCGTGATTCACTGTAGCCCTTTAGTAAATACTGTTGGTAATGTAACCCAACACGTCATATTTAATTTAGTTTTAGTCATTTCTATGTCTATTAAGATAGTCCCCCCCCCCAATACAAAAAAAATATAATAAATAAATACTTTTTGCGTCCGAAATCTGGCTTGCCTACTACTTACATACTTTCAAGACAACTGGGAACTCGGGGAAAAAACAAGGTCAAATCATGTCGTCAGTGACCTTCATGTCGGAAAGTAGGAGCTCTAGAAAGATGCCCTCAGCAAAGATTTTTCCCGGTCGGAGCTCGTTTTTTTCGCGAGTTACCAGTTGTCTTGTAGTCAGAAGCCTGAGATTTCCGAGTTCTGATGACCAGTTGTTTTGAACAATGAATTTAACTGCATAATGTGTGCTAATTGTACTATGTACTACAGTTGAAGTCGGAAGTTTACATACACCTAAGCCAAATTAATTTAAACTCAGTTTTTCATAATTCCTGACATTTAATCCTAGTAAAAATTCCCTGTCTTAGGCCGGTTAGGATCACACTTTATTTTAAGAATGTGAAATGTCAGAATAATAGTAGACAGAATGATTTATTTCAGCTTTTGTTTCTTTCATCACATTCCCAGTAGTATTTGGTAGCATTGCCTTTAAATTGTTCAACTTGGGTGAAACGTTTCGGGTAGCCACTCCAATACCATGACTTTGTTGTCCTTAAGCAATTTTGCCAAAACTTTGGAAGTATGCTTGGGGTCATTGTCCATTTGGAAGACCCATTTGCAACCAAGTTTTAGCGTCCTGACAGATGTCTTGAGATGTTGCTTCAATATATCCACATAATTTTCCTTCCTCATGATGCCATCTATTTTGTGAAGTGCACCAGTCCCTCCTGCAGCAACGCACCCACAACACAATTCAAATAGTCCGGGTAGCCATTTGATTACCTGTTCAGGAGTCTTATGGCTTGGGGGTAAAAACTTTTGAGAAGCCTTTTTGTCCTAGACTTGGCACTCCAGACCCATCTTTGACCATTTTTAGGGCCTTCCTCTAACACCGCCTGGTGTAGAGGTCCTGGATGGCAGGCAGCTTAGCCCAAGTGAAGTACTGGGCTGTACGCACTACCCTCTGTAGTGCCTTGCGGTCAGAGGCAGAGCAATTTCCGTACCAGGCAGTGATGCAACCAGTGCATGCTCTCAACAGCTGTAGAACCTTTTGAGGATCTCAGGACCCATGCCAAATCTTTTTAGTTTCCTGAGGGGGAATAGGCTTTGTCGTGCCCTCTTCACGACTGTCTTGGTGTGTTTGGACCATTCTAGTTTGATATTGGTGTACTATACTACAATAAAACATTATTGGGATGAGGTAGGTAAAAATGGGTGGGCTATTTGCCGATAGACTATGTACAGCTGCAGCGATCGGTTAGCTGCTCAGATAGCAGATGTTTGAAGTTGGTGAGGGAGATAAAAGTCTCCAACTTCAGCGATTTTTGCAATTCGGTCCAGTCACAGGCAGCAGAGAACTGGAACGAAAGGCGGCCAAATGAGGTGTTGGCTTTAGGGATGATCAGTGAGATACACCTGCTGGAGCGCGTGCTATGGATGGGTGTTGCCATCGTGACCAGTGAACTGAGATAAGGCGGAGCTTTACCTAGCATGGACTTGTAGATGACCTGGAGCCAGTGGGTCTGGCGACGAATATGTAGCGAGGGCCAGCCGACTAGAGCGTACAAGTCGCAGTGGTGGGTGGTATAAGGTGCTTTAGTGACAAAACGGATGACACTGTGATAAACTGCATCCAGTTTGCTGAGTAGAGTGTTAGAGGCAATTTTGTAGATGACATCGCCAAAGTCGAGGATCGGTAGGATAGTCAGTTTTACTAGGGTAAGTTTGGCGGCGTGAGTGAAGGAGGCTTTGTTGCGGAATAGAAAGCCGATTCTTGATTTGATTTTCGATTGGAGATGTTTGATATGAGTCTGGAAGGAGAGTTTACAGTCTAGCCAGACACCTAGGTACTTATAGATGTCCACATATTCAAGGTTGGAACCATCCAGGGTGGTGATGCGGGTGCAGGCAGCGAACGGTTGAAAAGCATGCATTTGGTTTTACTAGCGTTTAAGAGCAGTTGGAGGCCACGGAAGGAGTGTTGTATGGCATTGAAGCTCGTTTGGAGTTTAGATAGCACAGTGTCCAAGGACGGGCCGGAAGTATATAGAATGGTGTCGTCTGCCTAGAGGTGGATCAGGGAATCGCCCGCAGCAAGAGCAACATCATTGATATATACAGAAAAAAAGAGTCGGCCCGAGGATTGAACCCTGTGGCACCCCCATAGAGACTTCCAGAGGACCGGACAGCATGCCCTCCGATTTGACACACTGAACTCTGTCTGCAAAGTATTTGGTGAACCAGGCAAGGCAGTCATCTGAAAAACCGGGGCTACTGAGTCTGCCAATAAGAATATGGTGATTGACCGAGTTGAAAGCCTTGGCAAGGTCGATGAAGACGGCTGCACAGTACTGTCTTTTATCGATGGCGGTTATGATATCGCTTAGTACCTGGAGCGTGGCTGAGGTGCACCCGCGACCGGCTCGGAAACCAGATTGCACAGCGGAGAAGGTACGGTGGGATTCGAGATGGTCAGTGACCTGTTTGTTGACTTGGCTTTCGAAGACCTTAGATAGGCAGGGCAGGATGGATATAGGTCTGTAACAGTTTGGGTCCAGGGTGTCTCCCCCTTTGAAGAGGGGGATGACTGCGGCAGCTTTCCAGTCCTTGGGGATCTCAGACGATATGAAGGAGAGGTTAAACAGGCTGGTAATAGGGGTTGCGACAATGGCGGCAGATAGTTTCAGAAATAGAGGGTCCAGATTGTCAAGCCCAGCTGATTTGTACGGGTCCAGGTTTTGCAGCTCTTTCAGAACATCTGCTATCTGGATTTCATCTCCTTAGTCTTGGTTACGTTGAGGGATAGGTTGTTATTTTGGCACCACCCGGCCAGGTCTCTGACCTCCTACCTATAGGCTGTCTCGTCGTTGTCAGTGATCAGGCCTACCACTGTTGTGTTGTCTGCAAACTTAATGATGGTGTTGGAGTCGTGCCTGGCCATGCAGTCATGGGTGAACAGGGAGTACAGGAGGGGACTGAGCACGCACCCCTGTGGAGCTCCAGTGTTGAGGATCAGCGTGGCAGATGTGTTGCTACCTACCCTCACCACCTGGTGGGGGCCCGTCAGGAAGTCCAGGATCCAGTTGCAGAGGGAGGTGTTTAGTCACAGGATCCTTAGCTTAGTGATGAGCTTTGAGGGTACTATGGTGTTGAACGCTGAGCTGTAGTCAATGAATAGCATTCTCACATAAGTGTTCCTTTTGTTCAGGTGGGAAGTGTGGATTGCAATAGAGATTGCATCATCTGTGAATCTGTTTGGGTGGTGTGCAAATTGGAGTGGGTCTAGGGCTTCTGGGATAATGGTGTTGATGTGAGCCATTACCAACCTTTCAATGCACTTCATGGCTACAGACGTGAGTGCTATGGGTCTGTAGTCATTTAGGCAGGTTGCCTTTGTGTTCTTGGGCTACGTCCTGGTAACCCATCTGGCCCAGCATCCTTGTGTATGTTGACCTGTTTAAAGGTCTTACTCTCTTTGGCTACGGAGAGCGTGATCACACAGTCGTCCAGAACAGCTGATGCTCTCATGCATACCTCAGTGTTGCTTGCCTCGAAGCGAGCATAGAAGTGATTTAGCTCGTCTGGTAGGCTCGTGCCACTGGGCAGCTCGTGGCTGTGCTTCCCTTTGTAGTCTGTAATAGTCTGCAAGCCCTGCCACATAAGACAAGCGTCGGAGCCGGTGTAGTATGATTCAATCTTAGCCCTGTATTGACGCTTTGCCTGTTTGATGGTTCATCGCAGGGCATAGCAGGATTTCTTCTAAGCTTCTGGGTTAGAGGCCCGGACCTTGAAAGCGGCAGCTCTACCCTTTAGCTCAGTGCGAATGTTGCCTGTAATCTATGGCTTCTGGTTGGGGTATGTACGTACAGTCACTGTGGGGACGACGTCCTCGGTGCACTTATTGATAAAGCCAGTGGTTGATGTGGTGTACTCCTCAATGCCATCGGAAGATTCCCGGAACATGTTCCAGTCTGTGATAGCAAAACAGTCCTGTAGTTTAGCATCTGCTTCATCTGACCACTTTTTTATAGACCGAGTCACTGGTGCTTCCTGCTTTAATTTTTGCTTGCAAGCAGGAATCAGGAGGATAGAGTTGTGGTCGGATTTACCAAATGGAGGGCGAGGGAGAGCTTTGTATGCGTCTCTGTGTGGAGTACAGGTGATCTAGAATGTTTTTCTCCCTCTGGTTGCACATTTAACATGTTGATAGAAATTTAGTAGAACTGATTTAAGTTTCCCTGCACTAAAGTCTCCGGCCACTAGAAGCGCCGCCTCTGGGTGAGTGGTTTCCTGTTTGCTTATTTCCTTATACAGCTGACTGAGTGCGGCCTTAGTGCCAGCATCTGTCTGTGGTGGTAAATAAAGAGCCACGAAAAGTATAGCTGAAAACTCTCTAGGCAAGTAGTGTGGCCTGCAATTTATCACAATATACTCTACTTCAGGCAAGCAAAATCTAGAGGCTTCCTTAGGTTTCGTGCACCAGCTGTTGTTTACAAATATGCACAGACCAATATGCATTTTACCGGAGTGTGCTGTTCTATCTTGCCGGTGCAGCGTATATCCCGCTAGCTGAATATCCATGTCGTCATTCAGCCACGATTCCGTGAAACATTGGATATTAAAGTTAGGATATTCGTGATGGTACCTCGTCTAAAAATATTGTCCAATGATTGCACATTGGCGAGCTTCACATACAGTATGAACCGAAAAGGATAGTCTGTAGCCTTACTCAGTGATATTTTGTGCTCTTGTTTTGGGATAACATTAGCTAAGTATCTAGCATTTGGAACAACGTATTTTGGAGTAAACTTGAGTATACCCTAAGCCTACGCATGTATCAATTGAAGAGTCACCTGAAGCTTGAGAGGAATGGGAGATGCAGTAGACTGAAAAGAGGAATAAAACCAGTTCCTAATCATGCCCTCTAAAATGGCCAGAAGGCCTCCATGGCAGTCACCTCCTTCTTGCGCCTCCACATCTGGACCCTTCTGGGAAGGAGACAAGCCCACTCTGCACCTTGGGAGGATGAGGAGATGATGATCGGTGGGGTGATGGAGTGAAAAGCCCTGCATTGCCTCATCCATCACAGTATACCACTTCCAGGCTGAGGCCTCTCCTCCCTCCTTGCTGACTCTGGTGGTGGGAGCGTTCAACTCCTGGAAAATATGGAAAAGACATAGCATGGCAGCAACGCATAACAACACAGCATGGTAGCAACTAGAGGTCGACCAATTAATCGGAATGGCAGATTAATTAGGGCCGATTTCAAGTTTTCATAACAATCGGAAATCTGTATTTTTGGAAACTGATTTGTCCTTATTTAACTAGGCAAGTCAGTTAAGAACACATTCTTATTTTCAATGACGGCCTTGGAACGGTGGGTTAACTGCCTTGATTAGGGGCAGAACAACAGATTTTTACCTTATCAGCTCGGGGATTCAATCTTGCAACCTTACGGTTAACTAGTCCAACGCTCTAACCACCTGCTTTACATTGCACTCCATGAGGAGCCTGCCTGTTACACGAATGCAGTAAGAAGCCAAGGTATGTTGCTAGCTAGCATTAAACTTGTATTTTAAAAACAATCTATCACTCAAGCAATCATAATCACTAGTTAACTACACATGGTTGATGATATTACTAGTTTATCTAGCGTGTCCTGCATTGCATATAATCGATGCGGTGCACATTCGCGAAAAAGGACTGTCGTTGCTCCAACGTGTACCTAACCATAAACATCAATGCCTTTCTTAAAATCAATACACAAGTATAGATTTTTAAACCTGCACATTTAGTTAATATTGCCTGCTAACATGAATTTATTTTGCCTCGGGAAAATGTGTCCTTTCTCTTGCAACAGAGTCAGGGTATATGCAGCAGTTTGGGCCGCCTGGCTCGTTGCGAACTGTGAAGACTGTTTCTTCATAACAAAGTCAGCAACCTTCGCTAAACGGAGGATGATTTAACAAAAGCGCATTTGCGAAAAAAGCACAATTGTTGCACAACTGTATCTAACCATAAACATCAATGAATTTCTTAACATCAATACACAGAAGTATATATTATTAAACCTGCATATTTAGCTAAAATAAATCCAGGTTTGCAGGCAATATTAACCAGGTGAAATTGTGTCACTTCTCTTGTGTTCATTGCACGGAGAGTCAGGGTAAATGCAACAGTTTGGGCCGCCTGACTCGTTGCGACAGTTTGGGCCGCCTGATTCACCTTATGACATCCAGTGGAACAGCCACTTTACAATAGTGCATCTAAATCTCTCCGGAAGGTGGTGATTGACTCCGCTGTCCTGGCGTCGTGAGGGAGTGTGTTCCACGAACTAATTTGTGGTAGGGAGGCCAGAGATGGATTTACGTAGAGCCTGGAGGTATGACATAACATTGAAGGTTGTGGAGAGAGCAATGTAACAAGGAATATTTGTAGAATGGCACAGGCAGGGAGCCCAGCCAACAGCGAGTTGCAGTAATCCAGGATGACAAGTGCCTGGATTAGGACCTGCGCCGCTTCCTGTGTGAAATAAAATGAACCTACAGAAGGGTTCCAGGGTGTTGTCCAGGATCACGCCAAGGTTCTTACTGAAAGAATAAATGTTTTGTTTGCCACCCGTTAAATAAAATACGGAAATGATAAATGTTTTGTTTTCCGGATTCGACCATATTAATGACCTAAGGCTCGTATTTCTGTGTATTATTATGTTATAATTAAGTCTATGATTTGATAGAGCAGTCTGACTGAGCGATGGTAGGCACCAGCAGGCTCGTAAGCATTCATTCAAACAGCACTTTTGTGCGTTATGCCAACAGCTCTTCGAAATGCTTCAAGCATTGCGCTGTTTATGACGGAAGCTATACTGTTACACTGGCAATACTAAAGATCCTATAAGAACATCCAATAGTCAAAGGTATATGAAACACAAATCGTATAGAGAGAAATAGTCCTATAATTCCTATAATAACTACAACCTAAACTTCTTACCTGGGAATATTGAAGACTCATGTTAAAAGGAACCACCAGCTTTCATATGTTCTCATGTTCTGAGCAAGGAACTTAAACGTTAGCTTTCTTACATGGCACATATTGTACTTTTAATTTCTTCTCCAACACTTTGTTTTTGCATTATTTAAACCAAATTGAACATGTTTCATTATTTATTTGAGGCTAAATTGATTTTATTGATGTATTAGATTAAGTTAAAATAAGTGTTCATTCAGTATTGTTGTAATTGTCATTATTAATTAATCAGTATCGGCTTTTTTGGTCCTCCAATAATCAGTATCGGTATCAGCGTTGAAAAATCATAATCGGTCGACCTCTAGTAGCAACACAAAATGGCAGCAGCACAACATGGTAGTAGCACAAAACATGGTTCAAACATTATTGGGCCCATACAACAGCACAAATGGCAAGAAGGTAGAGACAACAATACATCATGTGAAGAAGCCACAGCTGTCAGTAAGAGTTTCCATGATTGAGACTTTGAATGAAGTGATGGAGATAAAAAGGTCCAGTTTGAGTGTTTGTTGCAGCTCGTTCCAGTCGCTAGCTGCAGCCAACTGAAAAGAGGAGCGACCCAGGGATGTGTGTGCTTTGGGGACCTTTAACAGAATGTGACTGGCAGAATGGTTGTTGTATGTGGAGGATGAGGGCTGCAGTAGGTATCTCAGATAGGGGGGAGTGAGGCCTAAGAGGGTCTTATAAATAAGCATCAACCAGTGGGTCTTGCGATGGGTATACAGAGATGACCAGTTTACAGATGAGTATAGAGTGCAGTGATGTGTCCTTTAAGGATCATTGGTGGCAAATCTGATGGCCGAATGGTAAAGAGCATCTAGCCGCTGAAGAGCACCCATATCTGCCAATCTATAAACTACGTCTCTATAATCTAGCATGGGTAGGATGGTCATTTGAATCAGGATTAGTTTGGCAGCTGGGGTGAAAGAGGAGTGATTACAATAATAACCTGCAGATTTTATACAGTATGTGCTGAGAGAAGGACAGTGTACTGTCTTGTCATACTCTCAAGTAATTGTATGAGGTGACTAACTTAAGCTCTAAACCCTCAAGAGGTAGTAATCACACTTGTGGGGAGAGCGGCATTCTTCTTACCAAACCACATGACCTTTGTTTAAGAGGTGTTCAGAACAAGGTTAAGGGCAGAAAAAGCTTGTTGGACACTGAGAAAGCTTTGTTGTAGAGCGTTTACCACAAAATCCGGGGAGGGGCCAGCTGAATATAAGACTGCATATAAATGGATGAGAGCTCCCTACTGCCTGAGCTATGTTGTTGATGTAAATTGAGAAGAGCGTGGGGCCTATGATCGAACCTTGGGGTACTCCATTGGTGACAGGCAGTGGCTGAGACAAGTCAATAAAAACAGCAGCACATTTCTTAGAATCAAGAGCAATGGTGACATCATTTAGGACCTTTAAGGTTGCAGTGACACATCCATAACCTGCGCGGGAACCAGATTACATACCAGAGAGAATACTATAGACATCAAGAAAGGCAGTCAGTTGATTATTGACAAGTTTTTCCAACACTTTTGATAAACAGGGCAAAATATAAATTGGCCTATAACAGTTAGGATCAGCTTTATCTCCCCCTTTAAATAAAGGACACACCATGGCTGCCTTCCAAGCAATGGGAACCTCCCCAGAGAGGAGAGACAGGTTAAAAAGGTCATCACTTGGCAATGATAGGGACAGCAACCTTAAAGAAGAAAGGGTCTAAACCATCTTACCGAGGTGTTTTTTGGGGGTCAAGTTTAAGGAGCTCCTTTAGCACCTCGGACTCAGTGACCGCCTGCAGGGGAAACTTTGTAGCGGGTTAGGGGAATAAAGCGGAGGAGCATCGGGGCTAGTCGCATTAGATAAAGGTCCCCTTTATGGCTGAGTCAAATAGCAATCCTGACTTAATGAAGTGGTGATTAAAGAGCTCAGCCATGTGCTCCTTGTCAGTAACAACCACATAATCAACATTTAGGATCATGGGCAGCTGTGAGGAGGAGAGTTTATTCTCCAGGTCTTTAACCGTTTTCCAGAACTTCTTGGGGTTAGACCCACAGAGAGGGAACTGCTCCTTAAAGTAACTAACTTTGGCCTTCCGGATAGCCTGAGAGCACTTATTTCTCATTTGCCTGACCCGAGAGCCAGTATGCCGAGCCTTCTGCCAAATGCAATTCTTGAGGTGGAGTAACTTGAGGTGGGTACATGTAAAGCCCTGCAAGAGGTATTATGACAATTGCAGTACTTTTCACTTTTCTCTTTTCTTTCTCTTTCTAACATATCTTCACACTTATGTAACAGTACAGCTTCCATCCCGCTCCTCGCCCCAACCTAGGCTCAAACCAGGGACCCTCTGCACACATCTACAACTGCCTCCCATGAAGCATCGTTACCCATCTCTCCACAAAAGCCGCGGCCCTTGCAGAGTAAGGGGAACAACTACTTCAAGGTCTCAGAGCGAGTGACGTCACCGACTGAAACGCTATTATCGCGCACCCCGCTAACTAATCGTCCGGTGAAGGATAGGATATTGATGGGAAAGTGTTGTTGCTCTCAGAGAAAAGGGGACCTTTATTAGCATCACATCAATACATGTTATGATATTGCAGGTGACAGCTGCCCCTCCAGCTCAAACTCATTCACGGAGATCATGAAAATACATAAGACGTACAACATTAACCAAAACGTGAGCAAAGTAGAGTTGTGTGAACTCTCTGTACCTAGACTGTCACATACCTTATGAAATTGGTATGCCAAGGTGAAACAGTTACAAATGCAGCATACCATTACTTTCACCATAACAGGCTATGTGCAATGAAACTAGCTTGCTAGCTAACTAGTCTAATGTTAAATATGAAGTTGTCGCTCAACAGAAAGTAACCCTGTAGCTAACGTTACTGTTCAAACAGTTATAACTTCTAGTCCTACTAAAGCATGTAGCTAGCTAAAGGCACAGAAGGCAGCAGGCTGAAAATGTGTTTTCAAAGATGCACGATGAAATAGTCGTGAACATTTTAAACGGAACAAAAACTACTTACATTTGAAAACCACCGTAGAAGCTTCACTATTCGCAATATTACACGTTGTTTTGTTGTTTTCTAGATTAGATCTAGGTATCAAAACTCGCAGCGCCCCTCCTCCAATGCAAATTCTACGAGATTAAATGCCAAAATTAGTATAACATCAAGGCATTGAAAGCATGCTCGATTTTCAAAAATTCACATACTATAAAACATATTTCCTCATACTGAGAATGCGTCATGCGTGATTACATTTTTTTTAACCAAATATTGGGTTATTTCGTTAGAGCATCCCCATTTCCCCACAGACCATATGTTTGACACGCCTACCCCATACTGATTTGTATCGGTGGAGCTCTGTGAACAATTATTTATTTATTTTTATTTAACCAGGTAGGCTAGTTGAGAACAAGTTCTCATTTGCAACTGCGACCTGGCCAAGATAAAGCAAAGCAATGTGACACAGACAACAACACAGGGTTACACATGGAGTAAACAATAGACAAGCCAATAAAACAGTAGAAAAATAAAGAAAGTCTATATACAGTGTGTGCAAAAGGCATGAGGAGTTAGGCAATAAATAGGATTGAAAAATGAGTTTTAATGATTCCAATCTAAGTGTATGTAAACTTCAGACTTCAACTGTACAATATAAAAGTACATTGCTCCTAAATAAAGTGTTTGTAATTGTGTATTTAAAACACAAGAAGTATTCATTTCTTAAACGATTTAATGAGAACATTTGAGACATCAAAAACATCAATAGCAATACAACGTCATCATACATAAAGTTTTGAATTTCCCTTTTTGTAATTTAGTAGTAAAACTGTGAGGGGCCTGTATTGTTCAATAGGACCAGACATCGCTTGCAATTTTCTATCAAATCAAGTTAACCTGAACAATCAACAGCACCAACAAATATCAGCTACAACAACTGTTGAGCATTCTAGATATCTGTGTCAACATGTCAAGCAGAAATGCCACATCCTTGTTTTAATCATTTAAATCATTCAAAGTAGATAATCTATAGTAATGCAAAATATTTCGACTAGTTCAGGTCGCTTGGTCGCAGCTCATCATACCACTTCTCAAACGCTCTGTACAGGGTGTCATCACCTGTGTCATTATAGATCTCTACAGATGGAGAGGAAAAAGGAGATTGTTAACACCAGCTTTGAAAATATATGCATTTTTAATATTTGTTAATGTGCTGAACTCTAACTGAAAAATACATGTCTGTCTCTTTACCTGCATGCCCTAGGCCAATGGGTAGAGGCATCCTGACCAGCCCACCAGAGTGTTTCAGCCTCTCACAAAGCGAGTGCTGCACTAGTGCCATGGTAACGTCCTGGTGCCACACAGGCAGCTCCAGCCCCCCCATGCAGCCTATAATCCGCAGCTTCTCCTCCTCTGTCATGAGGCCTCTCTCACGGGCCACATAAACCATGTAGGACATATCGATGTTCACCGCCTCTCCGTGCAGCAAGGAAGGGAGCACCTTCTGTAATAAGAAGGTCAACGTTCAGTACTGTATCCATGCACAACTCTCTAGAGTGCAGTATTACTCATAGCCACACTGTTTATTGCCGCTAACTAACACAAACAGGTGTGAGTAAACCTGACACCATGCTCATCTGGCACATAGTTACACTAAAAATGGAACAGGAGGTGACAAACATGGCATGATGACATATTGGTTCAAACCCGGTTACATACCGGTTACATCATGGAACTATTTAGCTTTGTGGTTATTTAAGGTGAAGTGGTAAAAATTGGTTGTACTGTACCATTTCCAGCTCTGGGCTGATAAGGTGACCAAAGTCTACTAGTCTGTCTAAATCGTCCTCCCACAGGTTGGGGGCCAGCTCCTCTAGCATGGCTTCTATGGCCATGCGTGTGGACACGGAGGCAGCATCTTTGTTGTCCCCCTGAAGACCGCTGTCAGACTGGAACTTGGAGTCCAACAGGAACTGGCCGTTGGTCTCCAGAAGCTCAAAGAGACCTCTGTGTTTCATCAAGGCCATCTGTAGAGCACACATCTACATTACATTTACATGAAATACCAGTACATAAAACCAGATCTACAGAGCTAAATGAGCATCAACATATTCTCTAAGACTGATGATGTACTGTATATTGTTTTCTACAGTATAGTATACAGTCAAATAGTACAGCATTGTATCTTAAGTTCATGTACAGTCCGATATCTAATTCATATCTGTTGCTGTCAGGCATTGCCACTGTACCTTTAACATTTCGGCCAGCCCATTGGAGATGTGTCTTCGAGAAACAGTTTGAATGAAGGAGCGGTCTAGGAAAGCAGCAACCGGGGGTATGTAGCCACCCAGCTTATTTTTACAGTTGGCAAAGTTCACCCCAGTCTTTGCCCCCACGCTGGCGTCGACATAAGAGAGCAGGGTGGTAGGGACACGGATGTAGGGCGTGCGTCTCCTGTACAGGGATGCCGCCAAGCCCACTATGTCCAGGCAGACTCCTCCTCCGATGGCGATGATGGGCTCTGTGCGTCTGTCCAGGGAGAATTTATGGACCTCCTCCAGGATCCTCATCACCAGCTCCATGGACTTGTTCTCCTCGGTGGTGGGCAGGGGCAGGATCCTGTAGAGAACATTATGGGCCTCAAAGTAGTCTGTGAGCTGGCAGCCGTAGAGGTTGTAGACGGTCTGGTCCATGACCACGAAGCGCCTGAGGGGCTTGGTGCTGATGCTGTTCCTCAGGGCCTCCAGCTGCTGGGGGTCCCTAATGTGCCCCAGGAGCAGGGTGTCGTTGCTGGGGTCCAGCAGGCCCAGGGACTCAGTCACCTTGTAGGTGAAGATGATGGGGCTGACCACTGTCCAGGAGGTGCCTTGCTCCATGGTGCTCTCATAGCTGGAAAAAGTGATATATTTGTCAGATTATTTTATGTACAGTACAATATGTACAGTAATTTTTTAGAGAACAAAGCCTGGGGATAAATGTAAATTCACACAATTTCACTTTCTGTGGAAAGTCTACCGTACCATCCTTGCCCGTCCAAATAAAATATTGAAATATTGATCATATTTGACCGAGACACGAGATGACAGAAAGACTCAACAATCTCAGATAAAGCATCCGAGTGAGCGAAACAGCGCCCTTCTGTCTCCTTTTGTGTGACCATGTATCTGATGCTGTCTGGACAAAAGGAGTATGGCATGTTATACGTTTTCTGTCCAGACAGCATCAGATACTAAGACACCGCGGCGCTGTTGCGCTCCCTAGTTTCAGCAGAGAGGAAGAGGCCAAGTGAGAGGGCTAAATAAAGGGACTAAATAAACCCAATGCATTTCTATGGGCATAATATGCAGACCTAAGCTTGTTGCCTGCATTCCCACCTTTGGGACAACGATTTGCATTGTTAGGGTGGAGACATGAGCATCTCGTCATTATACACAGATCTCTGGTTTCAGCCACTTGTGAATTAGAAGGGAAAGTTGGTGGGTGAACAGTGCACTGTTCGGATGCTGGATTTCCCTAAAGTAAATTGATGTTTTGCCAAAATGATATAATTATTCCAGTCAAAATACTTTACTAGAGAGAATGACTTAGCCATAGAGGATCATTAGCTTCTTTAAAAAAAATTGCTGTGGATTATTTCAAATCACAAGTGCATAGGCCTATGCCTATTAGGAAACCAGCCATTTGGGCAGAGTACGTTGCAAAAAGCCTAGCTGATTATTGAGTCGCGGATGTCAGTGAAAAGCATGTAAAATGTGAAGAAATGTGTCTTGAGTATAATTTAAAATGTTGAGACAAGATGAAGGGGAGGGGTGTGTGGTGAAGACATGCTTAGTAAATGTACCGTTAATCCCCGTCATTTGGTAACATTCATTTACTGTTCTCATTCTCAGAGTGCAAATGTTGTTTGCAGAGTTCACAACCTGCTACACTTGTAGGAAACAAGTTTTGGTTTATTTCATAAACATAATTTAGGAGTTTTGTCAGAGTGCTCCATGTGAGCAATGAGCATGAGTGTGGTTTCTCTGTCCTGATAACTTTGAGGGAGAGCAAGCCAACCTGCTGAGTTGATACAATGTTGCACTTCACTAGTTATAGCTCAAGTCAAGACAGACAGAAAGGGAGACACATAGGCAAGCAATTGAAAGAACGTGCATTTTATCAGGATAGGTTCTAATGTTTTTATTTGTTGTCTTTAGGCCTATGTATTTTACTTAGATGAAGATGTAAGTTATAGGCCTAGTGCTGCATTGGCTTATAGGCTATCTCTGAGTTCCATGCACTCATTTCTTTAGCCACCAATGGATCATGGTGTAGACTATCAATGTGTCCATATGGCAAAGGCTGGTGCTCTTGCATTAGTTTAATTTTAACTTTTTGATTTTAACCATTTTAATTCATATTTGTATGATTAACCACGTGACAATAATTTTGAGAAACTAAAACGTTACGAAAATGCGCATATAAAAATAATCATAACTGGCACGCAGATAAGTAAAATTGTAGGGTAAATTGTAAGCTTCCACAAACTTGAAACTCACTAGCTGCCTTCGGTCTTCATTATAACAGCCATTAACAAAATTCAAAATACCGGAAGTCCCATGAAAAAACAGTCCCATCCAACTGAAGTCAAATGCCTATCCAACTGATTTGTTCTGGCACCGGCCCTGGATCTCAGGCTTATGACAAAGACTGTAAAAATGGGACCAGATGAGTCTCTGCTTGGCACTCAGTATTAAGGAGATACATTGGGGGGTAAGGCCCTGCGATAGACTAGTGTCATGACTTGGCCTGGGGGTAGGTTTATGACAGTCATAAATACCTCTTCCCCCCTTTTTCCTCTCTCTACCCTACTGATGTTACATTTGCAAAACTCTTTGGTTAACATAGAGATTCTGGGAAAATCAGAAGGTGGGGGGAAATGCACTATATTCTGGTAATACGACCAATTGAACATATGCGGTGGTACTTAATGAATATGATGTCAGTTCGGTTGTCATCTGAGACATTCTCATCAATGATAAGATGACATAAACTCTACAGTGGAAAGTCTACACTTTCACATGGAATTGTTGTTCAATTTAAATGTTTGAATATGAAATTATTCGAAATTATAAGCCCTTGACGACAATATAACCTCCTGTTACGAGGATGTGAGGACAACGGTCCGATGTCAGAATGGTTCAGATAATAACTACAGAACAAAGTCAACATCAGCGTGAGTTTTGGTTGCGAATGGTATGAACTTTGAACTCTTATTCACTACAGAAGTGATACCTCCTAGCCGTTGAGGGTTAGTGTCACGACTTCTGCCGAAGTCGTTGCCTCTCCTTGTTCGGGCAGTGCTCGGCGTTCGACGTCACCGGTCTTCTAGCCATCATTGATCCTTTTTTCATTTTCCATTGGTTTTGTCTTGTCTTCCCACACACCTGTTTTCTATCCCATTCATTACCTGTTGTGTATTTAACCCTCTGTTTCCCCTCATGTCTTTGTCAGATATTGATTTGTTGTCAGTGTAGTGTGAGTATAGGTGCGCGTCGGGTCCTCGTACACATGTTTTGTTTGTTTGTACATTTATTGTTATGGAGCATACTTTTGGAACTTTATTAAAAGACTCCATATCTACACTCCATTTGACTCTCCTGCGCCTGACTTCCCTGCCACCTATTACACCTATGCATGACAGAATCTCTGACCAATATATATGAAGTCAGCAGGAGAAGACACTATACCCACGGACCTGGAGGAACGCGTTCAGGAACAAGCAAGGGAGCTTGACTGTATCAGCTCTGTCATGGAGCACATTGTCCAGAAAATGGGTCGCTGGGAGAGACAGGGAGTTTCTCCAGCGCCACCACCACCACAACCGTCAGCTAAATGGCATTTATTATTATTATTATTATTACAACCGGAATCTCCCGAACGTTTTTTCCTCTCCAGAATCGAGGATCCATTCATCCCTAACTACGGGATACAACGGAGATACTGCCTGCTGCCAGGGTTTCCTCCTCAAGCTAAACTTATATCTAGCCACGGCCTCCCCAGTACCATCTGACCGTGAGAAGAGTTACGCCCTCGTCTCATGCCTCACCGGGAAAGCCCTGGAATGGGCCAGCGCTGTGTGTAGAAGGGAGGATGCGGCGTTGGACCATTTTGAGGAGTTCACCCGCCAGTTCCGGATAGTATTCGATCACCCACCTGAAGGCAAAGCAGCGGGAGAGCTCCTCTATCATCTGAGGCAGGAGACGAGGAGTGCACAGGAGTTTGCTTTGGAGTTTAGGACCTTGGCTGCCGGCGCTGGATGGAGCGACAGGGCCCTGATCGACCATTACCGTTGTAGTCTACGCGAGGACGTCCGTCGGGAGCTGGCCTGTAGAGACACCACCCTCACCTTCGACCAGCTGGTGGACATGTCAATCAAGCTGGACAACATGCTGGCTACTCGTGGACGTCTAGATCGGGGTCTGGTTGTTCCATCCTCCCGCACCCTCTCTCCCGAACCTATGGAATTGGGAGGGATGGTGCGCAGGGAGACCGGAGGGGGTTCCCGCTGGAGCACCATTCATGGTCGCAGAGGGCACACTGCTGCTCGGTGCCGGGTTGGTTCCTCTGGGAATAGAGAGGGCAGGCAGGGCATTCTGGCGTCACCCCAGGTGAGTAGGCACCATTCTCATCCAGAGCCCTCTGCTGCACTAATGTTTGTCTCTGTCTCTTTTCCTGATTTTTCACTGCATTCCCAGTATAAGGCACTAGTAGATTCAGGTGCGGCTGGGAATTTCATTAATAAAAGTCTAGCTCATAGTTTAGGGATCCCTATTGTTCCTGTGGATACGCCTATCCCTATTCATGCCTTAGACAGTCGACCATTAGGGTCAGGGTTTATCAGGGAGGTTACCGCACCTTTGTGTATGATAACGCAGGAGGGTCACAAGGAGAAGATTAGTCTTTTCCTTATTGATTCTCCTGCGTATTCTGTGGTGCTAGGCCTACCCTGGTTAGTTTGTCATAACCCCACTGTTTCTTGGCCACAGAGGGCTCTCACGGGGTGGTCGGGAGAATGCTCAGGTAGGTGTTTAGGGGTTTCCGTTGGTGCTACTACTGTGGAAAGTCCAGACCAGGTCTCCACCGTGCGCATTCCCCCTGAATATGCCGATTTGGCTCTCGTCTTCTGTAAAAAGAAGGCGACTCAATTACCACCCCATCGACGGGGGGATTGTGCGATAGATCTCCTGGTAGACGCTGCATATCCCAAGAGTCACGTGTATCCCCTGTCGCAAGCGGAGACTGAGGCTATGGAGACATATGTCTCTGAATCCCTGCATCAGGGGTTCATTCAGCCATCCATTTCACCCGTCTCCTCGAGTTTCTTTTTTGTGAAGAAAAAGGATGGCGGTTTACACCCGTGCATTGATTATCGAGGTCTTAATAAAATCACAGTGAAATATAGCTACCCGCTACCTCTGATCAATACGGTTATTGAGTTAATGCACGGGGCACGTTTTTTCACAAAATTGGATCTCAGGAGTGCGTACAATCTGGTGCGTATTAAGAAGGGTGATGAGTGGAAGACGGCATTTAGCACTACCTCAGGTCATTATGAGTACCTGGGCATGCCATATGGGTTGATGAATACTCCATCAGTTTTCCAATCATTTGTAGATGAGATCTTCAGGGACCTGCACGGGCAGGGTGTAGTGGTGTATATCGATGATATTCTGATATACTCTGCTACACGCGCCGAGCATGTGTCCCTGGTGCGCAGGGTGCTTGGTCGCCTGTTGGAGCATGATCTATATGTCAAGGCTGAGAAATGCTTGTTTTTCCAACAATCCATCTCCTTCCTAGGGCATCGGATTTCCACTTCAGGAGTGGAGATGGAGAGCGACCGCATTACAGCCTTGCGTAATTGGCCGACTCCAACCACGGTAAAGGAGTGGCAGCGTTTTTTGGGGTTTTCCAATTACTACCGGAGGTTTATCAGGGTTTTGGTCAGGTGGCAGCTCCCATTACCTCACTGCTAAAGGGGGGCCCGGTGCGCTTGCAGTGGTCGGCTGAGGCGAACAGGGCTTTTGAGCACCTGAAGACTCTGTTTACCTCGGTGCCTGTGCTGGCTCATCCGGATCCCTCTTTGCCATTCATAGTGGAGGTGGACGCATCCGAAGCTGGGATAGGAGCCGTGCTCTCTCAGCGTTCGGGTACACCACTGAAGCTTCGCCCCTGTGCTTTCTTTTCGAAGAAGCTCAGCGAAACTATGATGTGGGGAACCGAGAGCTGTTAGCTGTCGTAGAAGCCTTGAAGGTGTGGAGGCATTGGCTTGAGGGGGCTAAACACCCTTTTCTCATGTGGACTGACCACCGCAATCTGGAGTACATCCAGCAGGCGAAGAGATTGAATCCTCGCCAGGCAAGGTGGGCCATGTTTTTCACTCGTTTTGTGTTTACTCTTTCTTACAGACCAGGCTCCCAGAACATTAAGGCAGACGCATTGTCTCGGCTGTATGACACAGAGGAGCGGTCCATGGATCCCACTCCCATACTCCCAGCTTCGTGTCTGGTGGCGCCGGTAGTGTGGGAGCTGGACGTGGACATTGAGCGGGCGTCACGTGCAGAGCCCTCTCCCCCTGAGTGTCCAGCTGGTCGTCTGTACGTTCCGTCTGCTGTCAGCGACCGAGTGTATTTACGATAGCACAGCTTCGCCCTTTGTTCCTGAAACTCAGTCTTCCCGCTCTTTCACTCAAACCCGCCCCTTTTCTTTTGTGTAACAAGCTGTCACATCTGTTCCGCCCGCTAGGGATGTTTTCCTTTATGACGTAATTATGATTTAATGATGTGTAATTCTGTGTGATTAGTTAGGTATTTAGTAAATGTGTCCTGTGTGAATTTAAGTATGCTCTCTCTAATTCTCTCTTTCTCTCTCTCGGAGGACCTGAGCCCTTGGACCATGCCTCAGGACTACCTGGCATGATGACTCCTTGCTGTCCCCAGTCCACCTGGCCGTGCTGATGCTCCAGTTTCAACTGTTCTGCCTGCGGCTATGGAATCCTGACCTGTTCACCGGATATGCTACCTGTCCCAGACCTATTATTTGACCATGCTGGTAATTTATGAACATTTGAACATCTTGGCCATGTTCTGTTATAATCTCCACCCGGCACAGCCAAAAGAGGACTGGCCACCCCTCATAGCCTGGTTCCTCTCTAGGTTTCTTCCTAGGTTTTGGCCTTTCTAGGGAGTTTTTCCTAGCCAATGTGCTTCAGCACCTGCATTGCTTGCTGTTTGGGGTTTTAGGCTGGGTTTCTGTACAGCACTTTGAGATATCAGCTGATGTACGAAGGGCTTTATAAATACATTTGATTTGAATAGTAAATAAATAATTAAACCCAATTGTGTATTGCTGGTTCAACTTGAGAGCCAGGGTTCGTGCAGATAACCAAGAATGTACAACTTTCAGATGAGACTGAATTAAGATGACGATTAATATTGACTGCTATTGATGTAAAATATTACTAGGTCTTTAAGAGTTTATTTGGAAGATAACAGCTCTATAAATATTATTTTGTGGTGCCCGACTCTCTAGTTGATTACATTTACACGATTAGCTCAATTAGGTAATATTAATTACGGAGAAATTATTTTATAGAATAGCATGTCATATCACTTAATCCGGCATAGCCAAAGACACGACACTAGTGTCCTGTCCAGTTGGTGTGCTTGTGCATCAAGATGCCTCACATTACAGAAACATGGGATAGGCTCCTGGTCCTATGAGCCATTCCCAATCACACAAGTCAAGTCTTGTGCAAGCCCACGGCACAAATGTCAGTTCAACACATCTAGTTTTGATTTACATATGGTTCAGTTGTCAACTAATGTGAAAAGCAAAATAATTTCACCATGCCATTGGATTTAGGTTCAAAGTTGGTTGAAAAAATTACGAAATTCCATTATTAATGACTTTTTGCAAATCCAGTTTTCCACGTTGATTACACGTCATCACATTGAATATTTTTGTTGAAATGATGTGAAAACAAGTTTTGCCCAGTGGGAGGCTACTTATTTTATTACTTAAAGTCTAGCTAGAGGGTCTAATAAAATAAAGCATGTTAACATCAAGAAAACTCATTTAGATGTATGACGATAATGTGCACAAACCTTATATTTTGCATAACGTTTTAATTTATTTAGAATCAATTGCATCCCTTAATTATATTTTAACACAAGTTTTACTCACATTTTGGCAGCTGATACTCGACCCTTTATATTTTTATTCAATTTATTTCCCGATTTGCGTTTCCATGTGCCCTTGACTTGAACTAAGTGAAACTCGTTCTTCTTTATTACTGCAATATTGTTGCATTCCAGTGGCTCTTCCACATGTGTCTTCCCAGTGTTTGCATCAAGTGACATCTTGATATATTTGTGTATTGGAAGCTAATGAGTGACCGATGCAGAGACAAGTAACCTAATGGAGCATAATGTTCACCTCTCATTACTCTCTGTATATATCCTCGACAGCAGATCACTTCACTTCTGCCAGGGGAGGAGCAAGTATTTCCAGTGTGCTTATGAAAGTGTAGCCAAAACCATTGTGTAGCACGTGCCCCAGCATGATCCTTACACAATTTTTGAGAGTGATGTAATGAAACTATAGAATTATGTAAAGAGGGATTCCCCCACCCCCACAATAGGCTATATAATTTATTAGCCTACATTTTTTTAATGTAAAACATATTTAGGCTACTTAATAAAAAACCTGACTCCACATCAATAAACATAGACCATTTGTAAATGTATACACACATACTATACTGTATGTTTATATGTCAAGTATTTTTTTTATTTCACTCAAGAAATAAGAGCAAGATAAATACATTTGTAAAAGATACACATGTATTGCAAAGTTACATGTACAATTCTGGGATACTTGATAAGGGTTATGTATTTAGCCTACTGGGGGACTTGCTTCTTGTGCAGAAAATGTGCTATCAGTCACTGATGAACATGCGAAAAAGGCTATGGATATTATATATATCAGCATTAGCCTACCCCTTTTTTTGTGTGTACCAAATTGACTAAGAAAAAAACATTTTTGTTTAGTTGAATTGTGTAACATACTGGACACAGGTATGTAACAGTTACAAGACAAAGTAGTTGTTTGTGGCACTGGATGGATGTTGTCAGAGGTCAACATTCAATTGACCATTTTTCATCTGAGCACATCTGGTGAGTTCCTGGTGTTCTGTTTGAAGAGTAAATATACATGTAGCATCTTAATTTGGGGCAGCAGGTAGCCTAGTGGTTAGAATGTTGGGCCGGTAACTGAAAGGTTGCTAGTTCAAATCCCTGAGCTGGTAAAGGTAAAAATCTGTTGTTCTGCACAAGGCAGTTAACCCACTGCTCTTATGGTGTCATTGTAAATAGGAATTTGTTCTTAACTGACTGTCCTAGTTAAATAAATGTAAAAAAACAAAAAAAAATTAGAGCCAGTTTGCTACAGCAGGAATATAAGCCTACAGGAAATGTGGATTATAATTAATTGGCATTTTGATAATAAAAAATAAATCAGGTTTGACATTTCAAAGTGGAAATTACAAACTTCAGAAGTATTTTAAAACCTCAAATGCACCAATCATTGCAGTAAAGTTGTCCAGCAACAGGGTAATCAAATTAAGATCCTACACCTGAAAATAAAGAGTAATAAAACGTGCAGCTGACAAAAAAAAGCTGATGTCAGTCTAGGATGAGCCAAGATGAAAGTTTAAGATCAACTTTTTTGTAGAGTAAATGTATGCTAATGGGAAATATGCACATTCTTGAAGTAAAGTGATCATTCATGTCTTTGTATTGAGCTAATAATCCATTCTATTTTATTTTAACAGTTGAATGATTTCACATTTTACATGGCTCATTTTAACACTTCAGCACCTCGTGACAAAAGTGTAGACATGATGGAAACAATTTGTATTTTTCTTTCATTACACAAGTGGCCTTTTTAACGTCTGGATGCCTGAGCTGGACAGATATCGTGGCGCTTGACTTGGTTGAAGGTCAGCTCCATTAGACATAGCTGTGTTATACGGTTTGCGCCCACGTGATGACAGTAAAACGACCCGAAAAAACGTTGTCGCGAAAGGTTTACACAAAAAGTTTGACATCGATAGACAGATCTTACAGGTCAACGGACACGTGGGCGGAACTACTGTGTGGGAAACGAGGAGTTTATTTTGGGGAGTTTCGTAAGCCATCAGTAAAGATACATTTACACAACTGAAACGGGGTTAAGCTATATAGATAGACAGACAGCTGCGTTGCCAGTCGCCCTTTGTGATTTGACAACTTGTTGTCTATTTTGTATTACGAACGCCGTGGAAAGTCACCATGCAGGCCGCCAAAGGTATGTCGGGTCTTTTTCACAGAACTAGCTATGATTGCAGAAGCTCGAAAGAATGAATTTGGTTGGGCTTGTTAGTTGCAGGAGAATGTCGCGGGGAAACATCAACTGGAAAGATCATAGGACACTTAAATAGTATATTCGTAATAATCCACTATTTGTGCATTATAAAACTAAACATTATTTATATTAATTGTAATTAAATTAAATAACCTACATATAGGACTAGCTAGATGTGGTTAAGAGGTCAATGCATGGACGCAGCCGTGGGGACCCCGGATTGGCGCATATTGAACAAATCTGATCTAACAAAGTGGAGATTCGTCAAGATTGATGTATTGTAACATGCCCACAATTTAGTTACTAACGTCCGATTTGAACGTATGTGGTTGTTTTCGCTGCATAACATTTAGAATTGGTCCCTTTTCAGGTTTAGAATAAGTGAATGATTAATGCTAGTTTCCTAACTCCCGTTTGTAGTATCGCTCGCATACAGAAATCGGTGGTGGTAGTCTAGTTTTGAACTGTATTGTAGTCGATTGGTGACGATGGCATTAACATGTATTGGGGGTCACATCTATACAAGCAGTTTACTCCGATTTTTACATTAACATATTGTGAAATACACATAAACAATAGCCTAAATGTATGAGGTACCATAAGGCATCTTTCACCCACGCGTTTCGATGGCATATCCATGGTTTTGGTCGAGTTCCATTGACATCTTTACCGCATCTCTAGGAACATACACTTATAACCCCGCCTGTTGCAGTTATTTATTGGGCTCATCCGTACTTCCTAGAGCTGTATGTCCATCTAGTGGTATAGTTATGTAATGACACAGAGTAGTCTATGAATTGTCCAGTGGGAAAAGTACCCAACTGTCACTTGAGTAAAAAGTCACACAGCAAAATACTACTATACTAAATAGTAAAAGTATGAAAGTATTTGGTTTTAAATATACTTAAGTATAAAAAGTAAATGTAATTGCTAAAATATTCTTAAGTATCAAAAGTAAAAGTATAAATACTTTTACATTCTTTACATTAAGCAAACCAGACGGCACAAATATATATTTTTATTCACGGATAGCCATGGTCACGCTCCCAACACTCCAACATCATTTACAGACAAAACATTTGTGTTTAGTGAGTCCGCCAGATCAGAGGCAGTAGGGAGGACCAGGGATGTTCTCTTGATAAGTGCGTATCATATGTAACATTCCATATTTAACAAGTACTTTTGGGTGTCAGAGAAAATGTATGGAGTAAAAAGTACATAATTTTCTTATGAATGTAATGGAGTAAAAGTTCTCAAATATATATTAAAGTACAGATACCCCCCCAAAATTACTTAAGCAGTACTTTAATTTTTTACTTAAGTACTTTACACCATTGGAATTCCATATTATTATAATGTCACTCATTCTCTGTATCACCCCCCTTCCATCTCAAATTGTTCATTAGTATAATAGCCTACTGTACTCATTAGGCCTATACTGTATAGGTTTGTGTACAGTTTTGGTCTTGTGTTCTCTGCAGTCTCTGACACCCCGATGGAGTTCATGGTGGATTTCTTAAACAAAGCCAAGGAGATAGCAGATAGCAATGCCAACATTCCAGAGGAACTGAGGGTCAACCTACAGAAGGCCCTGGACATAGCGTGTGGTCTGGACGGCTACCTGGAGAAAATGAGCAGCCAGGAAAGTGCACCTCTCGCTGAGCTGTATCAGTGAGTAATTCTCTTGTCCGTCCCACAGACACAGTTCACATGGATGCTTTCTGATGCACATTCTTACTTAATCCCATGCGGATGTGTAGGAAAACGATGGAACACGACTGGGATAAAGTATTCGAGGACGGCAAGACTCAGTTTCGGCTTCCAAAAGAGTGCATCACTGGGCATGTGGAAGGTGAGACATCTCTATTGGGTACAGTTGTGTAGATGCTTGGTTAGAGATACATATTTAAGTAGTGCTAAATATTTGTCTTGATGTTTCATTGGCAGGCCAGACTCTGAAAATGCTGGTTCACATGAGTAAAGCCAAGAGGATCCTAGAGATAGGCATGTTCACAGGGTATGGTGCTCTCTCAATGGCTGAAGGACTGCCTGAGGATGGGTCACTGGTTGCCTGTGAGATTGAGCAATATCTTAAAGAATTTGCTAAGCCCATATTTGACAGGTCTCCACATGGCAAGAAGATAACAGTGAAGATTGGTTCTGCCATGGATAGCTTGAAGGTGACTAACTACGTGTTGTGTAACTACATTGATTAAGTTTAGGCTGCAGTGATTACACATGTTAGTCTACTTGCATAATAACCACGTTATGTAGTTACATGCATATACAATGCAAACCAAATCACTTAAAGGAACAAAACTATTTGTAAGTGTAATAAATATGAGTACAATAAATAGCCAATTATATATATAACAACCATTATACCTAAGTAAAAGGCTATACACTGTATCAGTGTATCTAGCTCATTGACAGTGAATGGTCCGGCTCTCTGATAATATTGTCTCTTTTAAAGGATCTGGCTGCAGCAGGCGAGCAGTTTGACATGGTCTTTATCGACGCAGACAAGAACAACTACATCAACTACTACAAGTTCATCCTGGACCACAACCTCCTACGGCTGAGTGGTGTGATATGTGTGGATAACTCTCTGTTCAAGGCTAAGGTCTACCTAAAGGACACCGCTGATGTCAACGGGCTGGCGCTTCGAGATTTTAACCAGTTTGTGAAGAGTGATCTTCGTGTGGAGCAGGTGAGTGGAGAGACATGTCTAATTATTACTGGGTGTTTACTCCTGTGTTAGTAAAGAAGGTTTTTCTTTTTGTAAGGTCATTGTCCCCCTCAGAGATGGCATCAGTATCATCCGCAGAGTACCCATGGCAACAGCATGTGCAGGCACACAGGTAACATGTGACACATCCTCAGTCCGAACCACACTTAGTGCCCATGCTAAAAGGAAAAGAAAATGACTATCATTGTTGTCATTGACAGCTGTAGTTACTACCATGAGTCAAATGGTGACTTTACAGTACTTAAAAGCTCATACAGACTTTTCCCTTCACACTTATAACTCACTTGTGTGTGACTTGTCTCAGAGCAAGGTAACAGACGATGAGGTATTCCGGGGCTTGAACGGGAGGTCGATCCTGGACCGGATGCGTCTGGACGGCAGGGTGGCCTATGTGACGGGGGCAGGCCAAGGTATAGGCAGGGCGTTCGCACATGCCCTAGGAGAGGCCGGTGCCAAAGTGGCTGTGGTAGACCTGGACCAAGGGAAGGCTGAGGGCGTGGCAGAGGAGCTCACACTGAAAGGTAAGGCTTTGGCATTAGCACACACCACTATGATTGTCACAATGTTGGATTTTCATATTAACCTTCCATGTATTACCAGCAGATGGTGCTCTACTGTCAGGGAAAAGTCAAGGAAATACTTTACATCATTGTTCCCCTACTAGCGGCCCAAGATTTGAATTGTTTTATATTATTATTGTTGGATATTATGTAAAAATACCCCCACGCATAATAGAGAGATATACGCTACACTGAGTGTACAAAAGATTAGGAACACCTTTCTAATATTGAGTTTGCACCCCTCCCTTTTGCCCTCAGAACAGCCTCAATTCAACAGGGCATGGACTCTACAAGGTGTCGAAAGCATTCCACAGGGTTGCTGACCCATACTGACTCCCACTGTTGTGTCAAGTTGGCTGAAACCCAGCAGCTTTGCAGTTCTTAACACAAACCGGTGCGCCTGGCACCTACTACCATACACCATTCAGAGGCACTTAAATCTTTGTCTTTCCCATTCACCCTCTGAATGGCACACGCATACAATCCATTTCTCAATTGTAGCAAGGTTTAAAAATACTTCTTTAACCTGTCTCCTCCCCTTCATCTAAACTGATTGAAGTGGATTTAACACGTGACATCAATAAGGGATCATAGCTTTCACCTGGTCAGTCTATCATGGATAGAGCAGGTGTTGCTAATGTTTTGTACACTCAGTGTATGTGATTGTATGCAAACGTAAGCCAGGTTTGAATGATTGTTTTAGTGAAATATTATATCTGTTTTGGCTTCTTGCGGTCACTTTGTAGTCTACAAATTATTTGTAATTATGTTCCGACCCCCTGACCTTCCGCTCAAGAAACCATCGCCTGAATCTAGTTCATTATCCCTGTTGTATATTGTAATCTGATTATATTATATTTTCAGACAAAACTTTAATCTGTACCACATGGCACCACATTTTGCATATGAAGACACAAAATAGTAATAATATCAATAATTTCGAACTTGCCTATTATTGCATTTTAAATTGCCACTACTTTTTCATCCAGGGATAAATTGCATTGCGATTACTGCTGACATCAGCAAATCGTTAGATGTTGAGAGGATGATTGACATCATTGTGTCCAAATGGGGAGTGATCCAAATAGCATGCAACAACGCAGGGATCAACATGAACTCAGCCAGTGAAGACACCAGTCTGGAAGAGTGGGACCAAACCTTTGATGTCAACTTGAGGGGGACCTTCATGTGTTGTCAGGTGTGTGATTCCTCTACAGTATTCTGTTGTAAGCCTAGGCCACTTATAGGGGATGCCTGATCTGCACTATCATCTAGGATTGATGTGCCCAGCTGGTAATGCACTTGTCCCCAGTGGACCGGCTGAATGCAGTGTGAAATGGTGTTGGATTATTTTAAATTAAAACATATTTTTCAAATTCTCCCCCAACTGCCCGCCATTAAAGCTTGTTAAAGAGGAAAATGATGCCATTGCAGCCTGACTGCAGGATGCTTTATGTACGAGCCGGTCCACGGGGGAAACAAGTGTATTAACGGTTGGGCACATCAATCCAAGACGATAGTGCAGATCTAGAGCCCACTATTGGCAACCTAGGCTAGTATGCTACTGTAGGCCTGTGTGATCTATTTCATTACTCAGAGGGTCATACCAGTGGCATAAGTGTCTGGAAAATGGGAAACATGTACAGTTGTTTGCATTTGAGTTTACACGTCTAACTGTTTTGGGGGGGAATGACGTGTAAATTACACATGGAATATATGAGAGTTTGAGTTAGGGTCTATGAGTAAGTATGAATAATAATGAAAAGTGTACACACAGGGTGTCAATACTAAAAGTGTGATGAATGTTTCTAATATGTGTCCATTCTCCCTGAATTCTTGCCTCAGGCTGTAGGTCGTGTGATGCTGAAGCAAGGATATGGGAATATTATTAACACAGCGTCCATGGCCAGTCTAATAGGTGAGTGAATATTCTATCCTGTATGTTCCCTTTAGATTTCATCAACGTTTTAGAGGGAGAATGTCTTCCTTTCATCTCCATGTATGGTGAGTCAATGAGGAAGGGTGAGTCAAGTGAAGAATAATGACCTGAGCTTTGTTGCTGCATTGATATGTCTCCTATAGTACACTGAGAAGTACAGTAATGTAATACTCATCACAGTGATTTTGTGCACCTGAACATAATTGTATACGGTTTGTTTCTGTAGCGTTGCGAAACGACTTCAATGGGCTTGGTATTCTACAGTCTTACCATTTCAGTGTACTTTAGTGAACTTAAAGTGACAGAGGAGGAAACTTGGTGACCCATTTCACAAATGCAATCTATTTGTATTTTTTTTAAGTATAATTGCTAATACTGCTAATCTTCACCATATAACTGTTTATTCAGGACAATGCTATTGTGATTTATCCACCCACATTATTCTCCCGCTGCAAACACAGTTAGTTGTGATTGCTGCTCATCAAGGCACTTTTGCATCATAATAAACATCCATCTCCTGAGCTCTAGGGAGGATGTGTTAGTAAGGAAACCTGAGGTCCAACATGTAAAAGATTTCCTGTGCAACAACCCTGCCTGCCTCTGTAAAGGGCTGTGTTTAAGCAGCAGATGCTTTTACATTTGACTAAGTGCATTGTGAAATGGGAGTTATTCCCAGCCCAGTGTAAATCCTCCTACAGGTTCCTCCAGAGAAACAGTAACACTTCATCAGCAGTATAGTCATCGCCAATAAACTGCTGTGACATATGGGCCTGAGTACCAACTGCAGGGGCAATCTGTAAAACAGGGCCATGCTGGTAAATAGAGGATGGCAACAAAAAAAAGTGATCAATTACTCAGTTCCGCACAGTCCTGCAGGAATTTACTTTATTGGTCTGGACATCTGTTACAGTATTGTCATAATGAATAATCAGAGGGGACCTGTTTTAGCCAAGTAGGGTACCAAAAAGCAGCCGTGAATGTGTATTTTAATTGGACAATGACAGCTTTTTGTCTGTCTGCTGAATAAAATGTGTTTTTCCTCTCCCCTGTACATTTGAAGAGAATGATGGTAGGCCACACAAAGGAAGAGCATTTTTGACATGCTAACAAAGCTGTATTGGAGAGTAGATGTAAAGTATTTGACCTGACTAAGGAGGATAGAGAGAATCATGTCAGCGGCACGCTCATTCAGCCTGTGTACCATATTTACTTCCTATCTGTCCTGAGGACTTGAGTATGTGTAGGCCTGTGATGAAAAGGGCTCGTTTCCCCCCACTTAGAATGGGCAATATGTAGCAGGGGGGGGGATGTTAAAGAGGATTTTAGACAGTGCTCTCTTTCTCCCTCTCTAAGGATTACTGCTCTTAAAGACGGAAAACATCAATGCAGGTTTATTTGAAGGATGAAGGCCTGTTTTGAACGGTATTTTGAAGCTGTATCATCAGGTCTTCAGTGAGGATTAGCACTGTTAGGCTTTTTTAGCTGTGTTTCCTGTCCTGATAAATCGGCTTTCACCTTCAGTCTGGGTGTAAGCCCTGGGCTTTGCTCCTCCTCACGTGCTCCTCCTCTCCTCCAAGGCCGGGGTCCTACCCAAGGGCCTGCACCTCCTCCTCAGCCTCCTCACTCCATCATGGAAGCATCCTCCATCCTCTTCTCTCCTCACATCAGCTCTGTTCCTTTCTAAACAAACGAGGGACCGTGAATCTCCTGTCCACTCTGTCTCCCCAGGACCAGCCCCTGCCTCTCTGCAGCTGTGTCATATTTATCATCTCTGTTCCGACCGAAGCAATTTGGCAGTGAGATCAAGGGGCGACGAGGTTAACTACTAAAGTTGTATGTAACTTGGAGGCTTCCCTGTGATGATTAATCAACCAGAGGGAAATTAGCCGCTGTCCAAGCATCCCATGCAGTGTGCAGCATCTGTGATGGTCAAGGCAAACGAATGGTGTGTTGCCTTTGTTGCTGAAGATGGTGCGTAACTGGACATTACAAGCAATTATTTTGACATGGCTTTATCCACAGGGTCCCAAGTACCTAATGGAGGTGTTTTCATGTAGCATGCAGTAGAAACCAGGGTGCTGAGTTATGATTGAAATGAAGAAATAAATAATATGCAGGGGTACTCGAGTGGCGCAGCGGTCTAATGTACTGCATCTTAGTGCAAGAGGCGTCACTACAATCTCTGGTTCGTATCCAGGCTGTATCACATCCAGCCGTGATTGGTAGTAGCATAGGGAGGTGCACAATTGGCTCAGCGTCGTCCGGGGTAGGCCGTCATTGTAAATAAGAATTTGTTCTTAACGGACTTGCCTAGTTAAATAAAGGTTAAAAAAATAATTACTCTCAGAGAAAGTCTACATTGTAGTGTGTGTTTCATGGTTATTAGAGGGCTAAGGTTTGTCTTTTGGACTTTGAGTGCAGTTTATATGGTTATTCCACATTTTGTTGAATTCAAAATGGATGAAATTGATTTTTCCCCACCCATCTACACACAATAACCTATAATGACAAAGTGAAAACATGTTTTTAGAAATGTTAGCAAATTTAATTGAAAATGAAAACATTTACATAATTATTCACACCCCTGAGTCAATACTTTGTAGAAGCAACTTTGATGGTGATTACACTTTGAGTCGTCTCAGGTATGTCTGTATAAACTCTACACATCTGGTTTGGGGATTTTCTCCCGTTCTTTCTTGCAGATTTTCTCAAGCTCTGTTAAGTTAGATGGGGAGAGGCGGTGAACAGCAATCTTCAAGTCTTAGGATTCAAGTCTGGGCTTTGGCTGGGCCGTTCAAGGACTTTCACTTTCTTGTTCTGAAGCTATTCCAGCATTGCTTTTGCTGTATGCTTTGGGTCATTGTCCTGTTGGAACGTAAATCTTCTCCCGAGTCTCAGGTCGATTCACTCTGAAGCAGCTTCTAATCAAGGAATTGTCTGTTGTGCCTGGTTTTCTCCAGCGCTTTGAATTCAGGCCAAAGAGTTACATTTTTGTCTCATCAGGCCACAGAATCTTTTGCCTTGTGCTCTGTCTTTCACATGCATTTTTGCAAACTCCAGGCGCTGCTGTCGTATATTTTTCTCAGAAGTTGTCCTTCTGACAGGGTCTCCCATCTCAGCCAACAAACTCTGTAGTTCTGTCAGAGTGGTCATTGGGTTCTTGATCACCTCCCAAGGTCCTTCTTGCCCAGTTGCTCTAGGCAGAGTCTGCGTAGTTCCATATTTTTTTTATTTCCCAATGATGGAGACCACTGTGCTTTTGGAAACTTTCAACACTAGTATTTGTTATATACTCTTCCCCAGATATATGCCTCAACACAATTCATGGTATAGTTTCTGCTCTGACAAAGATTTGTCCGTCGGACTGCCAGATGGTGAAGCGTGATTAATCACTCCTGGGAATGCGTTTCCACTGCTCCAAAGTCCAATGGCGGCGAGCTTTACACCACTCTAGCCGACGCTTGGCATTTCTCATGGTGATCTTAGGCTTGTGTGCGGCTGCTCGGCCATGGAAACCCATTTCATGAAGCTCCCGACAAACAGTGCTGGTGCTGATGTTGCTTCCAGGGGCAGTTTGGAGCATGGTAGTGAGACCATTTTTACATGCTTAAGCACTCGGTGGTCCCGTTCCTTGAGCTTCTATGGCCTACCACTTCACGGCTGAGCTATTGTTGCTCCGTCGTTTACACTTAGCAAAAACAGCACTTACAGTTGACCAGCCAGGGCAGCTCTAGTAAGGAAGAAATTTAACGAGCTGACCTGTTGGAAAGGTGGCATCCTATGATGGTGCCACGTTGAAAGTCATTGAGCTCTTCAGTAAGGCTTATCTACTACCAATGTTTGTCTATGGAGATTGCATGGATGTGTGCTTGATTTTATTCACCTGTCAGCAATGGGTGTGGCTGAAATAGCCGAATCCACTCATTTGAAGGTATGGTCACATACTTTTGTATATATATATATATATATATATATATATATATATATATATATTGTACACTGCCAACTGTGGGACCTTATATAGGTGTGTTCCTTTCTAAATCATGTCCAAACAATTTAATTGGCCACAGGTGGACTCCAATCAAGTTGTAGTGACATCTCAAAGATGATCAAAGGAAATTGGATGCACCTGAGCAAAATGTGGAGTGTCATAGCAAAAGGGTGTGAATACTTATGTAAATTAGATATTTTTGTATTTCATTTTCAATAAATTTGCTAACATTTCTAAAAACAATGTTTTTACTTTTTCATTATTGGACATTGTGTGTTGATGGGTGAGGGTAATTTTTATTATTTAATCCATTTTTTATTCAGCCTGTAACACAATGAAATGTGGAATAAGTCAAGGTGTATAAAAACTCTCAGGAATGAACTGTATGTGTTTTAATTAGTTCAAGTTTAGTTTAAAACAAGTGATGGACAACAATACAGATCAAATATATACATAAACCTATGCAGGTGTAGTTGGACCAATACTACTTGACTTGATTTGTCCCCTCTGCAGTGCCCCATCCACAGAAGCAGCTTGCCTACAACACCTCAAAGGCAGGAGTGGTCAAACTGACACAGACACTTGGCACAGAGTGGATTGACAGAGGGGTCCGAGTTAACTGCATCTCACCGTAAGTTTGTGTCCCAAATGTTAGTTTTATTAAATGGCCTGGCTTCAGAATAGGCCTATAGTGTCAATGTCAGATCTTATCTGTATCGCCATGCCACAACAGTTCACACATCACAAATACTTTTTAAAATTTCAATCCTAACTTTGATTTAAGAATGTACACATACAAACTGTCCATGGACTTCAAGCCCATCTATTCTGAACAAAAATATAAATGCAACATGGAACAATTTAAATGATTTTTACTGAGTTACAGTTCATATAAGAAAATCATTAGGCCCTAATCTATGGATTTCACATGACTGGACAGGGGTGCAAACATGGGGAGCAAGGCCCACCCACTGGGGAGCAAGGCCCGGCCAATCAGAATGAGTTTTTCCCTACAAAAGGGCTTTATTACAGACAGAAATACTCCTCAGTTTCATCAGCTGTCGGGGTAGCTGGTCCCAGACAGGTGAATAAGCCGGTCCTGGAGGTCCTGGGCTGGCGTGGTTACACATGGTCTGCGGTTGTGAAGCCGGTTGGACATACTGCCAAATTCTCTAAAACGACTTTGGAGGCAGCATATAAATGAACATTCAATTTTCTAGCAAAGTCTCTGGTGGACATTCCTGCAGTCAGCATGCCAATTGCACATTCCCTCAACTTGATATATCTGTGGCATTGTGTTGTGTGACCAAACTGCACATTTTAGTGGCCTTTTTCCCCCAGTACCAGGTGCACCTGTGTAATGATCATGCTGTTTAATCAGCTTCTTGATATGCCACACCTGTCAGGTGGATGGATTATCTTGGCAAAGAAGAAATGCTCACTAATAGGGATGTAACCAAAACAGAAAAGCTTTCTGTGCATATGGAACATTTCTGGGATCTTTTATTTCACTTCATGAAACTTTACATTTTTGTTCAGTATGTATTGCTATTTGTTGAGCTGCCAAGAACAGTAATGATGAGAAGCGATTGAGTGTTTTCCTCCATTGTAAAAGTTCCATTTAAGCCCTCAATGTGCTCAGGCTTAATTAGATGGCGTCTTTAGGGAGGAATCAAACAAACACTTGCTCTAATTGTTATATTCAATTAGGAAATCAAATGAGCATCCTCACTCCAAGTGTCTCCACAACAATAGCACATTGTTTGTATCTAGTTGTCTGTGAAGCTGTGCGGCGGTGAAGAAGAGAACAGAGGAACACTTCGCTGCGCTGTGTATGTGTGTGTTAAGTCGAGCATCCCTTAGCCCCAGCGAATCCGTCCGGTGGCTCGGCATGCGGGGCCCGTCACCACACCCAGAACAAAGCGCCCACTCTGCTTTATTTATCGACAGCTTGTTTGCTCATTTTAATTTGCAAAGAAGCAATTCTTTCCCCCTTCTAACTGGCTGTCTCAATGGGGCGCTGATTTCATAGAAGTGACAGTCAGTAAATATGCATAAAAAAGGGACACAATTAGCGAGTGCGAGGTTGACTGCAGCCTGATTTCATTGGCAACTTTAGCCGCGCCGGTGATAAGCTGCATTATCTAGAAAATTGGTTGAGGGAAAACAGCACCTCTGATTGCCAGGAAAGGTTCCAGATAACAGGGCGCTGAAGAGAAATATAATTGAGGTGGAATATGTTAACCAAGGTGTCACATGCTTCTTGGAGCCGCTAATTTATCCAAATGTTGGAATTTGTATCAAGGCACAGCCAGGAATACTGCATGCCTAACATGTCGGGGACGGGCTAAAGATGAGTTGACCGTGAAGCTTTTAGTTACTTTCATAATGATTGTGTGAAAAGCCTGAAGTCGTCTCACATTAGACACAGCTGTGTTGACACGTTTATCCAAATGATATATTTCAATAGGTGGAGAGAAAATCATTGGTCATGATAGATTAATGCTGACACAAGCATTGTCTAAACATGAAAGTACCTAAGTCTCAGAGGAGGAAATCACTATAGTACTATATTACGAATCACTATAGTACTATAGTACGAATCACTATAGTACTATAGTACGAATCACTATAGTACTATAGTACTAATCACTATAGTACTATAGTACTAATCACTATAGTACTAATCACTATAGTACTATAGTACTAATCACTATAGTACTATAGTACTAATCGCTATAGTACTAATCACTATAGTACCAACATACCTGTTTCTTTTAAATGCCACTCAAGCACAATGCCTGAGAATCAAACCAGCTAAAGCACATATCAGGCAGGGAGACGCAGAGAAAGTGATAATGTACAGGCTCCTGAAAGCAAATTATACCTAGGGTCCTGTCGTACCCGGTGGTGCTTCCTGCGACGTGCCAGTCATTTAACACCACGCGTCCCACTGTAAATATCATCAGAGATGTACCCTTTTTTAACACCACGCGTCCCACTGTAAATATCATCAGAGATGTACCCTTTTTTAACACCACGCGTCCCACTGTAAATATCATCAGAGATGTACCCTTTTTTAACACCACGCGTCCCACTGTAAATATCATCAGAGATGTACCCTTTTTTAACACCACGCGTCCCACTGTAAATATCATCAGAGATGTACCCTTTTTTAACACCACGCGTCCCACTGTAAATATCATCAGAGATGTACCCTTTTTTAACACCACGCGTCCCACTGTAAATATCATCAGAGATGTACCCTTTTTTAACACCACGCGTCCCACTGTAAATATCATCAGAGATGTACCCTTTTTTAACACCACGCGTCCCACTGTAAATATCATCAGAGATGTACCCTTTTTTAACACCACGCGTCCCACTGTAAATATCATCAGAGATGTACCCTTTTTTAACACTACGCGTCCCACTGTAAATATCATCAGAGATGTACCCTTTTTAACACCACGCGTCCCACTGTAAATATCATCAGAGATGTACCCTTTTTTAACACCACGCGTCCCACTGTAAATATCATCAGAGATGTACCCTTTTTTAACACTACGCGTCCCACTGTAAATATCATCAGAGATGTACCCTTTTTAACACCACGCGTCCCACTGTAAATATCATCAGAGATGTACCCTTTTTTAACACCACGCGTCCCACTGTAAATATCATCAGAGATGTACCCTTTTTTTAAACTACGCGTCCCACTGTAAATATCATCAGAGATTGACCCTTTTTTAACACTACGCGTCCCACTGTAAATATCATCAGATATGTACCCTTTTTTAAAACTACGCGTCCCACTGTAAATATCATCAGAGATGTACCCTTTTTTAACACCACGCGTCCCACTGTAAATATCATCAGAGATGTACCCTTTTTTAACACTACGCGTCCCACTGTAAATATCATCAGAGATGTACCCTTTTTAACACCACGCGTCCCACTGTAAATATCATCAGAGATGTACCCTTTTTTAACACTACGCGTCCCACTGTAAATATCATCAGAGATGTACCCTTTTTAACACTACGCGTCCCACTGTAAATATCATCAGAGATGTACCCTTTTTTAACACCACGCGTCCCACTGTAAATATCATCAGAGATGTACCCTTTTTAACACTACGCGTCCCACTGTAAATATCATCAGAGATGTACCCTTTTTTAACACTACGCGTCCCACTGTAAATATCATCAGAGATGTACCCTTTTTTAACACTACGCGTCCCACTGTAAATATCATCAGAGATGTACCCTTTTTTAACACTACGCGTCCCACTGTAAATATCATCAGAGATGTACCCTTTTTTAACACTACGCGTCCCACTGTAAATAAATATCATCAGAGATGTACCCTTTTTTTTAAACTACGCGTCCCACTGTAAATATCATAAGAGATGTACCCTTTTTTAACACCACGCGTCCCACTGTAAATATCATCAGAGATGTACCCTTTTTTAACACTACGCGTCCCACTGTAAATATCATCAGATATGTACCCTTTTTTAAACTACGCGTCCCACTGTAAATATCATAAGAGATGTACCCTTTTTTAACACCACGCGTCCCACTGTAAATATCATCAGAGATGTACCCTTTTTTAAACTACGCGTCCCACTGTAAATATCATAAGAGATGTACCCTTTTTTAACACCACGCGTCCCACTGTAAATATCATCAGAGATGTACCCTTTTTTAAACTACGCGTCCCACTGTAAATATCATAAGATGTACCCTTTTTTAACACCACGCGTCCCACTGTAAATATCATCAGAGATGTACCCTTTTTAACACTACGCGTCCCACTGTAAATATCATCAGAGATGTACCCTTTTTAACACCACGCGTCCCACTGTAAATATCATCAGAGATGTACCCTTTTTTAACACCACGCGTCCCACTGTAAATATCATCAGAGATGTACCCTTTTTTAACACTACGCGTCCCACTGTAAATATCATCAGAGATGTACCCTTTTTAACACCACGCGTCCCACTGTAAATATCATCAGAGATGTACCCTTTTTTAACACCACGCGTCCCACTGTAAATATCATCAGAGATGTACCCTTTTTTTAAACTACGCGTCCCACTGTAAATATCATCAGAGATTGACCCTTTTTTAACACTACGCGTCCCACTGTAAATATCATCAGATATGTACCCTTTTTTAAAACTACGCGTCCCACTGTAAATATCATCAGAGATGTACCCTTTTTTAACACCACGCGTCCCACTGTAAATATCATCAGAGATGTACCCTTTTTTAACACCACGCGTCCCACTGTAAATATCATCAGAGATGTACCCTTTTTTAACACCACGCGTCCCACTGTAAATATCATCAGAGATGTACCCTTTTTTAACACTACGCGTCCCACTGTAAATATCATCAGAGATGTACCCTTTTTTAACACTACGCGTCCCACTGTAAATATCATCAGAGATGTACCCTTTTTTAACACCACGCGTCCCACTGTAAATATCATCAGAGATGTACCCTTTTTTAACACTACGCGTCCCACTGTAAATATCATCAGAGATGTACCCTTTTTTTAAACTACGCGTCCCACTGTAAATATCATCAGAGATGTACCCTTTTTTAACACCACGCGTCCCACTGTAAATATCATCAGAGATGTACCCTTTTTTTAAACTACGCGTCCCACTGTAAATATCATCAGAGATGTACCCTTTTTTAACACTACGCGTCCCACTGTAAATAAATATCATCAGAGATGTACCCTTTTTTAACACTACGCGTCCCACTGTAAATATCATCAGAGATGTACCCTTTTTTAACACCACGCGTCCCACTGTAAATATCATCAGAGATGTACCCTTTTTAACACTACGCGTCCCACTGTAAATATCATCAGATATGTACCCTTTTTTAAACTACGCGTCCCACTGTAAATATCATAAGAGATGTACCCTTTTTTAACACCACGCGTCCCACTGTAAATATCATCAGAGATGTACCCTTTTTTAAACTACGCGTCCCACTGTAAATATCATAAGAGATGTACCCTTTTTTAACACCACGCGTCCCACTGTAAATATCATCAGAGATGTACCCTTTTTTAAACTACGCGTCCCACTGTAAATATCATAAGATGTACCCTTTTTTAACACCACGCGTCCCACTGTAAATATCATCAGAGATGTACCCTTTTTTAACACTACGCGTCCCACTGTAAATAAATATCATCAGAGATGTACCCTTTTTTAACACTACGCGTCCCACTGTAAATATCATCAGAGATGTACCCTTTTTTAACACCACGCGTCCCACTGTAAATATCATCAGATATGTACCCTTTTTTAACACTACGCGTCCCACTGTAAATATCATCAGAGATGTACCCTTTTTTAACACTACGCGTCCCTACTGTAAATATCATCAGAGATGTACCCTTTTTTAACACCACGCGTCCCACTGTAAATATCATCAGATATGTACCCTTTTTTAACACTACGCGTCCCACTGTAAATATCATCAGAGATGTACCCTTTTTTAACACTACGCGTCCCACTGTAAATATCATCAGAGATGTACCCTTTTTTAACACTACGCGTCCCTACTGTAAATATCATCAGAGATGTACCCTTTTTTAACACCACGCGTCCCACTGTAAATATCATCAGAGATGTACCCTTTTTTAACACTACGCGTCCCACTGTAAATAAATATCATCAGAGATGTACCCTTTTTTAACACTACGCGTCCCTACTGTAAATATCATAAGAGATGTACCCTTTTTTAACACCACGCGTCCCACTGTAAATATCATCAGAGATGTACCCTTTAACACCACGCGTCCCACTGTAAATATCATCAGAGATGTACCCTTTTTCTGAAGGGTAATTGGGTTTATTTATTATTTTATTTTGGTTACCAAAGTGGTGGCTCTGAAATGCCACACTGCTGTCACTCCTGGCTTTGAAGTCTGATGTCTCCGAATTCTCTTTCCCTCCATCTCTGTCTCCCTTTTTCTTTTCAGCGGGATTGTTGACACCCCTCTCATCCACTCGGAGAGTTTGAGGCCTCTGGTGCAGCGCTGGCTGTCAGATATCCCTGCTGGACGACTGGCTCTAGTGACAGACCTGCAAGCTGCAGTGGTCTACTTGGCATCTGACGCCTCTGACTACATGACAGGGCATAACTTAGTCATAGAGGGTGGGCAAAGTCTGTGGTAGAGAGAGGGAGAAGCTTAATTTTTCCCACCCTTGGTTCACTCTTGGGAATAGACACCCCACCGCAGGTGGCTGGTGGCACATTAATTAGGGAGACTGACTCATAGTAATGGCTGGAATGGAATGATATGGAACACTTGGCTTCCATGTGTTTGATTTCACTCCATTCCAGCCATTATTATGAGCCGTCCTCCCCTCATCAGCCTCCTGTGGCGACCACTGTGACTGATCTCCACAGGGAAGACTAGAGTAACAGAGATTAGGTCAGAGTGATTACCTCCCTGGTTTACCATTATGTCAGATTGGAGATTATTTTACAGTTTCATATAGTAGTCTTCACATAAAAGGGACATTTATTTCCACACAGTTGTGCTTTCATATCCCTATAATTTTCTTGACAGAAATGCACACTTTGTCGCAAATCCTTTTTACGCCTTCTACATGGTGCTATCCTTTGGACATCTGTGTTTTTATACAGAAACATTTTTCACGCTGGAATCTGTGAGTGACTCTTATAAACAGGTTTTGACACCATTTGCCCTATCAGAGGTATTTGTTTCGTAAGTGAAGAGTACTTGAAACGGGTTCATAGTTCAAGATTTTAATACACTGAATGCATGCTGCTTTCTACTGTGCAAGTGCAGTACGTACTGGATATTAGATTGTGAAAGATGGGTTGGGCATAGTAGAAAGTACTGAGATGTGTATGACAAGATACTGTACGAAATACAGTCGGTTTATAAAATAAACAATATCAAACTTAATATTGTAACTAATCCTTTCCTTATGGGGACTACATACTGAACACACATATATGGTTTCAAAGCTAACTAGACATTCTATGCATATAAATGTGTAATAACTCCCTGTTTGACAGTTCTGGGATGGTTGTGTTTCTCCGGGTACCATAGTGTACCCCCCTCCTTCAGCTCTTCTCTCATGGTTTTGCTGATTGGTCCCCCAAGTGGTGCTTACAGTCCACATCTTAATTGCTCCCTGTACTGTTTATGTGCTGCAAAACAATGCTTAAAGGAGGTTAGCTGAGGGCACGGCCTTAGTCACTGCAATTATACCAAAGGAGTGTCCAATTAGCACCATCCATGCAATGAGACGGTGCTTGTTTGTGTGAGAAACTTCTCGCTATCAGTGGCCATACTCAGATTTACATAATGGGGTCCCTTATTAACCGGGCTAGTGAGTGAGAGGATCCCGTTTAGATATGGAAAGATCTGACGATCTCTGCATTTCAGTTGCATTTAGTGTAGAAGACATACTAAACCTGCATGGTAGATAGACACAACTTCCTCACAGGACAATATCAGAAATTTGATTTCTGTAAACAGTGAATGTAAGAATTTATCCAGAATTACCTAATAAACATCTTAATATAACGAGAGTAGAATATTAGTTAGGCATTTTGTCAGATGGCCACAAAGGGGCAGTCTAGAGATGGGGAGGTACAGATATTTGCTGTTCTCTACCTTTCAGTATACAGGATAATCACTGTTTGAATGTGGGGTTATCAAGAACATTATTTGCCATTATCCGAGGGTAGCAACAAAGGGTCTGCTATATGTTTATGTGAGGAAATTATAATTGAAATGACATCCGCAATTCTAGTGTGCAAACAGCTGGACATGGGAATGAATCTGTGGTGAAATGTTGAAAAAACGCAATGTACAGTACTTTCAATTAAAATGAAACAAATAGTTACATTTCCAATGTATGAAACATGTCATTACTGTATATTCATCTGTTGCTACTGCTTGCCAAGAGATGAGGTGAGTAATTGTCGAGGTTCACTAATTGTTATGCAGGTATCTACACAGTTTATGTTGGGAATTGTAATAACTGTTCTGATTGTAATCTACTGTCTTAATCTTAACTAAAGACAAACATTTATATGTCAGTTAACAACTTAAGTTGTGGTTTTCCATTAGTTGTACCTAAACACAGGTCGACTGGGGTCATGCATACAGTAGGTGTATCATTTTGTCAATTCATTAAAGTGTAGCCTATAGTTTTTAAGGCATAACTATTGTAGCATTCACAGCAAGATGTTAAACTCCATCCTCTGTACTGCTGCCTACAACACCACACTTTAGTCAGGAGTTTATTCACAGCATAATTCAGTCTCAACTGTTTTGATGTTATTATGTTTTGTATTGCTCTAAACGGTTTCAAAGCCCTTTTTGAAGATCTTGTTTTCCCTGGAAAGTGCAGCCATGAGCCAAATTCTGTATTTTGAGCTGAAAATGTGATCTCTCCAAACCTATGGCTTGCTTCATGAGGTGTAAGTGATCTTGAATACATTATTTATGACCTCCTTGTGCTGCAATTACGCTCAGTAGCGAGGCCCGCGAAAATGCCGGTGTTGTGCTAAAGAGTTCTTCAGCACAAAAGTACTTGTGCCCTCACACTTCAAATCAACTTTGATTAATGTCCATGTTTGTCCTGGAATGCAACATTTTACAGCAGAAGGAAATCGTGAGTAGCCCTGGGTCGATGCGACAACAGGAGGAGACTACACAGAGCGGAGCACAGCCTGTATCTGGGTGAGAGAGTACGTCAGGGTTTATAGATGGCATATTAACATTTGACAACATCAATACCCTTTTATTGATGTATTTTATCATGCCTCAGCCCTAGTGTAGTGAGTGAGATATTTGAAAATGAAATGTAAAGCCTTTATTAATGGAACTAAGGTTCTTACAACAGTAGGTCTACATGACCCATTGTGTCAATGAAGTGTGGACAAAATCAATTATTTAAAATCATTTTACTTTTTACTTTCAACACGTCAATAAAGACTTTATTTCACTGATGTAAATACAATTAAATCACCTCATTCATCCTTTATTGTGGTCATACCATACGTTTATCAAAATTAGGAAGGGTAGTGAGTAGAAAATGGGGGACCAAGTACCTTGATAGTGTTGAAAGACAATTGACACAATAAAAGCCTCTGTCAATTTTAACAGCGTCAGAACTCTAGTAGGTAAAAGGTCCAATTACTGTTTATTTTTGACCATTTTTATTGGAAACAAATAGTGTCTTGGTAGAAAGCTATTTCTCTGGCAAGAATTTAGCTTGGACTGTCTGGGAGTGGCCTAAGTGAGGGGCCTTATTGGAGAAACCTAATGAGAGGGATATCTAATCTAAAATCTAGCTGTTATTGGCAGAGAGGTTTGAAACTCTTTGTTATTGGCCTATTCACTTCTTGTAAAACAACTTGACCTTTCAGGCGGTCTTTTCAAACAGCTTTTACACTAAAACAGCATAACCATCATTTTCACAGTATTATTCCAACCTCATAGTGTGGAAATATAAAATACCTGAAAATTGTGTTTTTAACTGCACTGGGCCTTTAACATGAGTTAACCACTGTCCTTCAAAGTTGATCAACCCCACGCCAGTAAGATAAAACAGTGGCAACACATGAAGGGAAAGACACACAGACGCCAAGTAACCTTTCCAAACGGCAGACTGCTTGACATTTTAGGGACCTTGATTCAAACTTGGGAATAATAGTGGTTTTAATTATATGCATGTTTAAATGAGCAATTATTGATACAACCTAGTTGCATAAGCCCAGGGGATGGAAATGGCCGTCAAGACTGTTTAATTCATTTTTTTAAAGCTCCTTCAAGTACATTTCATTTTCATTATACCACCACAGTTGTGTTTTCTCTGATGGTGAGGGTTGCATCAGCTCACCTGCTCGTCTCTTGCTCTAGTGTGTGTGTGTGTGTGTGTGTGTGTGGTCACAAGCTGTATAGTTGGTATGTAGAGCTCTGTGTGGCCTTGTTGGTCAGCTCATGTGTTATTCATTGGAGTCTAGTTGTGCTGTTGGCTGGTATCATGCTCACCTGGTGACTTCCACAATTTCATTTTAGGTGGCTGCTGTGCTGTGTATTGTGAGATGGGTTTCCAAGAAATAATAAAAAGGTGAACATTTTGTCAACCTGTGTTATAATTTTGTATTATATTTGAACAGAGATAGCAAACTAGATGCATACACATGCTTTATTAAAATAAATTTTTCTGGGGAGGTACCTTTCTGCTCGTTTCTCTTGTGATTTGCTTATCTCTTTTTGGTTTTTTAATCCACAGCAAAACTCATGAATTCATGATTTTCATTACCAATGGTACATCAACTGAGCCAATGCTTTTCTGACCCAGCAAATTGCTGTCAAGTCCGTTTGAAATTTACTTCCTAAAATTATTCACATTTTTAATAATTCAACTACTGTGCCTTTATTGTTTTCTGTCATTATTGCTATGACCATAGCTAAGGTGGTTACAGTATATTGATCCCTAACAATAGCTCTTGTTCCATCAACATAACAGTAAAATGAATGTGTCCATTTCCAAAGCTGTTCTGTTTTGATTCAGCTACCCACTGAATTAGCTAAATGATTTGGGCAGAATATGTTATGCATCTAATACAATACACTATTGACACTTTTGCTTTAGACAAATATATTTTATGCCATCTTAATAACAGGTGTCTAAAAACCCCTTCCAACATCCATGTCCTGTGTCTGCATTACAGATGTAGAAGGTTTTTATTCAACATCAATACAGTGTGAGGGAAACATTGTACTGCGAGTTCTCTAATTATAATGCTGCTAACGTGTTATTTCCTCCCCACGTGGGATTACTTTCATCTTCCCCATTTAAGATACACATTCTGTTTGGATACTCAAATTACAAACCCTCTATTAAATCTGACTGCGCAAAAGGCATTGATCATAACCCCGATAGCTCCACTCCAACTTAGATTTAATTTGCACTTCCATTAATATCTATGAAACGTCCGATTGTCGTCTTCGGCATATTGATGGTATTGTAAGCCCTGCCTTCATATAATGTTCCCCAGCGGCTATGTGGAAATGTTACAGAGAATTAGGCCGAGGAGCAGGCTCAGTGGAACTGGCACAGCACTCAGAAATTCATTATCCTAATAAATAGAAAGAAATGAGGGATGGAGAATCTTAAGATACATTTATCTTCCCCACAAAAAGCCCTGAATCTGGCTTGAGTGGAGGATTCAAACTTATGCACTTCTCATTATTGCTGCCTGTGCACCCAAGGGTGTTCTCAAGACCCTAAGACATCTTTTTTTTAAAGGCCTGGTGATTCAATAGAAAAGCAATCACTTAGCACCTCTCCATCATAAGGCATTCAGCTTGCTGGGGTATTTGGATACACATGGCTGCATCTTTTAAGCACCCTGGTTGATTATTACATTAATGAGCAATACGTCCTAGAAATGCTTTATTAGAATAAAATGAGGTTAATTTTATTTTGCTGCAGTTGATTCGGTGACTTCCTTGGCTGACACTACAGTATCAAACTGAAAGCTTTTAGTTAGATTTGTTATTTTGATGAATGAGTTCCTACCTCTGTCTTTTGTACTGTGTGTTTATCCCTGGTTGAGATCTAGACATGTTTTGTCCATAGGGACCACACCACTGGGGCCTGAAGAGATGAATTATGCTGTCATTATGAAATCATGAAGTTACAATAATGTTAGCTGCTGAGGTGTTTACAGGTGTGTTGCTTCTCTGGAACCAGAGGAACACCCTACGAGGAGGAAATTGGACCTCTCGGTGGATGACACTGTAGTAGTGATTATAATTAGCAACATATCTGAAAGGCCTTTTTACATACATACATACGTGCTTCCTATACCTCTGCTTTGGCACTGCTTTGGTTGGTTTCTATGATCTATTGGCAGATTATTATTCATATTTTGTTTTGTTCATTTTCAAAGGAGATTCCGCTTCATTATGGTTCTGCCATAGTGATTCATTTGCAGGTCATTAAAAGAAAACCGTATCTTCTGAAAGCGTTGGGCTGCTCAGGTGGCGATGCCTGTGAAGGGAGACACGTCGTAAATAAAGCCAGCTACATTTCAAATGCCATAAGTAGGGGCACCTCAAATCCTTGCATGATTGCAGACATTTAACTTATGCATGTCTAAAGGAGAACTCATTAACATTCGAGGAGCACTCATCTGTGTGGCGGGATCGTTCCGTAGGCCTCATATTGAACATGTTTATTCTGGCTACACAACATGGTTACATCACATTCAGTAACCTCTCTCACTGCATTTGAGACATTGAACATGTAACTCTCATAAAGGTGTATGAGAATATGATATAATGATTGTGTGCTGTGATGGAAAACAATTGACTAAATTAGTGGTTATATTATGGTGTAACACAGGAACTCAAAGATCTGAGTGTTAAATGAATAACCATTTATTTGATTGTAGGTGTATCTTGCATGCTATATGTAATATGTTCACATATGATCACACAAAACAATTGCCTCCTACAATTTGACCAGTCTTATGTTTATTTGTAAAGAGTTTTTGAATGTCAGTAGTATCATAATCTCTTTAGACTAGGATTTCCTAAACTCGGTCCCGGGGTCACCCCTGGGTGCACATTTAGTTTTTTGCCCTAGTTCTACACAACTGATTCAAATAATCAACTCATCATCAAGCTTTGATTATTTGAATCAACTGTTGAGTGCTAGGGCAAAAACCAAAACGTGTGCTGTGGGGGGGGCTAGGACCGAGTTTGGGAAATCCTGCCTTAGGCATTCCTCAGTATCTTTGGAGCCTCTGAATCATGCATGACAGATACTCAATAATAATTGGCGTGGATTGCCTCTGACAACAGTCTGTATCTGACAGCTGCTTTGTTCTGTGGTCAGATCTCATATTTAACACATCAAAGAGTGTGTCTGCTTCACACACCACATCTGACACCACATCTAACACCACATCTGACACCACATCTAACACCACATCTAACACCACATCTGACACCACATCTAACACCACATCTGACACCACGGACAAGCACAGCTGATTCTACTTGTCAACTAATCATCAACCCCGTGACAAGTTGAATTTAGTGTGTTTGTCTGGGGCTTCAACCAAAATGTGTACTCTTGGGGGTACTGGAGAACCGGAGTTAGGAACCACTGCTCTATAGAATACATCATCAAGGTGCATATATTATGCTCTGTGCAAATTGGATAACCATTTAACAGCTAGCTTGTCTTCTAATGAGTATGATATACTGTACTCAAGATATGGTGGAAGACGTGATTTCAATGTACAGTAGCAGCTATACTCAGATGTTTTTTATGATACATTTGTTCTTTCCGAACTGGATGACAGTATGTCTAAACTGCTCCATGACATTTAAACTTAAAACCAAAGGCATCTGGATTCCGTAACAGTCATGAACATGACAACAAGCGCATTCCCTGAGGGGAATCACAAGCCCTTTTACAGTAGGTCTGTGTATATTTGCAGGGGTTGAAAGGTGAATAGGAGTAGTTATGCCATGCTCATCAGCAGAATAATGGAAGATACGGGAGAGATCGATCTGCAGCTAATGCAATTCTCATTATTTCTTTGAACACATTCTCCAGAGGAGAGGCACTTAGGAGGTACCTGGCTTTAGGACAGTGTTAGCTGTTCCTTCATAAGCCCTGGGAAGCTGCTCTCCACTGCTGACTGGAACGAGGCAAGGCAGTGCCTCTTTAATGACTCCAAGTTAAATACTGCATTTAGTGGGACGTATAAAGAGAGAGGCTCTTTTTCTGTAGGCAGCATCCAGCGTTTTGATGTCTCTAACAAGAACACAATAAATTGTTCCTCATTATTCAGTAATTAACTCCAATGCGCCAGGTCCCCATCCCCCTGCGCCACACTCTAAATCACCCTCTCCTCCCCCTCCTTCTTCTGCTACACAGCTCTTTAATATCCTCTACACTGTGAAGACAGGAGGGGAGGGGATGGGGGCCAAGGCGAGTTTGATGTCGTCCATCATCCCCTGCCATGTTTGCCGACCCCAAACTAAATTCAACTTCCCTCCCTACCCCTCCTCCATTTCCCTTACCCACCCCTTACAGAGGTCTGTGCCCCAACTACAGTATGGGACAACACCTAGTGGAGTGTTAGGGCCCCCCAACCTGGGAAGATACCATGGGCATCAGTTACGTTCGGTGAGGGGGACTGTGATGATGAGATAGCAGTGTTTTTCTACTATCAGGCGATCATCACTACGCCTCCAGCCTTCATTCAGTAGTCAGTACATGAGATTTTCCCTTCCTCCTCCTGCTCTTAATTGTTAAAATGAGGCCATTAATTGGAGGCTGAGTCAAATCACCTGTCATTTCAGATGGGAATCAGCTGCTGATTGAAAGGTATCATAAAAGTCTGCCCAGGGCCTGGTTGGTACGCCTGTGCCTGCTGGGAGGGAGCTCCTTTTGTGCCTTGGCACACGCAGCCCACAGGCCCAGAGCTCACTCTACTTTCTCTACTGTAGATTGGGCCTGTGCTTTTGAGTGACACAGATCCACACACATGGCCCAAATATAGATTCAAGAAAGGCAGTAGTGTCAGGCTCAATTCCTGGAGGATGCTGTGGGAGTGTTAGTTTCTACTGCTCCAGTGCCTCTAGCCTAATTGGGTAGGATGCACATAGCACACACATGCCATTCCTCAAAGAGTAAGGTCAAGTTCATTTAAAGGAGTAATAGTGAAATCAGACATGTAAACTAAACTGAGACAATAGCAAAAGTACAATCCACAAAATGCTTTTACATGTTCCTGTAATCATCTACAATGACCTTTCTCTGAAGCACAGCAGTTGTCGAAAATAAGGATTGTGCATTCTTCAATATGGGTGTAATTTGAGATAAAAAGGAAAGATTTTGACAGAGGAAATACAGGGCCTAATGAGAAACACATGCATCAACATTTGTGTCAGCAATGACGTATACCCAACCAACACACCCAACCAATCTTCACTTCTCCGACGGATACATTTTGCACTTCAAGGTACAGTAAGCAGTACCTAAATGCACTTATAATGTTCCATTTGTTTTTTTAAATCACAGTGAAAATGTTGTCAATATTACCACAGAAAGAACATAAGAAAAACATACCTAAATGATTCCAATGGCACAGTGCTACATAAAGCCTTTGAAAGGAACACATCTCCAGGGAAGACATCTCCACACGGACTGAATCTTGAGAAAGAGAACACGAGATGCTGACAAACCCGCAGTTTGAAATAAAAAAAACGACTAAACACATTATGTTAATATTTAATGTTGCTTTTCCTCAGGAGGCCACTCTGAGTTGCATTAGGGCTGTGTGAGAGGGTCTGAGGGGAGGTTTTATTAGGGCTGTGTGAGAGTGTCTGAGGGGAGGTTTTATTAGGGCTGTGTGAGAGGGTCTGAGGGGAGGTTTTATTATGGCTGTGTGAGAGTGTCTGAGGGGAGGTTGTATTAGGTCTGTGTGAGGGTCTGAGGGGAGGTTTTATTAGGGCTGTGTGAGAGTGTCTGAGGGGAGGTTTTATTAGGGCTGTGAGAGGGTCTGAGGGGAGGTTTTATTAGGGCTGTGTGAGAGTGTCTGAGGGGAGGTTGTATTAGGGCTGTGTGAGAGGGTCTGAGGGGAGGTTTTATTAGGGCTGTGTGAGAGTGTCTGAGGGGAGGTTGTATTAGGGCTGTGTGAGAGGGTCTGAGGGGAGGTTGTATTAGGGCTGTGTGAGAGGGTCTGAGGGGAGGTTTTATTAGGGCTGTGTGAGAGGGTCTGAGGGGAGGTTGTATTAGGGCTGTGTGAGAGGGTCTGAGGGGAGGTTGTATTAGGGCTGTGTGAGAGGGTCTGAGGGGAGGTTTTATTAGGGCTGTGTGAGAGGGTCTGAGGGGAGGTTGTATTAGGGCTGTGTGAGAGGGTCTGAGGGGAGGTTGTATTAGGGCTGTGTGAGAGGGTCTGAGGGGAGGTTTTATTAGGGCTGTGTGAGAGTGTCTGAGGGGAGAATGTATTAGGGCTGTGTGAGAGTGTCTGAGGGGAGGTTGTATTAGGGCTGTGTGAGAGGGTCTGAGGGGAGGTTTTATTAGGGCTGTGTGAGAGTGTCTGAGGGGAGATTGTATTAGGGCTGTGTGGGAGTGTCTGTGGGGAGATTTTATTAGGGCTGTGTGAGAGTGTCTGAGGGGAGATTGTATTAGGGCTGTGTGAGAGGGTCTGAGAGGAGGTAGTATTAGGGCTGTGTGAGAGGGTCTCAGAGTAGGTTGTATTAGGGCTGTGTGAGAGGGTCTGAGGGGAGGTTGTATTAGGGCTGTGTGAGAGGGTCTGAGGGGAAGTTGTATTAGGGCTGTGTGAGAGGGTCTGAGGGAGGTAGTATTAGGGCTGTGTGAGAGGGTCTCAGAGTAGGTTGTATTAGGGCTGTGTGAGAGGGTCTGAGGGGAGGTTGTATTCGAGCTGTGTGAGAGTGTCTGAGGGGAGGTTGTATTAGGCCTGTGTGAGAGGGTCTGAGGGAGGTTGTATTAGGGCTGTGTGAGAGGGTCTGAGGGGAGGTTGTATTAGGGCTGTGTGACAGGGTCTGAGGGGAGGTTTTATTAGGGTCTGAGCTGTGTGAGAGGGTCTGAGGGGAGGTTGTAGGGCTTGTATTAGGGCTGTGTGAGAGGGTCTGAGGGGAGGTTGTATTAGGGCTGTGTTACAGGGTCTGAGGGGAGGTTTTATTAGGGCTGTGTGATAGGGTCTGAGGGTCTGAGGGGAGGTTGTATTTGGGCTGTGTGAGAGGGTCTGAGGGAAGGTTGTATTAGGGCTGTGTGAGAGGGTCTGAGGGGTTGTAGGTTGTATCTAGGGCTGTGTGAGAGGGTCTGAGGGGAGGTTGTATTAGGGCTGTGTGAGAGGGTCTGAGGGGCTGTGTGAGAGGGTCTGAGGGGAGGTTGTATTCGGGCTGTGTGAGAGTGTCTGAGGGGAGGCTGTATTAGGGCTGTGTGAGAGGGTCTGAGGGGAGGTTGTATTAAGGCTGTGTGCTCTGGAGGAAGAGCCTGCATCACAAGAATAAAGCGATTGGGGCCTCAAACTCCAAAGAAAAACTCACATCCGATTAGAGAGCAGAGATGCATGTCAACATGCCAGCTAACACAGCAGATAATAAGATAAACTTTGTTTAATGCAAGTCTAGCATCACTAAACACAATAATGGAAAATTATCCCAGCACATCATTATACAACCACAATAACAAAGCCGATGTTAAAAGATTAGACTCTTTGCACACGTGATGTGAGTTCAGCTGTGAACAGTGGTGAGACGTGCAATATAATGGGTTAACACTATTCTGTGAGCAGCCATTTAACCGCATGCATGTGGTACAGTACAAAGCAATGACAGCCACTTGACCTCCTCCTGGACTGAGCTGGGACATCTAGCTGGGACATCCTGTGAACCAGGGCTCTAAAAGACAGGCCATTTGGATGTGATTAAAATGTATTACAGATCCTAAAACCCATGCTGCTCCCCAAGCTATCAGGTAATTTGAAAGAGTTCCAGCGAGTTTAAGACGGGCAGATGTTTTCAGTTTAAGCCAAGCATCTGTTTATGCAGACACACTTCACGTTTAAAAAACCCACAAAGGACCTTCAATAGATTTTATGGTGCAGTATTAGTTGGAGTAGTCAGCTTTGTAATTGTGCCGCTGCAGTTAATAAGCAAATTGGTCACAAGCAGCGTTCTCATTCTGCACAAAATGCTTACTATACATGGTCATTAGGTGTCTGCATACAGTGTTACTATTTGTTCTACTGTACTGCGGTCTAGGCAGGAGTGTCACCAATTTAATTTTAGCATACCGTGGTTAAGTTCTTTTAAAACGTCAAGATCTAGTTTTCATACAATAGTTTAGCCTAAGGTTCAAAATCAAAGGCTTTCGTGTTTTTTCACAAATATTCTCCATATGCATTTTCATATAAACCAGTATGACTTCGTAACTCTCAGCAAACAATACAACAGTTTTACATGAGCTCAGTGTCTCAGACAACTGGGCTGTGACTTTCTTCTTGTTTGTACAGCAGGATTACACTGTTGGTCCTCACATCTGATAACAGAAAATAAATGTTTAGCGAGTAGAGAAACATAATAACCCTCGGTGTGCATGGTGGTGAAGAGTAGACGCGACCTATCTGCCTGACCTCCCAGAGAAACATAATAACCCTCGGTGTGCATGGTGGTGAAGAGTAGACGGGACCTATCTGCTTGACCTCCCAGAGAAACATAATAACCCTCGGTGTGCATGGTGGTGAAGAGTAGACGGGCCCTGTCTGCCTGACCTCCCAGAGAAACATAATAACCCTCGGTGTGCATGGTGGTGAAGAGTAGACGGGACCTATCTGCTTGACCTCCCAGAGAAACATAATAACCCTCGGTGTGCATGGTGGTGAAGAGTAGACGGGCCCTGTCTGCCTGACCTCCCAGAGAAACATAATAACCCTCGGTGTGCATGGTGGTGAAGAGTAGACGGGACCTATCTGCCTGACCTCCCAGAGAAACATAATAACCCTCGGTGTGCATGGTGGTGAAGAGTAGACGGGCCCTGTCTGCTTGACCTCCCAGAGAAACATAATAACCCTCGGTGTGCATGGTGGTGAAGAGTAGACGGGCCCTGTCTGCCTGACCTCCCAGAGAAACATAATAACCCTCGGTGTGCATGGTGGTGAAGAGTAGACGGGCCCTATCTGCCTGACCTCCCAGAGAAACATAATAACCCTCGGTGTGCATGGTGGTGAAGAGTAGACGGGACCTATCTGCCTGACCTCCCAGAGAAACATAATAACCCTCGGTGTGCATGGTGGTGAAGAGTAGACGGGACCTATCTGCCTGACCTCCCAGAGAAACATAATAACCCTCGGTGTGCATGGTGGTGAAGAGTAGACGGGCCCTGTCTGCCTGACCTCCCAGAGAAACATAATAACCCTCGGTGTGCATGGTGGTGAAGAGTAGACGCGACCTATCTGCCTGACCTCCCAGAGAAACATAATAACCCTCGGTGTGCATGGTGGTGAAGAGTAGACAGGCCCTATCTGCCTGACCTCCCAGAGAAACATAATAACCCTCGGTGTGCATGGTGGTGAAGAGTAGACGGGCCCTGTCTACCTGACCTCCCAGAGAAACATAATAACCCTCGGTGTGCATGGTGGTGAAGAGTAGACGGGCGCTGTCTACCTGACCTCCCAGAGAAACATAATAACCCTCGGTGTGCATGGTGGTGAAGAGTAGACGGGCCCTGTCTGCTTGACCTCCCAGAGAAACAGATGATGCATTACTTCATGCTGCTCTTGCTGTGTACTTTACCTGGAGAGAGTGAGATACCCACCAATACTCCAGTGTCCATGTACTATTATATGACAAGGACCCATTTCAGATTGAAGTGATCCACACAGTCAGCCGCCACTTGAGAGGACCATCTTCACAAACAGAGTTCGATGGGAACTACACGGACAAGTGTCCTAGACATGTCCTAGACATGCCATCTCCAACTGTTTCTGTGGTAACAATGACACTACATTGAAATAGACCTGTGAACACGAAAGGCTTTAAGATTTTTTAGCATTTCAGAAAAAAAGAAAAAGGAACTGACATGCAGAAGCTGAGGTGTCTGTTGGTGTACAACACTTCAGGGGTGGAATCCACAACCCTCGGAGCAGGCATTGTCCACTGTGTACCTCACTGTTCTCTGCAGTTAGGACCTCAGCACATAGGCTTAGATATGCTAACACATACAATACTACACATGCAACAAGCTAGGTCAATGTCGTGCTGATACAAGGTAACTAGTAAAGGTCATGGTTTGACCCGTCTAAAGGTCATGGTTTGACCCCTCTACCATCCTTCAGTGAATGCAAGTCCATGATGAAAAGGATTATTTATTTTGTTCATAGAGGTTGAAGAGCAGCCATTCTCTCTTAACTGCAAGGTGTGGCTGACTGTTAAAAGCATTGTAAATTCCCAGTTCAACATCAGTCCAGGTCCCCAAGTTAGCAGCATATTCTTAGGCCTATTTGTTGAACATATGCTGTGCCATGACTGCAGGTTCGCCCTAGCTTAGCCTCCTTCTTCTTCAGCCCATAACGTTAAAGATAGCTAGCGATAACAGATCTCAGAAAGCTCCATAGCCAGCTCCAGAAACTCACCTGTCTCTTGACAGGTGTCAAACAGGCCACAGTCAAAGTCAAAGTTACAGTTGCAGTCATTGCTAGGTATGGCCTCCACTGAGGAGGAGTACTGTCTGTAGGAAGGGCAGCAGCAATAGGTGACTTCATCACAGGAGTTTGGCAACATAAGGAACAGATCGTAGAACCTACAGAAGAGGCAGTTGAGGACAATCCCTGCACAGTCAGCTGAGAGGAAGAGGGAAAAACATGGGAGAACATTAAGAGCGATCAGATTCTAGTACAACATTAAACTATACATAGATAATGCTGAGCCCTTTAACTTTAGAAGTTTTTCATTTTTATTTAATTAATAACTGAAATTAGGACATACTATGAATGTATTAAGGACATTATATTCCCAAAAATGTGACAGGAAAATGTTATCTCCTAAAAAAAAATGCAGCCCAGACAATCCATAACTGTGACCCATTTAAAAGTCTGTGCTGTAATAAATGCTTCCAACAGCCAGCCCCTATACCTTGGGATTTGTCTTCAGGACATAGATCGACTGTGCTCCTAAAAGACCTGCATGCTGTCAGTCCTCACTTATTGTTTCGAACATTTTAAAAGCTTCCACGCTCTCCCTGGGCTTTCCTTTACACATGCATAATTTAGCAAATCACCTCTCACTCCCTTACAGGGAGACAACTGAGGAAGCTGTTTGGAGACGTAATCAATTACCATCAGCCTCTATGGGTCTTCCACTAGGAACATTCTAAAGTTGCACCGTGGCTGCTCTGAAACAACGTGCTGTGGGTCTTCCCAGCACCCTTGGCAAAAATGCTACCCCCTGGGTGCCATTTAACATGAGGTCACTGGGCTAAAATGATGACCATGAAGTGACAGCAATAATGTGGGTTGTTGTTGAGAAATGCATTGGGAGTTGGTCTTTATGACTGTTTATCAGTTAGAATTAGGAGATAATGCTATAATATAAACAGCTTTGCAACACACAAGTGCAGTATAACTAGCTATGCAACATATGCCAGGCTATTTGGATAAGTGTCCAAATACATTCTATAAACAAATATAACTTTCATAATCTATCCCATACACCAACATCTCTTCAACCATGTAGTGAAACATCATTTTGAATCAATTGCTTAATAAATATGTATCTAATCAGTGCATCGCAATTTTTCTTATCAATGTTTTAAATAATTAAAGTACATATGCAATCAATTGTGTTGCTTCATTAAGTGACACATCTTTACATTATAGGATTTTCTTCTACTGTCATTTCTGTATCTGAATTATTCACACATTTTAATAATGTATAATAAAAATGCATTTAAACATGCTTACAGCAGAGTAAAATATTAAGCTAGTAATAGGTCGCATTTTAAATTCTTACTAAGTAGTGGGCTACAGACATCAACCTGTAGTCTGTGGCTTGACCATACAGGATGTGAATTAAGTATACAGCTTTGTCTTGAGCTGCTGCACGTCCTATTGATAATGTCCTGACTACCTGTTTCTAGAAGACAATTTCCATGAAACAGAGACCAGTGTTAGGGGAACTTTGTCTTTGTCACTTGGACTGTGGTGTGTATTATAACATTTGAATTGTTCAATCATGAGGCTGGTGTGAATGCAACTTGTGTGACTTACCTCCTGTGTCCGTCTGATGAGAGGAGGTGGAGAGAGAGTCTGATGAGGAGGAGTTCCTGCTGTACTTGTTCACAGTGAAAAGAGAAGTGGAGCTGTCCTTCTCCCTGGGCAGCTGAGGATCATGGGAGGCCTGGTCTGTGTCAGCCTTCCCTGGATCTGGCTCGTTCTCTGGAATGACGCTCAGCTTCCGGACACTGACTGGGGCCTCGCTAAGAACCTCCCCTATCAAACAGGAAATAATATATTCTGAGTATCCACACAATTGAGTATTAATTCCACCCATGCGCACGCACACACACAACTCTTTGGGGGGGACATAATATAATTTGTTATTTTTCATTTTCAGAATGTGGGTGGGACATGTCCCTCCCGTCCTCAGTGAAAGTTGTGCCCCTGTCCGTTTCCATTAAAATAAACTGTCATTCACAAAATACTTAACAGGGAAGCAGGATAAACTGAAAAACAATGTAGCAATCCAGTGGGGGAAATGATTGATTGAAAACTCTTATAAAGAGTTTAGATTGAATAAGCTCCCTTGAACTTGACAACTGTCCATATTCCCCAGCACAGAATAACATCTAGGCTTGGTTTGAAACTATCCTCTATTGCAGCATAGTTTCCACAGCATCAATCTACACAGTGATGAAACCAGACATGCACGTCCAGCTGTTAGGGGCTTTAGCAGGTACCACTCTACAGTTTGGTTCCACTCTATCTTGTGATAGAGATGTGTGGTGGTCTAGGTAATTCAGTATAATTTCAGTACCTTGTAGTGTGCAAACTAGGATCACCTTCATGAATCTCCAAGCTGACAAGGCAAAAATCTGCCGTTCTGCCCCTGAGCAAGGCAGTTAACTCATTGTTCCCCAGGTGCCGTTCGACGTGGATGTCGATTATGGCAGCCCCCGACCTCTGATTCAGAGGAGTTGGGTTAAATGCGGAGACACATTTCACTTGAAAGCATTCAGTTGTACAACTGACTAGGTATCCCCCTTTCCCATTATGGGGTTGAACACTATTAGTGCTAACATTACTTAGAACTTTGCTGTATGTCTATATTTCCCAGCAATGCTAATCACTGAGAAGTGGTAGGAAGTGTTTATTTGTAACTTGTTCAATGTGCACAACTTATTTATTCTGAAAGCTAAGCCGCAGTGATGTACTGTATATCCCAGTTTTGGTATATTTCACTTTGATTCTGATGATCTCATCAGTTGTATCTCCAGTTTTACAGGGAACAGAATAGTTGATCAAGCTGCTTTTCACAGACCGATTTCAATGCTTATTCCCTGTTTATTTTTCTACCACCTATTCTAAATTGCTTATTTACCATAACTTTTGTCTCCCTTTTATTTAACATTTAATGTCCTATGATTTATTAACATATTGGACACATTTTCCAAACAGGAATACACATTATTTTTTCTATACTAAGTAGTCAAAAGGAGATATAGTAGGAAAATGCATGGAGTTACAGAATCAATGAAGTCTGCCGTGTACCAGAGCTGAAAATCATTGAGATGCCCCTGGGTAAGCTAATAAATGAGGTAACTACTGCAGCTGGTCTGTGCCCATTAGCTAATAGAGAAATAAGGCCTGCAGGCATGAGATACATTTTTTAACTGTTGCCTCCATGCTACACTTTCTACAATGCCTCTTTCAGAAGCTTTTTTCATGGAAAGTTGGGATGGAACTAGCTGCACTACATGACCAAAGTATGTGGACACCTTTTAACAGCCTCCACTCTTCTGGGAAGGCCTTCCACTAGATGTTGGAACATTGCTGCGGAGATTTGCTTCCATTCAGCCACAAGAGCATTAGTGAGGTCGGCTGCTGATGTTGGGCTATTAGGCTCTCAGTCAGCATTCCAATTCATCCCAAAGATGTTCGATAGGTTTGAGGTCAGGGCTCTTTGCAGGTCAGTCAAGTTCTTCCACACCGATCTCGACAAACCATTTCTTTATGGACCTCGTTTTGTGCTCGTGGGCATTATCATGCTGAAACAGGACACTGCCTTCCCCAAACTGTTGCCACAAAGTTGGAAGCACAGAATCATCTACAATGTTATTGTATGCTGTAGTGTTAAGATTTCCCTTCACTGGAACTAAGGGGCCTCGCCCGAACCATGAAAAACAGCCCCAGTCCATTATTCCTCCTCCAACAAACTGTTGGCACTATGCATGGGGGCAGGTAGCGTTCTCCTGGCATCCCCCAAACCCAGATTAGTCTGTTGTACTGCCAGATAGTGACGTATGATTCATCACTCCAAAGAATTCATTTCCATGCTCCATAGTCCAATGGCATCGAGCTTTGCACCACTCCAGCCGACGCTTGGCATTGCGCATGGTAATCTTAGGCTTGTTTGAGACTGCTCGGCCATGGAAACCCATTTCATGAAGCTCCCGACAAACATCTACTGTGTTGACGTTGCTTCCAGAGGCAGTTTGGAACTCGGGAGTGAGTGTTGCAACCGAGGACAAATGATTTTCATGCACTACGCGCATCAACACGCTGCGGTCCCATTCTGTGAACTTGTGTGGCCTACCCATGATGGTGCCACATTGAAAGTCACTGAGCTCTTCAGTAAGGCCATTCTACTGCCAATGTTTGTCTATGGAGATTGCATGACTGTGTGCTCGATTTTATACACCTGTCAGCAACGGGTTTGGCTGAAAAAGCCAAATCCACTAATTTGAAGGGGTGTCCACATACATTTGTATATATAGTGTATGTAGTAGTGCAGCCTGGTCTCGTAGACTAGACGGAACATAATAAAGGTAAATCTGGGAATTTCTAATGAGTATGATATCTTACATTTGGTTCGGTTAGATAAGACAGATGATTACATAAGACTACATAAAAAATTAAAGTTATTTTTTGGGGGGGTTGGTCGAATCTCATCAAAGTTGCGAGTTTGAATCTCATCATGGACAACGTTAGCATTTTAGCTAATTAGCAACTTTTCACCTACTTTTTAGCTACTTTCCAACTAAACTCCCTTTTCAGGACCCTGTCTTTCAAAGATAATTCGTAAAAATCCAAATAACTTCACAGATCTTCAATGTAAAGGGTTTAACACTGTTTCCCATGCTTGTTCAATGAACCATAAACAATTAATGAACATGCACCTGTGGAATGGTCACTAAGACACGAACAACTTACAGACGGTAGGCAATTAAGGTCATAGTTATGAAAACTTAGGACACCAAAGAGGTCTTTCTGCTGACTCTGAAAAACACCAAAAGAAAGATGTCCAGTGTCCCTGCTCATCTGTTTGAACGTGCCTTAGGCATGCTGCAAGGAGGCATGAGGACTGCAGATGTGGCAAGGGCAATAAATTGCAATGTCCGTACTGTGAGACGCCTAAGACAGCGCTACAGGGAGACAGGACGGACAGCTGATCGTCCTCGCAGTGGCAGACCACGTGTATTGGTACATTGATTACCAATTGGTACATCGAAACATCACACCTGCGGGACAGGTACAGGATGACAACAACAACTGCCTAAGTTACACCAGGAGTGCACAATTTCTCCATCAGTGCTCACTTCCCCGGTAATGGACGGGGTAATGGACCCATTGCATCCCCCTGAAAGCATTAAAAAAACATTTAAAAAATCTGCACCTGCTAGCCCGTTCAATCACCAGGCACACAGCTTAACAGTGCAATAACAGAGAAATGAGCCCGGATCTCAATCCCATTGAGCACGTCTGGGACCTGTTGGATCGGAGGGTGAGGGATAGGGCCATTCCCCCCAGAAATGTCCAGGAACTTGCATGTGCCTTGGTGGAAGAGTGGGGTAATATCTCACAGCAAGAATCGGCAAATCTGGTGTAGTCCATGAGGAGGAGATGCACTGCAGTACTTAATGCAGCTGGTGGCCACACCAGATACTTAGTCTAACTTTTAGTTTTGACCCCCCCACCCCCTTTGTTCAGGGACACATTATTCCATTTCTGTTAATCACATGTCTGCGGAACTTGTTCAGTTTATGTCTCAATTTTTTAATCTTGTTATGTTCATACAAATATTCACGCATGTTAAGTTTGCTGAAAATAAACACAGTTGACAGTGAGAGGATGTTTCTTTTTTGCTGAGTTTACTTAGCATGTTAGCTAGCTTTAACCCTTTTAGCTAACCCTTCAACTAAACCTAACTAAACCTAACATAACCTTAACCCTTTAACCTAACTCCTAAACTTAGCGCTTACCTTGCGGAAGACACAACAGTGGTAGGCTTGATTACCAACAACGACGAGACGGCCTACAGGGTGAAGGCCCTCCGAGTGTGGTGTCAGGAAAATAACCTCACACTCAACGTCAACAAAACTAAGGAGATGATTGTGGACTTCAGGAAACAGCAGAGGGAACACCCCCCTATCCACATCGATGGGACAGTAGTGGAGAGGGTAGTAAGTTTTAAGTTCCTCGGCGTACACATCACAGACAAACTGAATTGGTCCACCCACACAGACAGCATCGTGAAGAAGGCGCAGCAGCGCCTCTTCAACCTCAGGAGGCTGAAGAAATCCGGCTTGTCACCAAAAGCACTCACAAACTTCTACAGATGCACAATCGAGAGCATCCTGTCGGGCTGTATCACCGCCTGGTACGGCAACTGCTCCGCCCACGACCGTAAGGCTCTCCAGAGGGTAGTGAGGTCAGCACAACGCATCCCCGGGGGCAAACTACCTGCCCTCCAGGACACCTACACCACCCGATGTCACAGGAAGGCCATAAAGATCATCAAGGACAACAACCACCCGAGCCCCTGCCTGTTCATCCCGCTATCATCCAGAAGGCGAGGTCAGTATAGGTGCATCAAAGCTGGGACCGAGAGACTGAAAAACAGCTTCTATCTCAAGACCATCAGACTGTTAAACAGCCACCACTAACATTGAGTGGCTGCTGCCAACACACTGACTCAACTCCAGCCACTTTAATAATGGGAATTGATGGGAATTGATGTAAAATATATCACTAGCCACTTTAAACAATGCTACTTAATATAATGTTTACATACCCTACATTATTCATCTCATATGCATACGCATATACTGTACTCTATATCATCTACTGCATCTTTATGTAATACATGTATCACTAGCCACTTTAACTATGCCACTTTGTTTACATACTCATCTCATATGTATATACTGTACTCGACACCATCTACTGCATCTTGCCTATGCCACTCTGTACCATCACTCATTCATATATCTTTATGTACATATTCTTTATCCCCTTACACTTGTGTCTATAAGGTAGTAGTTTTGGAATTGTTAGCTAGATTACTTGTTGGTTATTACTGCATTGTCGGAACTAGAAGCACAAGCATTTCGCTACACTCGCATTAACATCTGCTAACCATGTGTATGTGACAAAATAAATTTGATTTTGATTTGAACCTCTAGTTTAGCTAATGTTAGCCACCTAGCTAGAATTCATAACATATCATACATTTTACAAATTCGTAACATTTACTGTAGAATGTTTAACAAATTCATAACATATTGAACGTTTTGCAAATGTGTAACATATAGTATGAAATGGGTGATGGATATCCACAAATTCATACATACCATATGAAATGTAACATATCATGCTAAATGAGTGTTTCGGATTTACATACAGAATAATACAAAATGCTCTGAGACTAGGTTGAGTAGTGTGTTCACTTGGCTGTATTGTATCAAGCCTACCATAATAGTTATATATGTAAATAATAAACAATGTCAGATATTTGACCTTGAGAACATTGCTTTTAGATATTTGCTTCAATACGGTAAAGTTAATTAGTTTTAGAAAACTTACCATCTCTTACCAAAGAGCATTTATTTCCCCCTTTCCTTTCCATTTCTTTTCCACGTTCTTCCTCTGTTCTGGTTTTCTGATCTGCCATCAGATCCATTGCTGCATAAATCACATATAGGCTGTATTAATAACACAGAATTGATTGAACATCGGTCAAAAACTTCAAATTACAGTTTTGGATAAACATTCATGCAGTGAAACAGTCAAGAGTTCAAAGGCATATTGCAAACATATCTACAAGTTAATGAAACTGTTCCAGCACTGTCTGTCTCTAGGATCACAAACCATCTGCTCATCCTTGAGATAACAGGTAGAATATGAAGGCAAGCAAGCATCAAATGTCAATCAATAGTTTTCTGCATCAAACCAATTCGTTGTGTGAATGAAAAGAAATGCAGTGTACCGTACCTGTGGAAACTGTCAGCAGATGGTCAGGCTCCTTGTGGACCGAATTCGCCGGGATCGTCATACACACATCATGCACTCCTGCAATCTCTCGCGCAAGTTCCATTTGGCATGACCCAGACCCACCCTATCATTATGATGACGTTTGCAAAAGGCTTATAGCAACCTCTCTGCGTATACAGCTAACTGAAGAAATACTTTCTGAAACCAGACTGTGAGTAGCCTACCAGTGTGTGAGAAATGAACGTGTCTCACGGCTGCAGGAGATGGCAAGATGGACAACAGTCTTATTTCAGACGAAGTCGGGTGTTTCATTTACAGCAGGGCTGTTCATTTCCGGTCCTGAATGGCCAAAACACTTCTGTTTTTCATCCTCTACTTCTAGGGCCAGCTCTAGCCTTTTGAAGGCCCTTAGCGAGATTTGGTTTTGAGGGGGGAATCCAAAACCACCTTGCGCAAAAGATGTTTGTGGTCCTCCTCTTGTCCTCTTGATGATGGAGAGAAAATAATTTATTTCAAAGTTAATTTCCTGAAATTCTACACATTTTACCATGGGCATAGAGACAATATGTCCATTTTAAAGGCCCAGTGCAGTCAAAACATCATTTGCCTGTGTTTTCTACACTGAACAACAATATAAACATAACGTGTAACAATTTCAAAGTTTTACTGAGTTACAGTTCACATAAGGAAATTAGTCAATTGAAATAAATTAATTAGGCCCTTAGCTCCTGAGTGGTGCAGTGGTCTAAGGCAGTGCATCTCTGTGCTAGAGGCGTCACTACAGACACCCTGGTTCGAATCCAAGCTGCATCACATGTGATTGGGAGTCCCATAGGGCAACACACAATTGGCCCAGCGTTGTCTGGGTTTGGCCGGTGTAGGCCGTCATTGTAAATAAGAATTTGTTCTTCACTGACATGCCTAGTTAAATAAAGGTTAAATAAAAAATAAAAAAATATGGATTTCACATGACTGTTTGTCACAGATACTTAAGAAAAAGTTAGGGGTGTGGATAAGAAAACCAGTCAGTATCTGGTGTGACCACTATTTGCCTCATGCAGCGTGACAAATCTCCTTCACATAGAATTGATTAGGCTGTTGATTGTGGCTTGTGGAATGTTGTCCCACTCCTCTTCAATGGCGGTGCAGAGTTGGTGGATACTGGATATATACGTTGATAAAGACCGTCCCAAACATGCTCAATGGTTGACATGTCAAGTGAGTATGCATGGAAGAAGTGGGACATTTTCAGCTTCCAGAAATTGTGTTCAGATCCTTGTGACATGGGGCCATGCATTATCATGCTGAATCATGAGGTGATGGCAGTGGATGAATGGCATCACGGTATCTCTGTGTTCAAACTCCCATCAATAAAATGCAATTACAGTTGAAGTCGGAAGTTTACATACACTTACAAAACTCGTTTTTCAACCACTCCACAAATTTCTTGTTAACAAACTATAGTTTTGGCAAGTCGGGTAGGACATCTACTTTGTGCATGACGCAAGCAATTTTCCAACAATTGTTTACAGACAGGTTATTTCACTTATCATTCACTGTATTACAATTCCAGTGGGTCAGAAGTTTACATACACTAAGTTGACTGTCCCTTTAAACAGCTTGAAAAATTCCAGAAAATTATGTCATGGCTTTAGAAGCTTCTGATAGGCTAATTGACAGAATTTCAGTCAATTGGGTGTACCTGTGGATGTATTTCAAGGCCTACCTTCAAACTCAGTGCCTCTTTGCTTCACAAAATCAAAAGATATCAGCCAAGACCTCAATTTTTTTTGTAGACCTCCACAAGTCTGGTTCATCCTTGGGAGCAATTTCCAAATGCCTGAAGGACCCACGTTCATCTGTACAAACAATATTACGTAAGTGTAAACACCATGGGACCATGCAGCCGTCATAACGCTCAGGAAGGAGACGCCTTCTATCTCCTAGAGATGAATGTACTTTGGTGCGAAAAGTGCAAATCAATCCCAGAACAACAACAGAGGACCTTGTGAAGATGCTGGAGGAAACAGGTACAAAAGTATCTATATCCACAGTAAAATTAGTCCTATATCAACATTACCTGAAATGCTGCTCAGCAAAGAAGAAGCCACTGCTCCAAAACCTATGGCTTGCAACTGCACATGGGGACAAATATTGTACTTTTTGGAGAAATGTCCTCTGGTCTGATGAAACAAAAATAGAACTGTTTGGCCATAATGACCATCGTTATGTTTGGAGGAAAAGGGGGAGGCTTACAGGCCGAAGAACACCATCCCAATCGTGAAGCACAGGGGTGGCAGCATCATGTTGTGGGCGTGCTTTGCTCCAGGAGAGACTGGTGCACTTCACAAAATTGCTGGCATCATGAGGCAGGAACATGATGTGGATATATTGAAGCAAAATCTCAAAACATCTGTAAGGAAGTTCAAGTTTGGTCACAAATGGGTCTTCCAAATGGACAATGACCCCAAGCATACTTCCAAAGTTGTGGCAAAATGTCTTAAGGACAACAAAGTCAAGGTATTGGAGTGGCCATAACAAAGCCCTGACCTCAATCATATAGAACATTTGTGAGCAGACTTGAAAAAGCATGTGCGAGCAAGGATCCTACAAACTTGACTCCGTTCCACCAGCTCTGTCAGTAGGAACGGGACAAAATTCATTAATTTATTGTGGGAAGTTTGTGGAAGGCTACCTGAAACATTTGACCCAAGTTGCACAATTTAAAGGCAATGCTACCAAATACTAATTTAGTGTATGTAAACTTCTGACCCACTGGGAATGTAATGAAATAAATAATAGCTTAAATAAATCCTTCTCTCTACTATTATTCTGACATTTCACATTTTTTAAATAAAGTGGTGATCCTAACTGACCTAAGACAGGGACATTTTTACTAGGACTAAATGTCAGGAATTGTGATAAACTGAGTTTAAATGTATTTGGCTAAGGTGTATGTAAACTTCCGACTTCAACTGTATGTTTGTTGTCTGTAGCTTATGCCTGCCCATACCATAACCACATAACCGCCATGGGGCACTGTGTTCACAAGGTTGACATCAGAAAACCACTTGCCCACACAACTTGCCCACACATCTGACATCTGCCCGGTACAGTTGAAACTGGGATTCATCCGTGAAGAGCACACTTCTCCAGCATGCCAGTGGCCATCGAAGGTGAGCATTTCACCCGTGAAGTCAGTTACGACACCGAACTGCAGTCAGGTCAAGACCCTGGTGAGGATGATGAACACGCAGATGAATTTACCTGAGATGGTTTCTGACTGTGCAGACATTCTTTGATTGTGCAAACACACAGTTTCATCAGCTCTCCGGGTGGCTGGTCTCAGATGGTCCCGCAAGTTAAGAAGCCAGATGTGGAGGTCCTGGGCTGGCGTGGTTAAACCTGTTCTGCGGTTGTGATGCCTGTGGGATGTATTGCCAAATTCTCTAAAACAACTTTTTTTGAGAAATGAGCATTCATTTCTCTGGCAACAGCTCTGGTGGACATTCCTGCAGTCATCATGACAATTGCAAGCTGCCTCAAGACATGTTTCATCTTTGGCATGAGACATTTGTCACATTGTTGTGTGACAAAACTGCACATTACTTTTGTAATTGTGGCCTTTTATTGTCCCCAGCACAAGGTGTACTTGTGTAATGATCATGCTTTTCAATCAGCTTCTTGATATGTCACACTTGTCAGGTGGATGGACTATCTTTGCAAAGGATAAATGCTCACTTACAGGGATGTAATCAAATTTGTGCCTAAAATCTCAGAGTAATAAGCTTTGTGTGCATTTAACATTTCTGGGATCTTTTATTTCAGCTCATGAAACATGGGTCCAACAATTTACATGTTGCGCTTATATTTTTGATCAGTATATATATATATATATATATATATATATATATATATATATATATATATATATATATCCATACTCTCAGGTTGGAATACTACTGTGAAATTGTGAACATGATGATAATGCCCTTTTAGTGTAAGAGCTGTTTGAAAAGCTCGCCAGAAATGTCAGCCTATTTTTCAGTCTCATGGCTTTCTGCCAATAGCAGCTAATTTTCAGTGTTCCTCCTCCCACTCAGACCACTCCCAGACAGTCCTAGCAAAATAAAAACTATCACAGTAAGGTACTTAATTGTTACCTAGAAATTAGTTGAGAATGAGATAAAAACGGTTGCATTGGACCTTTAAAGCAAGTTTTCTGCAATTCTACACATTTTGCTATGGGGTGGAGAGATTTTTTGTAGTTTTAAGAGCTAATTTCCTGCAATTCTGAACATTTTGCAATGACTTATGCAATGTTTATATGATATCTGAGTGAGAATGACTAACACAATCAATGGGGCCCCCTGGAGGTCGGGGCCCCTGGGCATGTGCCCTGCGTGCCCGATCGGTATTCGGCCATGATTACTACAAGTTTAGACCCTGCCTGCCTGTTCGACATTCGGCCATGATTACTACAAGTTTAGACCCTGCCTGCCTGGTCGATATTCGGCCATGATTACTACAAGTTTAGACCCTGCCTGCCTGGTCGGTATTCGGCCATGATTACTACAAGGTTAGACCCTGCCTGCGTGGTCGATATTCGGCCATGATTACTACAAGTTTAGACCCTGCCTGCCTGGTCGATATTCGGCCATGATTACTACAAGTTTAGACCCTGCCTGCCCGGTCGATATTCGGCCATGATTACTACAAGTTTAGACCCTGCCTGCCTGTTCGATATTCGGCCATAGACCCTGCCTGCCTGTTCGATATTCGGCCATGATTACTACAAGTTTAGACCCTGCCTGCCTGGTCGGTATTCGGCCATGATTACTACAAGTTTAGACCCTGCCTGCCTGGTCGGTATTCGGCCATGATTACTACAAGTTTAGACCCTGCCTGCCTGGTCGATATTCGGCCATGATTACTACAAGTTTAGACCCTGCCTGCCTGGTCGATATTCGGCCATGATTACTACAAGTTTAGACCCTGCCTGCCTGGTCGATATTCGGCCATGATTTCTACAAGTTTAGATAGCTGGCTACACTAACTACCAATCTAAAAATGTATGGTTAATTGAGTGACTGTCAGTGACTGACATAGCAAGAGAAGAACTGCTGATGCACAACAGGACTTAAAAATTGTGCCTTGTGTAATTCTACTATTCTTACTCTCAATAGTAAGTTCCTAATTCCTACTTGAATTGAACCGCACTGATTTACAGCAAGGCAATCAGTGGTTGGCAGTTGACTTGAATATACAGATGGATTCAGAAAAAAAGAAGAAAAGCTAGAACTATCTTGCAAAAACTCTTAGTTAAGATTACGTTATTGGTCAATTGCGAAATTTGACTTCCCCTTTTAACCCAACCCCTCTGAAAGACACATACATACACGTGTGTGTGTATTGTTTTGTAATGTTAGGTATTACTGCACTGCTGGAGCTAGAAGCACAAGCATTTTGCTGCACCTGCAAGTTTGTGTACGCGGGAGTAAATGAAGATACAATACCTTCAGAAAGTGTTCACACCCCTTTACTTTTTCCACATCTTGTTGTGACAAAGTGGGATTTTTTGTCAACGATCTACAGAAGATACTCTGTAATGTCAAAGTGGAAGAAAAATTCAACCATAAAAAAATACAAATAATGAAAAATTAAACATTAAGGTGCTTTATCTTGTTTTCAACCCCCTGAGCCAGTACATGTTAGAATTACATTTGGCAGCGATTAAAGCTGTGAGTCTTTCTGGGTAAGTCTCTAAGAGCTTTGTACACCTTGATTGTGCAATATTTGCCCGTTATTCTTTTTTAAATTCTTCAAGCTCTGTCAAGTTGGTTGATGGTTATTGCTAGACAGCCATTTTCAAGCAGATTTAAGTGAAAACTGTAACTGGGCCACTCAGGAATATTCCATGTCTTGGTAAGCAACTCTAGTGTATATTTGGTCTTGTTTTTAAGGTTATTGTCCTGCTGAAGGTGAATTTGTTTCCCAGTGTCTGTTGGAAAGAAGACTGAACCAGGTTTTCCTCTAGGATTGTTCCTGTACTTAGCTCTATTCCATTTCTTTTTATCCTAAAAAAAACTCACTAGTCCTTGACAATGACAAACATAGCCATAACATGATGCAGCCATGACCATTCTTGAAAATATGAAGAGTGGTACTCTCTGATGTGTTGGATTTGCCCCAAACATACTGTAACACTTTGTATTCAGGACATAAGCTAATTTCTTTGCCACATTTTTTGCAATTTTATTTTAGTGCCTTTTTGCAAATAGGACGCACATTTTGGAATATTTTTTATTTTGTCATTTAGGTTTGTATCGTAGAGTAATTACAATGTTGTTAATCCATCCTGAGTTTTCTCCTACCACAGCCATTATTATTATTAAAAAATATGTATTTAACCTTTATTTAACTAGGCAAGTCAGTTAAGAACAAATTCTTATTTACGGCCTAACCTGGCCAAACCCTAAACCGGACAACACTGGGCCAATTGTATGCCGCCCCATGGGACTCCCAATCACGGCCGGTTGTGATACAGCCTGGAATCGAACCAGGGTCTGTAGTGACGCTATAGCACTGAAATGCAGTGCCTTAGACCGCTCTGCCACTCGGGAGCCAAGATGTAGTAACTATTTTAAAGTCACCATTGGGCTCATGGTGAAATTCTTGAGCGGTTTCCTTTCTCTCTGGCAACCGAGTCTGGAAGGAAGGCTATATCTTTGTGGTGACTGGGTGTATTGATACACCATCCATGCAAGGATAGATTGAAATCGAGCTGCATTAACATTTCTCAGAGTTTACAAGCCATACCAATTTACACTAATTAGACTCACCATTAAAGTTGCATTTAAAATGATGCCCTGCTGTGTTTGCATTGGTTTAGAGCACAAGAGGCATGCTAATTGAAAAATTAAGATGCAAGCGTATTTGCCTACGTGGTTCCCATAATGCCTTGTTCAAATGGTAGGCCTAAATAGGACTCCCGAGGAGAACTTTTCTCATGTTTTAAACACACACACACACAGATGTGTAATTTAAATGATCTTTAAGTATACTAACGTATAACATGATTGTAACTATTAGTATTTCACTAAGACCAAGCTATGTGATTGTGTGTCATTCATAATTATTGTGATCTTCCCCATCAGTTGACTTGTTATCACTGTGACAGCTGGTTATCATATATCATATATCTATGTCAGTCATACATCAAGCAGGTGAGTATGCACAATTTAGCTTTCATTGAAGTGTTGACTACTTAATGTGAAATTAATGTGTGTTGTGTCTTAATGTGTTTTGGACCTGAGACTACAAAAAAGTCACAGTGGCTGACATGGCACCCATTAGAGCTTTCCTTAATGTATTGTGTGATGGCCTGGAGTCTGAGATCAAGTTCAGGTAAATTAGAGGACATCTAAATGGGAGTTTACCTACTGATTCACAGCACTTGTAATGCGCTCCATTATTTACAACAGTAAGCATGTATTTTTATTACTTTCTCTCTCTCTCTCTCTTTCTCTCTCTCTCTCTCTGTGTCTCTCTCTGTCTCTCTGTCTCTCTGTCTCTCTCTTTCTCTCTCTTTCTCTCTCTTTCTCTCTCTTTCTCTCTCTTTCTCTCTCTTTCTCTCTCTCTCTTTTTCTCTGTCTGTCTCTCGCTCTCTCTCTCTTTCCCTCTCTCTCTCTCTCTCTCTCTCTCTCTCTCTCTCTCTCTCTCTCTCTCTCTCTCTCTCTCTCTCTCTCTCTCTCTCTCTGTCTCTCTGTCTCTCTTTCTCTCTCTGTCTCTCTCTGTCTCTCTCTTTCTCTGTCTGTCTCTCGCTCTCTCTTTCTCTCTCTCTCTCTCTCTCTCTCTCTCTCTCTCTCTCTCTCTCTCTCTCTCTCTCTCTCTCTCTCTCTCTCTCTCTTTCTCTCTCTCTTTCTCTCTTTCTCTCTTTCTCTCTTTCTCTGTCTGTCTGTCTGTCTGTCTGTCTGTCTGTCTGTCTGTCTGTCTGTCTGTCTGTCTGTCTGTCTCTCTCTGTCTCTCTCTCTCTCTCTCTCTCTCTCTCTCTCTCTCTTTCTCTCTCTCTCTCTCTCTCTCGCTCTCTCTCGCTCTCTCTCGCTCTCTCTCGCTCTCTCAATCTCTCGCTCGCTCTCTCGCTCTCTCGCTCTCTCGCTCTCTCGCTGTCTCTCTCATCCCACTCTCTCTTTTTCTTTCTCCATCTCTCTTTCTCAGTGGTTATATGTGGTCATGATGACAGGTGTTTCATAGAAACAGTTGAATGGCCAGGGTTGTAGGAATGTTCAGCAGTCTCAATGTCATAGTTAACAGAACATAGGGTCAGAGGTGCATCTTGTCCAATGAGGTCTATGGAGGATAAATGTCATAGACAGATATGTTGAAAAGACAAGCCTCCCTGTCACCTTGAAACAAAGACAAAGGGAGAACTGATGTCATATTCAACCTAAGTCTTTTATTTCAAATGAGTTACATTGGGCTGGATACCTTCACCTGTTTGGTCACTTTTATAGCCTATGTTCATCGTGCACTGGTAAATAAACAGTGTAAACCACACATTTCATGAACACGAGGAGCAATAGTTAGAGTTTGTTTGTGTTTGAATAATTTCAGAACTGTAAATGGAGCCTTAACGCTGTATAATTCCAAATGACAAAGAGAATGACTAAGAAGCATATTTTAAGCCGTCGGCTTGACATTTGTTTATGGACATCAATGAACCAGTAAACTAACAGAGTTAGAAATGCTACTTAGTGCAAAAAGCGGCTAGTGAATTCTGCCTCCAATACTAACATTAAAGTGTTTCCATACAGGATTAGGTATTAATCCCCCTGGCCCTTGCCAGCATGAAATCAAATAAGTCTTTTCTCACCGACTTTGAATGATCTAGGTATGTCGCATTGGGAATGTATATTTAAGTGTGTAGTTTTCGTAGGAGTTATGCACAGGGTGATTTTACATTACCACTGAGATTACCATAGTACTCTTTCAGTGCCCTGGGCATCTTTTCCTACCTTCTTTACTGATCCACTTACAGTAGTCCTCATTTCCTGTAGGCATACATCACCTTATGATACCTTTAGGGAGTATTCCAGCCCAACTCATTCATTACTCAACAATACCAGCTCTATCTAATTGAACAAGTCTCAATTTACTTCAACACCTTCAACATGTCCAAGGACACCTGCCTACAATACCTCTATGACAGTCAAATCACACTGTAGAGAAAACTCATGACAGTATATGACTCAAACCAACTGGGGATTGTCTCTGTCTTCAGTGGGGGAGGATATGTGGGTTTCCTAAAGTTTATTTCACTGTACAGTACTCAACCAAATATTCTTTATTTAATTCATTATAATTTATTTGGTGTTCTTCAAGTGTGATAGGTTTGTAAAATGATTGATCTGCATTTGGAGATGAAAGAGTTTGGCTAATTCCTTTGTTCTATCTGATGATTTTTCACCACTGGCTTATTGAAAACGTATTTGTGGCTTTAAAAATGTTTCTCATTCATCCAATAATGGTTAGGTCTTAAAACTGATGATGGATATTGGCTTCTTTTAGTTTATTCCTCAGTAGAAATGTATAACAAAACTGAGTAGGAATGGTACCTTTAAAATGTGACAAAACCTACTGTAGGCCTATCCCATTGCATATATGCAAATCAAAGAGAATAGTACCTTTAAAATGTGACAAAAACTACTGTAGGCCTATCCCATTGCATATATGCAAATCAAAGAGAATGGTACCTTTAAAATGTGACAAAACCTACTGTAGGCCTATCCCATTGCATATATGCAAATCAAAGAGAATGGTACCTTTAAAATGTGACAACCTACTGTAGGCCTATCCTTGCATATATTATAGTAAATCAAAGAGAATTTAAATGTGACAAAACCTACTGTAGGCCTATCCCATTGCATATATGCAAATCAAAGAGAATGGTACCTTTAAAATGTGACAAAACCTACTGTAGGCCTATCCCATTGCATATATGCAAATCAAAGAGAATGGTACCTTTAAAATGTGACAGAACCTACTGTAGGCCTATCCCATTGCATATATGCAAATCAAAGAGAATGGTACCTTTAAAATGTGACAAAACCTACTGTAGGACCTATCCCATTGCATATATGCAAATCAAAGAGAACTGTATTTGAGACACTTGTGATTTTTGTACTAAGCAAGCCTGCCTAGTACTGTTGTCACATTTTGATAATTGAAAATCCCTGATGGACTGTGAAATGGCTATTGTTAGAGACCAATTTGAGTAACATAGATAATCAATGTTAGCAATGACATAGAGTAGCCACCTGCTGAATGTTTCAATTGATCTTTGATGCTTTTTCACCAATAAGCAGTTTAAAATGACTAATTGTGTGTGGCTAAGAGTAGCCGAGGCGTTTACTATTAGCGTAATGATGATATGACATAAGTATTGTCTTGTTGTTATTGCACAAGACATATTATGATTGGGTTTAGCCGGTGCACATTATGAGATGCTTCCTAAGTAGTGTTAATAAAGAAACCCTGGTGGCTGTGTCAGAGCCATAATAAGGGTTGTGATTCATATATACTTTAAGAGTCAAGGGTAACATTGGGTGAGACCTGTATTTGATGTTATTTGCCCTTGCTATTAAAGGGATCCTGTCTGGGTCCTGCCTGTGGTTCTTTAGTCAGACCATACCTCTGAGTGTGTTCTCTGCTCTGGTGCTAGTGTAACATTGATACACCAACACCATTTTTACACATTGTCATTTTATCTCTCTCACTATCGCCAATTATATGGACTCAGACACATCTCATTGTGAAGGGGTTAATTGGGACATCTAAAATCCATCCCCCTCTATTTAAGTATGATAGCTCTCAAATGTAGTTTGCACACTACTGTGTTGTATACTTTTTAGGCTGTAGTTCTCACAAGCCAAAAGTGGTCACGGGACATTGCCTTTCGGGCCGTTACTGTGCTAACACTCTAAACCACTGGGCTACCTGCTGCCCTCTGCCACCCTGACTTAAAGTCACATACACACCCACACTTGCACACTCACATACTCACAGACATCTTATTTTATTTTTCAAACAAAAGAAACACAGTCCCTCAGCTACAGTATATAGCTCAATACACTGCAAAGTTGTGTGCAGCATTGGCACATTTTCTTTTGCCATTCCCTTTTTCATTGGAGTAACATGAAGTTCTCCCCATCTACAAGTTAGTTTTCCAGCCAAATATTGACTTTGGGATCTGATTATTAAGCAATTTCCACAAAACTTCAAATTACTTCACTCAACAATTATTTTAAAGATGTTATAAGACCCAGTAGACCCCCAAGGTCTTGGAACCGATTATGCAAAGAGATAATTGCTATGAAGATTTTTTTTTAATGAAATTGGTTTGACAAACCTATAAGTTGTTAACTACTGCTCAGTGCAAAAGAATACATTTGCTGACGAGGCCGCAAAGATCCAGAGCAGGAAGCCTTTTTCTGTGTGCTCAGGTGGGCAGGAGGTATCGCTCTCTTTATTATCACAGCTAATGGTGTTCCAGATCTGTCCTCAATTATAGAGGCTGAGATGAACAATTAATTAATAATTATTGTGATAGATAAATTGTGCCACGTTCAGCAGTTCCGGAGATGGAATGAAAGGAAACACAGATACAGGGTATTGACCAACAGTGGCCCCTCTTTCTCTCTCTCCATGTAGAGTGTAATTTCAGGTTCACACCCAGATATGTCCAGTGTCTCCTAGCCTCTCTTAACTGCCAATGCATCATATGGAGTCTGGGTGTTTGCTGATTTACTGTGTGTAAAGCCAATGTTGCTTAAAGAGTGTGCAAAAAAAAGGATATTCATCGCTCTTTTCCTCATAGAAAATTGTTTTTTCCTTTTAGGTAAAATGTACAATGCCTGAAAAATGATACATGAACAAAGTACTTTTGAGCAGACAGAGGCTGAATTGTATCATTTCCCCATAAACTTGGAGCGTTTAAGTGTAGAAAGGAGGAATTATATGGCTATGAATGGCTTCCTTAATAGTGATATCACTTCTCTGAACAAAAGAGTGAGGCTCTGCAATGAGCCTGGAGTGCGGACTTAGCTCGATTGGACATTTCCCTGGCGTCCATTAAGGTCACAGCACTGCGCCAGCATGTAGGAGAGTGCATGAGTGACAACACAGGGCCAAAGACCAATGGAGCACTTTTCCACAAACCTCATCAAGTCTGAAATCACAAAAAAAAATAGCTATTAAATTAATTGCAGTCATAATCTCGTAAAATATGTGTCTAAAAATGATATGCAGTTCGATTAACACATAACATGGGTGTCAAATCTGCAATAAAACCCTGATCAATAAAACAATAACCATGTTGTTAAAAGCAGTCATTGAAAGGTGTTGCTGGGGATGTGTCCCAGGGGTGAGCAACCCTTTTAATATAAACGGATTTCATCTTTCCACTATGTCACCTAAATCACCTCAATGTTTGTGTATACAATTATAATAAGGTAATAAATTGGAGCAATGGATGGATTACGAACGCTCTCTTCGACCCCATATATCAGGCTTTGTCAAGGGCCCAGAAAATGTATGTCTAACAATCTGTTGATTACAGTGTGGTGTGAGGAAAGCTCAAGAGAGGGAAGATTATCTGTCTGTTGCAGGATAAAACATTTTTAACATATTGTTGTGTTTAAATCAATACGTTTTAAATGAGCACTAACGACTGCAATTCATTTGACTTTAAGAATCTATATTTTAAAAGTTAGCGCATGTATCCTGATTTAATGAATGTTTTCATATTTTTTCCCCTTGGCACTGACTATAACGTCTAAACGACTGGTCTTTTATCTTGAAAATGGGTGAGAGAAGACAGGGTTTATTTGGAGTGTTGAGAACATGATAACGTTTAAGTTGAAGGGCATATTTGTATTAAAGACAGAGGAAGAAACGTCATGAGTGGATCTCCATACAGTTGCGCCTGCTTCCTCACCACGTAAAACAAATGTTCCATGCCCCTTGAGATATAGTTTTTTTATCAGTGTGTTTATGTTAAATCATTTGAGTTGGGATGTCAATTTGAAAATGAAATCGTCTCTGCCAGAGACTCATTCAAATTGGAAATTAATGGTATGGCAATTAAAAGTTGGGTACAGTATTTGGCAAAATTATGATAATGATTGTAGCTAGAGGTGTGAATATTGCAGGGAATGGCTATTAACACCAGCACAGCATTTCAATTGGAAAACGTCAGTGTGTTTCAGCAGTATCAGCAGCAGTGTCACACTTGTTTGGGTGATTCTCATCTGATCTATTCTCTAAAGCATGTCTCTCCTCACTTCAAAACATGGCTGAAATAACCCTTCCACTCTTTGCCCTGCTATTTACCAGAAATCAGATTACAGCTTTGTATTCCTCACCAACAAAGCAATTAAAGCTATAATAGTGTATGTCAACCTAACATATGTATATTTGCTTCTATTACAACAAGATACAATTTGTGTCCTTCCATTACTGACACCAAGCAAACAGCCTTTTGTAATTCTGCCGTATGAACGTGTTTGCTCTCGTGCTGGAGTGCAAATGTAAGGAATGGGTCCCATATAGTGTACTGGTAATTGAGTGATTTATCAGCTCGTGTTGCGAATAGCTATAGGCTAAGTGTGGTTGAGATTCACAATTACCAACAGACACAACATGGTGTTTGTCTGCTCATGATTAATGCACTGCATCTGAAGCTAGGGCTGTAGTTTTGAAACTGAAGCTGTTGGGTGATGGAGGATTCCTGTGAGATTCTCCCCCTCTGCTTATTTCACACACTGCTCTCAGCCAAATTGGATGATCAGTCGGGGAGTTCAACCACTCTCTGAGGCTTTCACTGATTTTGCCTTTAGGTTTGAAATTCACTCAGATTGAGAACTCTTCCATCCAGGGAGTGACTTTTTCAATTGAACATTAAGTGGGAGTCCAACAAAAACAATTCTGAGACCGTAATGTTGATTCTGTTTCTGAAAATCCTTCATCCATAAGGGTTAACCATGCCCACACCTTTCCACTACCCCTCATGAACAGGGACTCGTCTCAATTGTAATAGATTTTGAACTAATGCAATGATATGCTAATGGTGTGTTTCCTTTAAATGCACATGACAAATGTGGTGAAAGTGCATATAAAGAGGAACCTCGTCAGAGTACTGTTATGAACTACACTATGTATGCAAAAGTATGTGGACACCACTTCAAATTAGTGGATTTGGCTACTTCAGCTGCACCGGTTGCTGACAGGTGTATAAAATTGGGCACACAACCATGCAATCTCCAAAGACAAACATTGTCAGTAGAATGGCCTTACCGAAGAGCTCAGTGACTTTCAACGTGCTAGACAATCTGGACCCTTTCTTTATAAAATTATCCGCCGCCATTGTTGCAACCACTATTACCAGTCTGTTCAACCCCTCTTTCATATTGTCCGAGATGCCTAAAGATTGGAAAGCTGCCGCGGTCATCCCCCTCTTCAAAGGGGGTGACACTCTAGACCCAAACTGTTATAGATTTATATCCATCCTGCCCTGCCTTTCTAAAGTCTTTGAAAGCCAAGTTTTAACAAACCATTTTGAATCCCACTGTACCTTCTCCGCTGTGCAATCCGGTCATGGGTGCACCTCAGGCACGCTCAAGGTACTAAACGATATCATAACCGCCATCGATAAAAGACAGTACTCTGTGCAGCCGTCTTCATCGACCTTACCAAAGCTTTCGACTCTGTCAATCACCGTATTGTTATCGGCACTCAATAGCCTTGGTTTCTCACATGACTGCCTCGCTTGGTTCACCAAATACTTCGCAGACAGATTTCAGTGTGTCAAATCGGAGGGCCTGTTGTCCAGACCTCTGGCAGTCTCTATGGGGTACCACAGGATTAAATTCTCGGGCCAACTCTTTCCTCTGCAAATATATCAACAATGTCGCACTTGCTGCGGGTGATTCCCTGATTCACCTCTATGCATACGACACCATTCTGTATACATCTGGCCCTTCTTTGGAATCTGTGTTAACTAACCTCCAAACGAGCTTCAATGCCACACAACACTCCTTCCGTGGCCTCCAACTGCTCTTAAACGCTAGTAAAACCAAATGCATGCTTTTCAACCGTTCGCTGCCCGCACCCGCCCGCTCGCCCGACTAGCATTACTACTCTGGACGGTTCTGATCTAGAATACGTGGACAACTACAAATACCTAGGTGTCTGGCTAGACTGTAAACTCTCCTTCCAGACTCATATCAAACATCTTCAATCCAAAATCAAATCTGGAATCGGCTTTCTATTTCGCAACAAGGCATCCTTCACTCACATCGCCAAACTTACCCAAGTAAAACTGACTATCCTACCGATCCTCGACTTCGGCAATGTCATGTACAAAATAGCTTCCAATACTCTACTCAGCAAATTGGATGTAGACTATCACAGTGCCATCCATTTTGTTACCAAATTGCCTTATACCACCCACCACTGCGACCTGTATCCTCTAGTCGGCTGGCCCTCGCTACATATTCGCTGCCAGACCCACTGGCTCCAGGTCATTTATAAGCCTATGCTAGGTAAAGCTCCGCCTTATCTCAGCTCACTGGTCACGATAACAACACCCACCCGTAGCACGCGCTCCAGCAGGTATATCTCACTGGTCATCCCCTAAGACAACACCTCCTTTGGCCGCCTTTCCTTCCAGTTCTCTGCTGCCAGTGACTGGAACGAATTGCAAAAATCGCTGAAGCTGGAGACTTACATTTCCCTCACTAACTTTAAACATCAGATATCTGAGCAGTTAACCGATCGCTGCAGCTGTACATAGTCCATCTGTAAATAGTCCACACAATCTACCTACCTCATCCCCATATTGTTTTTATTTACTTTGCTGCTCTTTTGCACACCAGTACCACTACTTACACACCATCATCTGCTCATCATCATCTGCTCATCTATCACTCCAGTGTTAATCTGCTAAATTGTAATTACTTTGCTACTATGGCCTATTTATTGCCTTACCTCCTCATGCCATTTGCACATACTGTATATAGACTTTCTTTTTTTCTATTGTGTTATTGACTGTACGCTTGTTTATTCCATGTGTTGTTGTTTGTATCGCACTGCTTTGCTTTATCTTGGCCAGGTCGCAGTTGTAAATGAGAACTTGTTCTCAACTAGCTTACCTGGTTAAATAAAGGTGAAATAAATAAAATATAATTTTTAAAAGTGGCATCGTCATAAGATGCCACCTTTCCAAAAAGTCAGTTCATCAAATGTATGCCCTGCTAGAGCTGTCCTGATCAACTGTAAGTGCTGTTATTGTGAAGTGGAAACGTCTAGGAGCAACAAAGGCGCACCCGCAAAGTGGTAGGTCACACAAGCTCACAGAATGGGACCACTGAGTGCTGAAGCACGTAGTGAGTAAAAATCATCTGTCCTCAGCTGCAACACTCACTGTCGAGTTCCAAACTTCCTCTGGAAGCAACATTAGCACAAGAACTGTTCGTCGGGAGCTTCATGAAATGGGTTTCCATGGCCGATCAGCCTCACACAAGCCTAAAAAAAACATGCACAATGCCAACCGTCGGCTGGATTGGTGTAAAGCTCGCCACCATTGGACTCAGGAGCAGTGGAAACACGTTCTCTGGAGTGATGAATCACGCTTCACCCTCTGGCAGTCTGACAAATCTGGGTTTTGCGGATTCCAGGAGAAAGCTACCTACCCCAATGCATAGTGCCAACTGTAAAGTTTAGTGGAGCAAGAATAATGGTCTGGGGCTGTTTTAAAGCTACAGCACACAATTACATTCTAGACGATTCTGTGTCCAACTTTGTGGCAACAGTTTGGGGAAGACGCTTTCCTGTTTCAGTATGACAATGCCCCCGTGCACAAAGCGAGCTCCATGCAGACCTATCTAACACCTTTGGGATGAATTGGAACGCAGACTGCAAGCCAGGCCTAATTGCCCAACATCAGTGCCCGTCCTCACTAAGGCTTTTGTGGCTGATTGGAAGCAAGTCCCCGCAGCAATGTTCCAACATCTAGTAGAAAGCCTTCCCAGAAGAGTGGAGGTTGGTGTAGCCCCAAAGGGTGGACCAACTCCATGTTAACGCCCATGATTTTGGAATGAGATCTTCAACGTGCAGGTAATGTAGTGTATGTTGAAGTGGCTGGTCTATATAATGGATGTAATTAATGGATGAAATGTAACTATTTGGTCAATTCTATTGGAAGGTGATCCAATCAATCCACCTTTTCAATGCTTGTAAAGATGTTCTTAACATATACACAAAGGTTAATCAACATAGACACCTTCATAGGGCTCTGTCTCATGTTTTACCTAAGGTAGATTAAACCCAAGAGCTTGAGCCTGAGAAAGAGATGAGAATTGCACATACATTCTTTAACAGATTCACTGGTCAATAATTGAATGAGTGATGTCCATTGTTCAATTACCTGCATTATCTGTGGATAGTCCTCTCATTAAAAGGCTAGAGAGGAAGGAGTATAATTAAAAAGATATGCGGCGCCAGCATGAGCATTTAATGATCACGCTGCTTTTGCCTGATATACTCTCCAGGAGCAGTGAGATCATCATACTGGATGGAATGGAGGGCAGGCAGGGGAACCCACCCAGACCTGTAGCACCAGACCTAGCCCTCTACTTACTGACTGGGACCCAAGCCACAGTACACAACTGGGCCTGTATGGGGCTGTTTCCATGGCTACAACCACAGGGTCGTGTAGTAGAGGGTTTACAGTATACTGAGAGTCTACTGTTAGTCAGGGCATATACCTGTGGTGAAACTGCCCAAGTCAGGTAGAAATTCTTTGCACCATTAAGCATGTGAGTGCTCCAAGAAACACTAGCTTCCTCTTCATGGTGAAGTAGGGCTTTAATTAGTGCAATCTGAATGAATAACACAAGTGCAATTTGGTGGAGGGGGGCCTGCTGCTTTAAGATGGGTATTTTTTCTCTCTCTAGTGGAGCACATCACACGGTCAAGTGTATTCTTGCACAGTGTGTCTGGAGTTTTACTGTAAACAGACTTAAGTGTTGCTCAGAAAACTGAGCTCTTGGAGGAAAGGGTTCCAAAAGGGTTCTTTGGCTGTCCCAATAGGAGAAACCTTTTTAGTTCCATGTAGAACCCTTTTTCATTTCCAGGCAGAACCCTTATTGGTTCCAGGTAGAACACCCTATGGAAAGGGTTTGTCATGGAAACCAAAAGGGTTCTACCAGGAACCAAAAAGGATTATTCAAAGGGTTCTCACGTGGGGACAGCCAAATAACCCGTTTAGGTTCTTGATAGCACCTTTCTTTCTAAGAGTGTGTAGACCAGGATGCTTTTATATTTATTGGACGCTATCCAAGAATCAGTGAGTCGTTGTCTTGGTGATGTAACAGCTGACCAAGTTTGGGCCTATCCTCTCATTAAGGGCTCCAGTGTAGTTTTTTAATAGTGCTGTTAAGTACTGCTGGACTTGATTTTTGCTGTTTATAAAACTCCATAATTGGTGTAAATGTTAGTTGAAATGTTTCCAGCCGGCTGGCGAGGCCCCAGAGACAGCTCTGGTTTGCGAGGGGAAGGGTGGGGAGCGATGTTTGATCATGAACCGTGGTGAGGCGGCCCGGTCAGTGCCTGAGCCATGGCCAGGCCTGAGTGGGCACCAGCAGAACAAACAGAGACAGAGCACCAATGGGCGGGCACACTGAACCTCAGTGACACTAGTTGAGCTTCAGTAGACCCACACCCTGGCATATACAGTGCATTCGGAAACTATTCAGACCCCTTGACTTTTTCCACATTTTGTTACTTTATAGCTTTATTCTGAAATTCATTAAATAGATTTTTCTCCCTCATCAATCTACACACAATACCCCATAATGACAAAGCAAAAACAGGTTTTTAGAAATGTTTAGAAATGTATTAAAAATGAAAAACAGAAATATCACATTTACGTATTCACATTTAAGTATTCAGACCCTTTACTCAGTACTTTGTTGAAGCACCTTTGGTAGTTTTTACAGCCTCGAGTCTTCTTGGGCATGACGCTACAAGCTTGGCACACCTGTATTTGGGGAGTTTTTCCCATTCTTCTATGCAGATCCGTTCAAGCTCTGTCAGGTTGAATGGGGAGCGTCGCTGCACAGCTATTTTCAGGTCTCTCCACAGATATTCGATCGTTTTCAAGTCTGGGCTCTAGCCGGGCCACTCAAGGACATTCACAGACTTGCCACAAAGCCACTCATCCATTGTCTTGGCTGTGTGCTTAGGGTCGTTGTTCTGTTGGAAGGTGAACCTTCGCCCCAGTCTGTCTTGAGCACTCTGGAGCAGGTTTTCATCAAGGATCTCTCTGTGGGGCCTCCCGGGTGGCGCAGTGGTTAAGGGCGCCAGCTGTGCCATCAGAGTCCCAAGCTCTGTCGTAACCGGCCGCGACCGTGAGGTCCGTGGGGCGACGCACAATTGGCCTAGTGTCGTCCGGGTTAGGGAGGGCTTGGTCGGTAGGGATGCCCAGCAACTCCTGTGGCGGGCCGGGCGCAGTGCGCGCTGGTTGGGTTGTGTATCAGAGGACGCATGACTTTCAACCTTCGTCTCTCCCGAGCCCGTACGGGAGTTGTAGCGATGAGACAAGATAGTAGCTACTACAACAATTGGACACCACGAAATTGGAGAGAAAAAAGGGGTAAAAAATAAAATTAAAATAATAATAACAATTTTAAAAAAGGTTCTCTCTGTACTTTGCTCCGTTCATCTTTACCTCAATCGTGACTAGTCTCCCAGTCCCTGATGCTGAAAACCATCCCCACAGCATGATGCTGCCACCACCATGCTTCATGGTTTCCTCCAGACATGACGCTTGGCATTCAGGCCAAAGAGTTGAATCTTGGTTTCATCGGAATCTTGTTTTTCATGGTCTGAGAGTCATTAACTGCCTTTTGGCAAACTCCACCCGGGCTGTCATCTGTCTTTTAGTGAGCAATGACTTTCGTCTGGCCACTCTACCATAAAGGCGTGCTGCAGAGATGGTTGTCCTTATGGAAGGTTCTCCCATCTCCACGGAGGAACCCTGGAGCTCTATCAGAGTGACCATCGAGTTATTGGTCACCTCCCTGACCATGGTCTTTCTTCACTGATTGCTCAGTTTGGCCAGGCGGACAGTTCTAGGAAGAGTCTTGGTGATTACTTCGACCTCATCAAATCAAATCAAATGTTATTTGTCACATACACGTGTTTAGCAGATGTTATTGTGGGTGTAGAGAAATGCTTGTGTTTCTAACTCCAACAGTACAGTGATATCTAAAAATGTACAACAATACACACAACCTAAAAGTAAAATAATGGAATTAAGGTATATATAAATGTCAGGATGAGCAATGTCGGAGTGGCATAGACTAAAATACAGTAGAATAGAATACAGTATATACATTTGAGATGAGTAAAGCAAAAATATGTAAACATTATTAAAGTGACTAATGTTCTATTATTAATGTGGCCAGTGATTTCAAGTCTATGTACAGTACCAGTCAAAAGATTGGGCACTTTTTATTTATTTATTTCACCTTTATTTAACCAGGTAGGCTAGTTGAGAACAAGTTCTCATTTGCAACTGCGACCTGGCCAAGATAAAGCATAGCAGTGTGAACAGACAACACAGAGTTACACATGGAGTAAACAATTAGCAAGTCAATAACACAGTAGAAAAAATGGGCAGTCTATATACAATGTGTGCAAAAGGCATGAGGAGGTAGGCGAATAATACAATTTTGCAGATTAACACTGGAGTGATAAATGATCAGATGGGCATGTACAGGTAGAGATATTGGTGTGCAAAAGAGCAGAAAAGTAAATAAATAAAAACAGTATAAAAACAGTATGGGAATGAGGTAGGTGAAAAGGGTGAGCTATTTACCTATAGACTATGTACAGCTGCAGCGATCGGTTAGCTGCTCGGATAGCTGATGTTTGAAGTTGGTGAGGGAGATAAAAGTCTCCAACTTCAGCGATTTTACAATTCGTTCCAGTCACAGGCAGCAGAGTACTGGAACGAAAGGCGGCCAAATGAGGTGTTGGCTTTAGGGATGATCAGTGAGATACACCTGCTGGAGCGCGTGCTACGGATGGGTGTTGCCATCGTGACCAGTGAACTGAGATAAGGCGGAGCTTTACCTAGCATGGACTTGTAAATGACCTGGAGCCAGTGGGTCTGGCGACGAATATGTAGTGAGGGCCAGCCGACTAGAGCATACAAGTCGCAGTGGTGGGTGGTATAAGGTGCTTTAGTGACAAAACGGATGGCACTGTGATAGACTGCATCCAGTTTGCTGAGTAGAGTGTTGGAAGCCATTTTGTAGATGACATCGCCGAAGTCGAGGATCGGTAGGATAGTCAGTTTTACTAGGGTAAGCTTGGCAGCGTGAGTGAAGGAGGCTTTGTTGCGGAATAGAAAGCCGACTCTGGATTTGATTTTTGATTGGAGATGTTTGATGTGAGTCTGGAAGGAGAGTTTGCAGTCTAGCCAGACACCTAGGTACTTATAGATGTCCACATATTCAAGGTTGGAACCATCCAGGGTGGTGATGCTAGTCGGGCATGCGGGTGCAGGCAGCGATCGGTTGAAAAGCATGCATTTGGTTTTACTCGCGTTTAAGAGCAGTTGGAGGCCACGGAAGGAGTGCTGTATGGCATTGAAGCTCGTTTGGAGGTTTGATAGCACAGTGTCCAATGACGGGCCGAAAGTATATAGAATGGTGTCGTCTGCGTAGAGGTGGATCAGGGAATCGCCCGCAGCAAGAGCAACATCATTGATATATACAGAGAAAAGAGTCGGCCCGAGAATTGAACCCTGTGGCACCCCCATAGAGACTGCCAGAGGACCGGACAGCATGCCCTCTGATTTGACACACTGAACTCTGTCTGCAAAGTAATTGGTGAACCAGGCAAGGCAGTCATCCGAAAAACCGAGGCTGTTGAGTCTGCCGATAAGAATTTGGTGATTGACAGAGTCGAAAGCCTTGGCGAGGTCGATGAAGACGGCTGCACAGTACTGTCTTTTATCGATGGCGGTTATGATATCATTTAGTACCTTGAGTGTGGCTGAGGTGCACCCGTGACCGGCTCGGAAACCAGATTGCACAGCGGAGAAGGTACGGTGGGATTCGAGATGGTCAGTGACCTGTTTGTTGACTTGGCTTTCGAAGACCTTAGATAGGCAGGGCAGGATGGATATAGGTCTATAGCAGTTTGGGTCCAGGGTGTCTCCTCCTTTGAAGAGGGGATGACTGCGGCAGCTTTCAATCCTTGGGGATCTCAGACGATATGAAAGAGAGGTTGAACAGGCTGGTAATAGGGGTTGCGACAATGGCGGCAGATAGTTTCAGAAATAGCGGGTCCAGATTGTCAAGCCCAGCTGATTTGTACGGGTCCAGGTTTTGCAGCTCTTTCAGAACATCTGCTATCTGGATTTGGGTAAAGGAGAACCTGGAGAGGCTTGGGTGAGGAACTACGGGGGGCGGAGCTGTTGGCCGAGGTTGGAGTAGCCAGGCGGAAGGCATGGCCAGCCGTTGAGAAGTGCTTATTGAAGTTTTCGATAATCATGGATTTATCGGTGGAGACCGTGTTTCCTAGCCTCAGTGCAGTGGGCAGCTGGGAGGAGGTGCTCTTGTTCTCCATGGACTTCACAGTGTCCCAGAACTTTTTGGAGTTGGAGCCACCTACTCATTCTTTTTCTATTTTCTACATTGTTTTAGATTATTCAAAGTAGACACCCTTTGCCTTAATGACAGTTTTTCACACTTTTGGCATTTTCTCAACCAGCTTCATGAGGTAGTCACCTGGAATGCATTTCAATTAGCAGGTGTGCCTTCTTAAAAGTTAATTTGTGGAATTTCCAATCAGTTGTGTCATGAGAAGGTAGGGGTGGTATACAGAAGATAACTTGGTAAAAGACCAAGTCCATATTGTGACAAGAACAGCTCAAAAAAGCAAAGAGAAATGACAGTCCATCATTACTTTAAGACATGAAAGTCAAGTCAATCCGGAAACTTTCAAGAACTTTGAAGTGCAGTTGCAAAAACCATCAAGCACTATGATGAAACTGGCTCTCATGAGTGCCGCCACAGGAAAGGAAGACCCATAGTTACCTCTACTGCAGAGGATAAGTTCATTGGAGTTACCAGCCTCAGAAATTGAAGCCCAAATAAATGCTTCACAGAGTTCAAGTAACAGCCACATCTCAACATCAACTGTTCAGAGGAGACTGTGTGAATCAGGCCTTCATTAAATGAAATCAAATTGTATTGGTCACATACACATGGTTAGCAGATGTTAAATAATACTTCCTGACGGGCTGCCCCCAGGTGGTGAGGGTAGGCAACAACATCTCCACCCCGCTGATCCTCAACACTGGGGCCCCACAAGGGTGTGTTCTGAGCCCTCTCCTGTACTCCCTGTTCACCCACGACTGCGTGGCCACGCACGCATCCAACTCAATCATCAAGTTTGCGGACGACACAACAGTGGTAGGCTTGATTACCAACAACGACGAGACGGCCTACAGAGAGGAGGTGAGGGCACTCGGAGTGTAGTGTCAGGAAAATAACCTCACACTCAACGTCAACAAAACTAAGGAGATGATTGTGGACTTCAGGAAACAGCAGAGGGAACACCCCCCTATCCACATCGATGGAACAGTAGTGGAGAGGGTAGTAAGTTTTAAGTTCCTCGGCATACACATCACAGACAAACTGAATTGGTCCACTCACACAGACAGCATCGTGAAGAAGGCGCAGCAGCGCCTCTTCAACCTCAGGAGGCTGAAGAAATTCGGCTTGTCACCAAAAGCACTCACAAACTTCTACAGATGCACAATCGAGAGCATCCTGGCGGGCTGTATCTCTGCCTGGTACGGAAACTGCTCCGCCCTCAACCGTAAGGCTCTCCAGAGGGTAGTGAGGTCTGCACAACGCATCACCGGGGGCAAACTACCTGCCCTCCAGGACACCTACACCACCCGATGTCACACGAAGGCCATAAAGATCATCAAGGACAACAACCACCCGAGCCACTGCCTGTTCACCCCGCTATCATCCAGAAGGCGAGGTCAGTACAGGTGCATCAAAGCTGGGACCGAGAGACTGAAAAACAGCTTCTATCTCAAGGCCATCAGACTGTTAAACAGCCACCACTAACATTGAGTGGCTGCTGCCAACACACTGACACTGACTCAACTCCAGCCACTTTAATAATGGGAATTGATGGGAAATGATGTCAAATATATCTCTAGCCACTTTAAACAATGCTACCTTACATAATGTTACATACCCTACATTATTCATCCCATATGCATACGTATATACTGTACTCTATATCATCTACTGCATCCTTACGTAATACATGTATCACTAGCCACTTTAACTATGCCACTTTGTTTACATACTCATCTCATATGTATATACTGTACTCGATACCATCTACTGTATCTTGCCTATGCTGCTCTGTACCATCACTCATTCATATATCTTTATGTACATATTCTTTATCCCCTTACACTGTGTATAAGACAGTAGTTTTGGAATTGTTAGTTAGATTACTTGTTGGTTATTACTGCATTGTCGGAACTAGAAGCACAAGCATTTCGCTACACTCGCATTAAACATCTGCTAACCATGTGTATGTGACAAATAAAAATGGATTTGATTTGATTTAATGTGAGTGTAGCAAAATGATTGTGGTCCTAGTTCTGACAGTGCACCATGGTCAAATTTCTGCAGAGAAACCACTACTAAAGGACACCAATAATAAGAAGAGACTTGCTTGGGCCACGAAACACGAGCAATTGACATTAGAACGGTGGAAATCTGCCCTTTGGTCTGATGAGTCCAAATTTTAGATTTTTGGTTCAAACCGCGGTGTCTTTGTGAGGCGCAGAGTAGGTGAACGGATGATTTATTTAGAATTCAAGGCACACTTAACCAGCATGGCTACCACAGCATTCTGCAGCTATACGCCATCCCATCTGGTTTGCGTTTAGTGGGACTATCATTTTGGTTTTCAACAGGACTATGACCCAACACACCTCCAAGCTGTGTAAGGGCAATTCGACCAGTGATCAGATGACCTGGCCTCGGCAATCACCCGAGCTCAATCCAATGGAGATGGTTTGGGATGAGTTGGACCTCAGATCGAAGGAAAAGAAGCCAAAAAGTGCTCAGCATATGTGGGAACTCCAGGTATTCCAGGTGAAGCTGGTTGACAGGATTCCAAGAGTGTGCAAAGCTGTCATCAAAGCAAAGGGTGGCTACTTTGAAGAATCTAAAATCTAAAATATATTTTGATTTGTTGAATTTTTGGGGGGTTACGATGATTCCATATGTGTTATTTCATAGTTTTGATGTCTTCACTAATATTCTACAATGTAGAAAATAGTACAAATAAAGAAAAACTCTTGAATGAGTAGGCGTGTCCAAACTTTTGACTGGCACTGTATATGGGGCAGAAGCCTCTAAGGTGCCGGGTTACGCAACCGGGTGGAAGCCACCTACTGATGGCTTGGTTTTTGCTCTGACACTGTCAACTGTGGGACCTTATATAGACAGGTGTGTGCCTTTCCAAATCACGTACAATCAATTGAATTTAACACAGGTGGACTCCAATGAAGTAAAAACATCTCAAGGATGATCAATGGAAACAGGATAAACCGGAGCTCAATTTCGAGTCTCATATCAAAGGGTCTGAATACTTATATAAATAAGGTATTTCTGTTTTTTTTTATTTTTAATCCATTTGCAAAAAAAATCATCTAAAAACATGTTTTTTGCTTTGTCATTATGGAATATTGTACTGATTAGTAAAAACATTTTTTTAATACATTTTAGAATAAGGCTGTAACGTAACAAAATGTGGAATAAGTCAACGAGTCTAAATACTTTCTGAATGCACTGTATCTCCATGCAGATCCACAATGTGTTTCTGATATGTTTGAAAAGTGTTAAGACTTCTCACAGAGAAGTATGCCTGTAACGTTGTGGTAGTAGTTTGTTTTTGTACAGAATCAATAGCATGTCATTACTCTGTTAATGCCTATCACATTGCATGCCCGTCCTTGTCCAACCTGCAGTTGCAAGGTTGATTTAATTGTAGCTACAGAGCATGTGTGTACAGTATGTGTTGTGTACTGTTGCACAGTAAATGGAGTGTCAGAGTGTCAGGAGTGTCTCTTCAAATTCTAGGTTCAACTTACCCAAACCGACACAAAAAAAATATTTTTCAGGAGATGGAAATAGTCTGTATTTGATAATCCAGCAGTTAGGACTACCTACCGCTGTAAATAGTTTGGTAATTTGTGTAAAAAAATTATTTGATGTGCAGTATTTCTATCTCACTGCACTCACTCTCTCCCAGTGCACTCACCTTCTCCCAGTGATGACAACCTCTTGCAAATCCAGAAGGGCTTCCAGTTATTTATATATATATATATATATATATATATATATATATGCCATTTAGCATATGCACGCAGGTATGTCTGCCAGTTGAAGCCATGTGATTGACAACCAGTCATTGTGGAGGGAATGAAAAAAAAATGCTGTTTTTTGTCCTCATGGATTTCTCCTTTGGCTTTGTCTTTTGGACTCTCAACTTTTCAGAGAGCAGAGTTCTGTCTCAAAGTTGAGCGCTCAGGCCAAGGATTTTACTTAACCTATTTTGAGATATGGACCGCGGGGTGAATTCATAAAAGAGCAGGCTGTTGGACAATTTGTCTTTTGACAGAAGGGAACATTGGAAGCCACCAGAGGGTGGTCAGTGGTGAGTGGCCCAGGCCTGCCCGGGGCGGTACCTACAGGCTACTTCGCTTCTTGATTTGCTCAGAACGAGGACAAAGCATACTGTAGGTAACTGCAGCATGGCCACGGGGACGGGCCGCCATCTGGCCCTGGCTAGGGAATAGGGTGGTGTGGGCGGCAGGCAGCCTGGTGTCAGGACGGCTCCATCAGGTCTGTTTGTGAACAGATGTTCTGTGGTGGGCTGAGGCTGAGGCGCACTCTCAATGGGCTCTGGAGGGACGACATGCCTATCAGTGGCTGGAGAGTTCCAGGGGAGCCAAAGACTTTGACCTTGAGGCTGGAGCATGTCAATGCCTGTCTCCCAGCGAAATACATAATGCCCTTGAAGAGTTTGAAACTCTTATCTGATTGTATTTCAAACAGAGGCCAGATTCTGTTAATATGTTTATCTAAATTCTACATACATAGCTGTTTAGCTATGAATCTTAGTTTGGATGTGCTTGATGAAATTTACAGTAGAAATGTGATTAATTCTCAGTAAAATCAGGCAACTGCCCAAGAGTTAAGTTCAATTTATCATAATTGAAGGGTGTTATAAGAGATGTTCTGCAATAAAATAATTTCCCCATGTTCTTAGTGTATTCTGATGCCCCATGGAACAGAGCAGAGGACAGAATAAATTGCAAGGGTAAGAATATCAATATCCTGTGTCTCCATCAACTGGATCTGAGCGATCAATAAGTGTTTAATCAGTCAATGATATACCATTAATGTAACACCCTGCAGGTAGACCCATCTCCAAGCACTTCCCCATGAAAATACCAGGCCGTAGGAAATGTATCAATTGGAAAACGTCAGATCAGAAAATGTTGTTTTTATGTGGGGATGTAAAAATCAACAAAACATCCACAGATAATGTGGGATGGAGCACACAGAAACCAGCTTAGATTGTTCCGGAATCGGTGGTAGAAAGTGTGCTATTTTTCCATTTATTTTGGGCAATTCTATACATTTTCCCATGGAGCTAAGAGAACATTTTGCAGTGTGAAATCTATTTTCCTGCATTGCTACACCTTTTGCCATGGCTAATTCTGTGTTATTATGCTCAAACATTATAACAAAACCATTGGAGACTCCAATTGTGGCCCCTGGACATATAGCCATGTATTTTTTAGTAGACGTTTGATGTAGATTAATTTAATTTTGGAATTTTTCAGAATAAATGCAAAAATGCTGGTGTGTCACCTGTAGAGATAATCATTTAGACTAGAGGGATAGAGTGTCTCCCTGTGCTGTCTGTAGTAAACTGTTGACTGACATCCCACTGAACAAATACCCATCTTCTCCCTGCGTCTGCCCTCTTATTATTTATTCAACAAATTTGCCTGTCTTCTTGCTGACAACAGTCATATTTGTAAAACCGAACACTGCACAGCAAAAATGTTTATCACTTTATAAACTAAAGGATGATGTTTTATTTATGTGCAATGACGAGAGAAAACAGAGCTGAAATTATGTTTACCTAATAGGCTGAAAAGAAGAAACCAACATAATATTAGGGTTTGCTGGCGACCAGGCTTGTAATTCCTGGTGTCAATATTTGAATTGCTGAGGAAAGTACTGCAGACACGGACTGTATCGGAGTGCAGTTTAGTCCATCATCTATAAAACTAACATCTGTTGAAGCATACATTCAGTTTAAAAATAACTGTTCAGAGATCATCGGGTAAAGTACAGTTAACCAGATGTCGTTTTAAAGTGCCAGATGGAACAATGAAAGCGGGATTGAAAACTAGAAAGCTCTATGAAAGGTCAGATCAATTAAGAAACCTGCATTGGCTGCCATATGACAATTAAGGCACGTTTAAAGCATTGAGCGATGGGGCAGTGGAGTGGCTGTCGCAGGGAGAACATCTTGGGGGCATAAAACCTGTGTGCAACGGGAAGCTGCATTTACACCAGGTCAAGGTTAATGACCCGCATAGATAATCCTGATAGAACGTCTCACAGCGTTGCTGACGACCTTTGTCCATCAGTATTAAGGAGCCAATAAATTATAGAAGTGACTTTAAGTGACATTGAGATTTACTCTACTCTAATGAGAGAGAGAGAGAGAGAGAGAGAGAGAGAGAGAGAGAGAGAGAGAGAGAGAGAGAGAGAGAGAGAGAGAGAGAGAGAGAGAGAGAGAGAGAGAGAGAGAGAGAGAGAGAGAGAAAGAGAAAGAGAGAGAGAGGAAAAGAGAGAGAGAAAAAGAGAGAGAGCGAAAAAGAGAGAGAGAGAATACAGACCTATTATTTGATCATACAAATAATACACTAATTAGACTCTCTGATGATTTTTTTGTGTTTGTTACATGGACAAACATTTTTGGTGTAAAAGAGTTTCTCTGAGGCAACCAGAATACTTTTCCTTCGTTTTTCTTTCTGTTTATTATTTTAATAATCTAACTCTGGTTTCACAAAGACACAATACTGTATATCTAGAGTAATAGTGGTCCATGAACCACGAAATTATATAATACTGAGTATGGTTCCCACTTGTTTGATCAACAAGTATCTAGGTCATATGATTGTACCAGACAAACAAACTAGAAACGTACTGATATTGTTGGACATTGTTTGTTAGTGTTGACGTGAACAAAAGTAGATATTTCTTGCCTATTTTTGTTCTTATTTGAGAAGAATTCCCAAGTTCATTGCTGTCCCTCATACTAGTCCTTCATCAGCACCTGGGACTCCACACCCACCACCAGGGGGCAATATTTACATTGTCTGCGTTCTCCCCAGGCACACTGATTTACATTGATGTTTTGTATTTGCATGTGTGAGTGAAAAGCTGTTAAGTTTGTTCATTTACGTTGTAACATGCAAAAAAGTGTTAACAGAAACCATGATAGATTGTTCCCTTTGCTGATGACCCACCACACAGTTTGCCCGTTCCCCATTGTGGTCACATGAACTGTGTTCGATTTACCAGCAATTATCTTAAATCGACCATCGCCACACGCCAACAGTGACCTCCCTCTACTTTCCTCCGAAGTGTTTTAAATGCGTATCTGTACTTTTACCATTTTTTTAAAGCAACATCTGTTTTATTTCCCTCACAAACTTATTTAGCCATTGTTCTGAGTGGTCAAGCTGTTCTGAGTGGTCAAGCATGAGTTTGTGCTGCATGGCACATAAACTCATAAGGGAGAAAAAAAACAAAAAACAATTCTCCCTTAACACTCTGAACAAGCCCATTAGAATTTCAAAGACAATTTGTTCAGTTGTTCCTTAAAAATTATGCTGTAAGCACTTTGGCACTGTGCAAACGGAATTATTCATTGAATAGTGATAATATAAATGCAGTAGTGACAGAATTTCATATACTTCTGGAATTTAACTTTATTTACTACAAAAAAAATATAAAATATATATATATATATATTTTTTTAATCTTAGGTCTCCATAAAATGATTCATTTGAACTCTGCTATTATATTGAGAACGATATATGTTGAGTCTGCTAATGTTTCCATTGGAAAATACAGTTTTAATTATAGATAAGCCTAACCTGTGATAGCATCAACACTAAGCTATTACAGGGTAATATGAAGTGCTTATGTTGTTATACTGTCATTTTCCGGATAACAATTTTACCCGGTTTCTAATGTTTTCTTATTAAGATAAAACTCTGAAAATAAGTCACAAAGCTTTGTTGTATATCTCGATTAACACCTGACCTTACGCTCGCAAACCACATTGCCGAAAAAGAGAAAAACTGATCAATGAAATCCTCACAAAAGTACCAAATCAGCAGATATTTAAAGCACATTCTAGACTGACTTTACCTATAAAACCCATTGTATTTTACATCCTTAAGAAACTGGAAAGCCCCTGCTTTAGTTAGGTGTCCATCACTACAGTGTGTGTGTGTGTGTGTGTGTGTGTGTGTGTGTGTGTGTGTGTGTGTGTGTGTGTGTGTGTGTGTGTGTGTGTGTGTGTGTGTGTGTGTGTGTGTGTGTGTGTGTGTGTGTGTGTGTGTGTGTGTGTGTGTGTGTGTGTGTGTGTGTGTGTGTGTGTGTACTGTAGCATTGGGCTCCTTTCCCAGTGTTTTGTCTACATTGATTGTTGGACTGAGCTACTGGAGTGTTGGAATTAATTACATAATTTGTATATTGGACTTGGGCACATGAAGATGTGCGTGCAGGGCTCAACACAGTGCATGCATCCTGCCGCTTCCATTGTCCTTGAGGAACTCTCATCCAGATGTTTAAATGGATTGGAGGCTGACCTCTCACCCTCTCCTAATTATCATTTGAATGACAACATGCTCCAGATCAATAGTCCCCAGTCACAGTTTGAAGATCAGGGATAAGAACTCACCTTGTTGTCAGAGAGAAAATGCTAATGTGATTAATGGACAATAATCCACTGGCCAAAGATATGTGGGTGAGTATTAATACAAGATATTTCCCCCTAAACCTATCGATCAAGGAAAATCCATCCACTGTTTACACATGGTTTGATAACCCAATACTGTACTGTATGTGAGAGCAGTGATGTCTCCTATCCTGACAGGTCTATATGTGGCAGGACAGTGGTTGATTACTCTTTAGAGAAGAAGACTGATGATGAGGTCACTGGTACTGTGTGATGCTCCTGTGTGATGTGGTTCCTGCCTCCCAGGCTGCTCTCAGTGTCACACTGCCATGCTGTCTGTGACTGCCCCCCTACCTGTACTATAGTGCTGTTCTATATTCGCAGCCCACTGGGGTGTGAGCTGCAGGTTGCAGGACGTACACTTCATGGTTCATTCCTATACACCTTCCCAGGTTAAATAAATGATTACATGGGTTTGGTGCATAACAGTGGTTTAATGGAGTCTTATGCCTTCTTGCCTTGTTACTAGATGCCATATTAGTGACCAGATACCCTCTCGTCTAGCCCAGTCCATCCTGGTAGTCTGACTGCTTCTCTACCCAATCGGCCTTATTAAGCCTGTCTCCAGACCACCACTACTGCAGATACTACACACTGTTGACCTGATTCCTACCCCACGGACTCTCTCCTGACTCTGATACCTGTTCTGACCCTCAGAAATAAGGCTGAAATACACAATTAAAGAAATTGTTATTGTGAGAGACAGTCTCATTCCAGATTAAATGATCTATATGAGGCAGTGATAAAACTAGGGAAGGATTGTTTATGTGTGGGTGGGTGTGTGTGTTCGTCACGAGATGGAGAGAGATGGAGAGAGATGGAGGTATACATTTTATTCCTTAAGAGCGGTAAACGCCGCATTGCCTACCGTTAATGGAACAGAGCGTAGGCATGGACTGATAAGTAATCCATGAGAGCAAAAGCAATATTGGACAAACACTAATATCTAGTACTCCTTTGCCACCTCAAGCCACTGCTTTTTTCACGAGCATCATTTTAGATGATGTTGTTAATATTATTCCACCGTGATTTGGAATCGCTGCTACTGAGGAACAAAGCTCTGCTTCAAGCTCCAAACTAATGACTCCATTTAGAAGGGCTCATTTAAAAAGGAATGCACGCTGCCTGACACACTATTGTAATTTTGTTAATTCTAAAGATGTCTTTATAAAGTTGGCATCTCAGATTTGATTAAATTTGCATTTAATTTCTTCTTTTTTATTGCCACACAACATTGTGGTCAGTGTGTTTACTCACAACCCTTCTCTTCATATGGTCTTGGAGCACAAGCTGCCTTTATCCTTTCTTCATCCAGATGCATTCAAGAACATGCAAACATTTACAAATGATAGGTTTGTATTCTTCATTTCATACCTTCCTTCCTTCCTTATTTTATTAGCACAGAAAGGTTAAGAACAAGATCATCTTTCTCCATATCTCTTAATTCCATTCTCCTGAGCAGTTTTGGGGGATTCAATATCTGTCACTTTTAGGAAAGTGGACAACCTTAATTTAGCCCTGCTGGTCCAGCTGCTATTGAAATATTTATCCAGATTACCATCTACAACAATCTACAATTTACCATCTACAACAATCTACAATCTACAATTTACAACTGGAACTCTGTGTTATCCATCTTCCTGCCCTTCCAAATGCATTTCCTTTGTTACTTAAAAAGAAAAGTAATCATGTGAGGTTTAAAACAACTCTTCATTTGCCAGTTTTTTTCTACCCCACAAAAGGGAACATTTTAATTCATTCTTTCATCCCTCAAGACTGAAAATACAATTTCATGATCACCTCCCTGCTAGAGCCATGTTTAATAATTCCCAATTATGCAGCCAGGCACCTAGTCCACAGCATGAGCCCAGCACCATGCAGCCAGGCACCTAGTCCACAGCATGAGCCCAGCCCCATGCATCCAGGGCAGACTCCTGACGCCCGGCCCAGCGCTCAGTGTGTGTTCAGTCACCTTGATATCATCGATGAGCACGCTCCCCATTTTAGCAGGTTACACCACCAGGACCTATGCTGTTTTATTAATAATAAAACATGGTATTGTCCAGGAGGGGGTTTACTCTGTGTCTCCAGATGTAGCCTTTCCCTCCAATTTGTTACGCAGTTTACCCAAACATGGCGCGTGCCGTTCCATGCTCTGTTCCTGGGTTGTGTTTAGGGGATGCACAGATGCACAGGGGAAACTGCACTTAAGAACCTGTAGTGAAAAAGAAGGTATTGGACACATGCAGAAATGCAAAAAGATGGTCTCAAAGTTGACAAAACTAAAGTTTGCCTGTATGAGTTCTAGTCTAAGGAAATGACAGTATTGTTAGGAGGAGGGGGAGGGATGGTAATGATGATGATGATGATAATAATCACAAAAGGAGTGGGATTTTAACTGTATTTACTCCCTACTGATGATGACAGTTAGTTAAAGTTATTAGAGTCCACCCATACTGTGGTCCATTGTGTAACAATGTTTTTCTTTGCTCATTGCATTTGCATTTGTTTCCTTCCTGTGCTTGTTAGGTATGCGTAACTGGCTGTAAGGGTGTCAGGCGCAGGAGAGCAGAAGTTGGGTAGCCAATGGAGCTTTTTATTTCGGCGAACAAAACACATGGCACTAAGAACACTAAACACAATATGGGTTGACATAACCCAGTGCAAACCAGTCTAGCGTTCCACATACACGAAACAACAAACAATTCCACACACAGACATGGAGGGGAACCTAGCGTTATATACATGTCTAATACTGAGGGAATTGAAACCCGGTGTGTAGGAAAACAAGACAAGACAAATGGAAAAATTAAAGGTGGATCGGCGATGGCTAGAAAGCCGGTGACATCGACCACCGAACGTCGCCCGAACAAGGAGAGGAACCGACTTCGGCGGAAGTCATGACAGTACTCCTTGTTCCTTCACAAAAAATGTCACTTAAAATGTACTGAATCTGAATCTTAAGTACCCTGGCGGTCGACCTTCTCTCACCCCCCAGCAAAAGCTTTTTATTTCTGCCTGCTTTGGCTTATGTGGAAGAACTGCACATTGTACTGTCGTCAGACTCCCACTTTTCTGTCCTATGTGTGTCTGTTTGCTCAACCTGGTCTCAGAGCATTTCATAGTATTCTGTACGTAAATCCGGTGAACACTCCATTTAGTATGATATGTACGTTTCATATGGTATGTATTCATTTGCGGTTGTCCATCACTCATTTCGTATGCTGCTTTACGTTACGAATTACAATTGGTATTGTGTTACAAATTTGTATGTATGATATGTTACAAATTCTAGCTAGGTGGCTAGGTGGCTAACGTTAGCTAAGCTATGGGGTTAGGGTTAGGGTTAAGTTTAAGTTTAAGAGTTAGTTTAAAGAGTTAACGTTAGTGTTAGGGTTAGGGGAACGGTTAACAAATATGCAAAGTAGCTGAAAAGTAGCTAAAAAGTAGTAAGTAGTTGAAAGTTTGCTAATTAGCTACAATGCTAAAGTTGTCTGTGATGAGATTCAAACTTACAACCTTGAGTTGCTAGACGTTCACATTATACGCCTACCCATCCACCCTGACCAGTCACCCTACTTTAGTTTTTGTCTTAAGTAACCATCTGTCTTATGTAAGCATACCAAACGTAGCATTTCATACTAATTTCAGTGCCCCGGATTTACTTTTACTATGTTACGTATAGTCTATGAGACCAGGCTGGTTTGCTTGTGTGAATCCATATCTACATCAACATTAACCCTACACATAAACCCTACCTTGTTTGGGTCTCCATAAGTCACGCTATAGTATACTGACATTATGAACATAATTTCTGACCAACCACATATTAAGCAGGAGACTTGTTCATGGAGTTGGCTTAGATGACATCATAGTGACGCCCCTACAGTACACCTGTGAGATCTCGGCTTGAGCCCTCCATTACGTGTTGTCTTGGTCATTCATGATGACACATACTGTTCACTGCCTGCTCTACTTGTTTAAGCCTTCTTGTTTTTCTTGCATGTCAGCCTCAATACTGAGCACACTCAACATATGGAAGCAAGTTCATAATTAGTGATTTTAGGTTCCATATAGGTCAAACATCTGATCAGAACCATGTGGCATGTATATTATACCTATTTTTCGTGTCAGTCCTTGTGGAAATCAGTCTGCAATGACCCACCCATATATCCGAGGATTTGGAGAGAGTATTTGTGCACTTACTATGTAGTCACTAGCGATTTAGTCCGAGTTGAATTGGGAGGATAAAACAGTGAAGTATTCAAACTTGCCTAAGGATCATATTCACTCACTGCACCACATCTTGGCAGGTAACTTTGTTTCATCTTATTCTATAAAGTTGCTTGTTTTTCTCCTTCCGACCCTACACTTCTGACTGGATTTGTCTGTCATGTATAATAAGTGCTTAAAGACAGTAATTTAATTGTGACTAATACAAAGCCATATCTTCTTCATATTTACCTGTAAGACACGGTATGTCATTCAGAATTGAAAAGGATTTCCATCAAAATGGAATATAAAATATATGAATTTACCATAGGTTCTAAACACATTATAGAGATAGAACTAGGTGTGAGTGGGAAGGGGGGTCATTGGTCTTGGTCTTTTTTCAGCCCTCACTTCTTTGTTTTGCTCTGGTGTGCTGGGCTGAGCAGGGCTCTTCAAAGAGATCACATGCTCTGGTCTGTTGCGAGCAGGTCAACTTACCCCACAACTCTGGAGAGGGGGATTTGTGTCCGATGCCTACCCATTATCTGCCACAGAGCCTGTGGAGAGAGCCTGCCGCTTGCAGGGCATCTCTGCCAGCCCCTAATATGGCAAATGAATCCATGAGCGAATACAAGAGTGAACAACTGAATTAACAACCAAAGACAATTTACATAATTTCTCATAGGGTATTATTTTCTGGTGTTTGAGAGCACATTTGCATATTTGCAAGCTATAGAAATCATAAAGTCAATACTGTAGATCCGGCATGTAAATACAGCTCCTTTGAATTACTGAGAAAGAAAGTCTAACGAAAATAATGTTAATGATGCTTTTTGCCCTGAGGGGTAGAGATCCTCTCTGCCTCTGGAACTAAGGCTGTCAGAACGAAAGTCCTATTGCCCAGTGATGAGACAGAGACATGTGGTTAACAGGTAAATAACTACAAGGGAAACGCTGAACTGACTGACTGAGTGTGTTTATGTGAACATCTTTCCCCCAGTGTGGATCGGAAGTAGAATGGTCTATACTGACTCGATTACATCAATTCCAATTGTGTCTTTGTTTCACGTGTGATCACAGTCTGCAGGGAAGTCTGCTTATAGTCTCTTCTGTCTTATTGCATCATTTGAAGACCTATGTTCCCACTTGTCACCATTCTTCGTTATCGAGCTAACAGTAGAATTAGCTTTTTAATGTGTGTGTTGCTGACACCATTTTAAAAGTACCACTCTTACCTCACATACCTTTTGTTTTTAGAAAGGATTAAAAGAAGTTGAACCTTTAGCTGGTTGTACATTGCTAGCTTGAGACTTAATGGGGTGGGGGTGTCAGGGATACAAAGAGAAGAGGGGTAGCTGAAGCGGGAGGAGAGGGAGGAGGGGATGGGTGGGGTAGTGAGGGTGTGTGGGTGTTAACCCCCCTACTCTTCACCTTTGTCTCACTCTGTGGAGCTGCTCTGCTCTGAGCAAAGGAGGACATGGATGAGAGGAGCAGGCCTCTGGCCAGGAGAGCTGCACTCTGCCTGAGCTGGGCTCCGCCTCCTCACTCTCTCTCCCTGGCTCTCAGTGCTGGAGCACACAGAACACCACACATGGCTGAGGGAAACAACAGTGTAGTAATCAAAGGAGGCAGCATCTTTGCCTTGATCACAGTGAGTTGAAAAATGTAAGAGAGATGCATAACCCCCTGAAACTGTATGTGTTAGCAAGATATTGAGTTACTCTCTCTGTTAGAGAGCCTTGATTTAATTTCTGTCACTTTGCATATGTCTACTTATCATTTCAACAAATGTGTATTTCTGCATTAAACATTAGAATACCTGTTTCCATTTAACAGGTCTAACCTGTATGCTAAATCCACCTTGCTGTGTGTTTTTCAGTAGGACACATGGAGAGACAGAGACAGAGACAGAGACAGAGACAGAGACAGAGATAGACACACAGAGAGAGATAGAGAGAGAGACCATGATAAGACAAAAAAAATAGAAAATACTTTCACCCTGCCACCATACAAGCATTTCCTGTGACTGTGCCTCGAAACCCAATGTTTACCTGGCCCATCACCCTGGATTTGGACAGCCTCTAAGACCAGGTACACCTCTACAAGGCCATGGTCCCCACCTTTGCCAGGACCCTGAAAGACATCGCTCTCAGGACCTTGAAAGACATACCTAGCACCTCACACAGGAGCAACGGTGCGATGAGCACCCCGCCCAGACCTGCAAGATGCTCAGCATGTGCTGCTAAAATCTAATGGTCCGAAACTAAATCACACGAATAACAACACTGCACATTATGGAACACAACGTTTTTTACTGGAATATACAAGGTCTGAGGTCATCTGCCTTTGGCCTAAAGAGCAGGAACCCAGACTTCACCAAATAAATCAGAAATGCAGATTTTGTTGTCCTAAAAAGACATGGTATAGAGGAGATGGACCCACTGGTTGCCCTCTAGGTTGTAGTCCCATCCACCAAACTACCAGGAGTAAAACAGGGAATGGACTCAGGGGTATGCTAATTTGGTATAGATCAGACATAATGCACTCTATGAAATGAATACAAACAGGAGCATTTCCCATCTGATTAGAAATTAATAGGGAAATGATCTTAACAGAAGAAAATGTCCTCCTGTGTGCTACCTATATTCTCATGATAGAATCACCATACTTTAATGACGTCAGCTTCCCTAGAGGGGAGATAAACCATTTCCAGGCCCAGGGACATGTACTAGTCTGTGTGGACCTAAATGCCAGAACTGGACAAGAACCTGACATTTTCAGCACACAAGGGAACACCTACCTAGAGGTAACAGCATTCCCTCCCCAATATGCCCCGCTAGACACAACTACGACAAAACAACCAACAAAAACTGTTCACAACTCCTTCAGCTCTGTCGCACACTGGGTCGGTACATTGTCAATGATAGGCTTTGAGGCGACTCCTACGGTAAGTTGGGGCGGCAGGGTAGCCTAGTGGTTACAGCGTTGGACTAGTAACCGGAAGGTTGCATGTTCAAACCCCCGAGCCGACAAGGTACACATCTGTCGTTCTGCCCCTGAACAGGCAGTTATTGAAAATAAGAATTTGTTCTTAACTGACTTGCCTGGTTAAATAAAAGTACAATTAAAACTAAAAAGTACACCTATAGCTCATCTCTTGGCAGTAGTACTGTAGACAACTTCATCACTGATCTCAAATCAGAGTCTCTCAGAACATTCACAGTCTGACACCACTATCAGACCACAGCAAAATCACCATCTACTTGAACAGAGCAACACTCAACCATGAGGCATCGAAGCTGAACAAACTGCATGCTATTAAGAAATGCTATAGACAGAAGGACAGTAGTGTAGGAACCTACAGAAAAAACAATTGGCCTACAAAAACATCCAATCCCTCCTAGACAACTTCGTGGACAAAATGTTTCCCTGCAATAGTGAAGGTGACTCAGCACTAGGAAGCCTGAACAGTATATTTGACCCATGAGCTAACATATCACATTTACATTCAAGCAGAAAACCTAAGAAAACTAACAACAATGACAAATGGTATGATGAAGAACGCAAAATCCTTAGAAAGAAATGGAGAAACCTATCCAACCAAAAACACAGAGACCCAGAAAACCTTAAACAGAAAACAGTACAGAAGCACACTAAGAAAAAAGATGGAACAGCATGTCAGAAAACAGCTCAATGTTATTGAAGAATCCATATAATCAAATGACTTCTGGGAAAATTGGAACATACAAAACAAAAAACAACACACAGAGCGTGTGATCCAAAACTGAGATGTATCATAAACCCCTTCTCCAACCTTTTTGGTTTTATAACAAAGAACCAAGAACAAAAACATATACATGATGATTTACAAAACTTACAAGCAGCTATTAAAAACTACCAGATCTTATTGGACTATCCAATTACATTGTATGAGCTACAGGACAAAATACAAACTATACAACCCAAAAAGGCTTGTGGTGACGATGGCATACTTAACAAAATTATAAAATATACAGACCACAAATTCAAATGGGTTATTCTTAAACTATTCATCGTTATCCTCAGCTCTGGCATCTTTCCCAACACTTGGAACCAAGGTCTGGTCACCCAAATCTACAAAAGTGGAGACAAATTCAACAACAATCTCAGGACAAATCCTCAGTATCATCAACAGCAGACTCCAACATTTCATCAATGTCCTGAGTAAATGTCAAATTGGCTTCATACCCAAATACTATTTGACAGATCACGTATACACCCTGCACACCCTTATTTTTTTAACCTTTATTTAACTAGGCAAATCAGTTAAAAACATGTTCTTATTTACAATGAGGACCTACCGGGGAACAGTGGGTTAACTGCGTTGTTCAGGGGCAGAACAACAGATTTTTACCTTGTCTGCTCAGGGATTCGATCTTGCAACCTTTCGGTTACAAGCCCTAACCACTAGGCTACCTGCCGCCCCTAATTCTTGAATAGGCAGACCTGGCTCTCAAGAGAAGACAAGATATGTGCCCACTGTCCACAAAATTGGGTGGAAACTGAATTACACATCTTAACTTCATACCAAATGTAGGACCACATTAGAGACACATATTTCCCACAGATCACACAGACTCACAAATAATTTGAAAAGAAATCAAACATATTTGTTAGGTGAAATACTGCAATGTGCAATCACAGCAGCAAAATTTGTGGCCAGTTGCCATGAGAAAAGGGCAACCAGTGGAGCACAAACAACATTGTAAATACCACCAATATTTATCTGTTGATTTATCTTCCCCCAGTATTCGTACTACAACTATTTGTACATTACTTAAACACTGTACATAGCTTATAAGCTTATAATATAACACCTGAACACCTTTTGAGTGCAATGTTTAAATTGTTTTGTTAATGTTAAATTTGTTTTTTCTCACTTTTGCTAATTGTTTATTTCACTTGCTTTGAAAATGTAGACATATGTTTCCCATGCCAATAAAGCCTCTTTGAATTGAAATTGATAGAGAGGGAGAGAGAGAGAGAGAGAGAGAGAGAGAGAGAGATGGAGAGGGAAGAAGAGGGAGCTAATGTACATGAGGATGTCTCCAGTCCTGAGGGGAACCACTGCTGATCACTGTCCAGCACATTATCACTACTATCTCCCCACGGATGAGGAGGTTCATACACAATCATCTGCTCATAGGCAGAACACCAACAGGGCTGTTATGTAAAAATAGACCTATAACAACAACAGCTACTCCAAAGAAACACTTATCGGTAATGTGATACCAAGCAGTATATCATTTGAAAAGGATCACCAGCCGTAAATGTCAAGTTTGAAGAAGGTCGAAGAAGATGAAATGATAAAGAATAAAGGCAGCTTTTTATTTAACAATTAGATAAGGAGACAGCCACAAGCTTGGTGAATTATATGGGGCATGGCAATAGATTAAGAGTAATATACGTCTTCTCTGTTACATTGTCAATAGAATTGGCGTTCAATCACTAATGAGATCAATATGAGGACAGGACAGACAGGTCTTTGAACCAGTTTAGATTCTTCAGTAGCATTCATAATGCTATGAATAGAGAACACAGGAGCCTGACAATGCTATTAGTTCTAGAGTGATATACACTTGAGCTTTACTCTTCTATACACTTAATCCCCATTTACCCTCATATTCACTCAACAAACAAGAAAAGGAAAATGGTTTATTTAAGGTAGTTGCCAGATCTGCAACGGTTAACACATTTGTACTTCCTGAATGCTTCATTTACTGAACCATGTTGGCATCATTTGTTCACTTAGTGTGCGACCACCTATTTGTTCCTCTACATGGCAGGGTAGCGCTTTCCTGTCAGAAGTGTTTTTGTTTCCTTTTAGTATGCTGCCAGCCTTGAAATGTGCTGAACACGGAGAAGAGAGGGAGGGAGAGGCAGAAAGAGAGAGAGAGAGAGTAAACAACGCTTTGGCTCTTTAAATAAAACATTTGTTTGTGATTGAGGCTTCATGATGTGAACAGCATGACCTGTTTTACTGGGAGCCTCTAAACAGCCACCCATTCTTCCTCAGAAACAGATCCCATCTCTCTACCCACAGACTCAGGGCCTATTTATATTGCATGAGAACAAATATTTCTGACAACTTGAGTGATAGATTTGTACAAGGCCTGGATGTTATTTTGGGGGGGAGGCCCTGTCTGAGTGACATAAATGGCTATTAATAAATATTTTAACAATACATGGCAAATTCGTTTTTTCTGTTAACATGGTATGAGTGGGACCAAATTGTGCTTGTGGTGGGCTTCTCGGGAATAGGTTTGCTGTCTGAGTCAACATTGGGAGACAAAGCTCAGTTTGGCTCAGTTGTTAAAGCATGACACTTGCAATGCCATGGTTATGAGTTTGATTCCCACAGGGGATCAGTATTAATGAAAATGTATGTACTCACTACTGTAAGTTGCTCTGGATAAGTGTGTCTGATAAAATGTAATAAGTGATGGGAAATAAAACATTCATTGTCTTTGTGTGTGTTTTAACAGTTGGTAATCCAACTGGAAGAGTCCAGCCTGCTACCATCTACTGTAAATTTTACAATATATAAAGATTTATTGACACCAATTAATTATTTACCCATTAGCTACATGTTTTATCATCAACACAGCCTTGCTTGAATAAAATGTTTTTTCCTCACAGTTTCATATTTACCTATAGTAAAGCTTTTCCCCATCCTTTCTTGTTTTTGTTGTTTCAATCCCTCACTTTTATTGAGTTTAGTTTTGGTCTAATTAAAGAGTACACCCACGGCTGTGTGTTGTAGAGTCAGTTCACAGGGAGAAACAGTAGGCATGGAATCTAGTTTTGGTTGTAGTCTGGATCCCGCCTCACAGTGTTTTGTCTCTCTCTCGCCTCAACTGAAATAATTGACTATGAGCATGTTTGAAGGCGGAATTACAGTTGTCTAATTGTGGTGTGCGTTGTCATGGATACTATCAGGCAATCGGTGAATAAACAGCCTTACTTGGCAGTGTTTGGCTAAAACAGGGCTTTGTGCAGATGTCAGACACACAGTTTATGATGTTGAGGCAGATTATATTTGGCAGGGAAATCAATATGGATTTGCTGCTCATTTTGATAAACAACTCTTGTTTATGTAGGCTGCTCAGAAGCTTGTCTCCTCATTTTTTTTGCCTTGAATGAATTGATGTAAACGTTGACTTAATGTAAAGCACCATGGTCAGCCATTACTTGCTAAACCCTCATTACACAATTCTTAACTTTTAACTGGAAAGGTTACAGACCTTTTGAATGTGAATGTGGTTAAGATAGGATCAGTTATTCATAACCAAACAGATCAGCTGCCTAACGTATAAAACAGGGGCCTGGAATAAATATATTTATCTTAATGTTTGGCATGTAACACTTTATTGGTGACCATGAAGCAGATGCTTGACTGACCTAATATCCATATTAGATATTGTCAGTGTTCATATTGTAATTGCTCATTTGTTTTTTTCAAGTACCTTCCCAGTCTCTTGGTAGAACACTGGTAAGAAAATAACCACCACTAAATAACCCCTCCAGCATTTAACTTTCCAAACACACTGGCATCCCTATGTACTGAAACTTGTCCAGTTAACTAAAAGACAAGAGAAAATGTTGCAAGAAGTCAATAAACTCCTATCTCCCCCAGGGTGTGCATCTCCATTGTTGTGAGCCAGGTTAATGTACTCCAAACAAGGTTTGTTTCATATTGCAATATGCAATGGAGGTGTGCATTGCATACATGGAGATGAGAGTAGTGGCGGGCCAGACTGTTCTATGTCTGAGGGGAGAGTAAGTATTGGATCTGGTGAAGCATCTTATCTCAAATGGTGATCTGACACCCTATATCCTTGTGTAAAAGCTGCTCTAGGTATATTAGTATAATGATGCCAAAAGCGGCACAATGTAAGTGAAAGTGCATTACTGCCATGGACTATTTAAAAAAAAGAAACACAGTGTAATATAAGTATAGGAATTGGTTACGTGGCGAATACCCTCTTTTCTATCCCTGTCTTTTGATTGTGTGGGAGTAATTGTCCCAGTCAGACCAGTGTGTCTGTGCTCTCCCAGCCCACTGCGGTGTGCTGCAGCCCATTGGGTCAGATGGAGTCAGTCTCCTCTCCCAGCAGGCCTCCTGGCCAGGGAGAGGCTTTTAAGGGGGCCCTGCTCCACTGAGGGGATTGCCTGCCTATTAATATTGTATTGGCATAAAATAGAATGGCACTGGAGAAGAGGGGTACTGTGGCCTAATGCACAACCATGTCCACAACCCTGGAAAGTATATACTAGGAATATAGATTTATTTCAGCATACATAGTCCTGTGTGGCTCAGTTGGTAAAGCATGGAATGTGCAACACCAGGTTTGTTAGTTCAATTCCCATGTGGAAACAGTATGAAAATATATGCACTCAACTGTAAGTTGCCCTTTCAGCGAGAATCTGCTAAATGACTCAAATGTAAACATAGATTATTTTTTTATTTAACTAGGTAAGTCAGTTATGAACAAATTCTTATTTACAATGACGGCCTAGGAACAGTGGGTTAACTGCCTTGTTCAGGGGCAGAACGACAGATTTTTAGCTTGTCAGGTCGGGGATTCTCTAACCACTAGGCTACCTGTCACCCCATCCTGTTGAATAAATGATAACAAACACACAGGGTTTACTGCACAATTTCACAATGGTAAAAGAGATGAGATCTGTTTAAGAGAGATGCATGGTGGTTATTGCTGTAGAGCTCCACGCATAAAGGTCCATCAATACCCACTGGGCACACCATGTCTTTTCAACATGGAGAATTGGGTAATATTTGGTAGACGCGTTGATCAATCACATTTTCAATCACACAAAAAGACAGCCAAATGTTTGTTGAATTCCCAATGTGTTATCACTATAATTTCAATCATTTAAAGCACACTAAAGTTAAAATACAATGCAGATATTTTGTTTATTTACACAACTTAATGTGTTATCTATTACTGTGCTTGATTTAGTAACACAACCAAATAACCTGGATTGCAGTTAGTTGAGATTACATTAAAGTACTGTAAATGGTGCAAGTGATCAATGCCGTTTGAGATTCTGTGCAGACTATTATAGCCATTGTGAAGATTTCCACAGATTACAAAAGACATGTATTGTTACAGTAACCTCCAAATGTGGCCATGGGACGTGTTACTCATTTTAAGGTTTAGACTATGTACTGTCTTACAAAAGTAATATTGAATTGTGTTTGATTGACATATCGACATTTAAAGGTAATGTGTCTATTGCTTCGATAGTTCCATCTGAGCCATTAGTTTAATCCTATTCTTTAACTTTTATTTTTTGGTTGAGATGGAGACGTGAATCCAACATATAATTTGCTAACGTCAACGAGTTAATAGGCTATTTATCATAATGCAAAATTGATATTGAATTGTGTTTGGTTGTCAATGTTGCCACATATCAACTTTGAAGGAGATGTATTTTTTGCTTGGATAGCTCCATCTGTGCCACCACTGAGTCTGGCTTTAATTCCAGTTTGTCTACAAATTAATAATTGATATTCTGGATTCACATCTCCATTTAAAACAAAAATCTAAGTTAATTAAAGAATAGGACAAGCTTTAAATGCACTTTAGATACAATTAGATTTTTTTATTTTATTTTATTTTTCCTTTATTTAACCAGGCAAGTCAGTTAAGAACATATTCTTATTTTCAATGACGGCCTGGGAACAGTGGGTTAACTGCCTGTTCAGGGGCAGAACGACAGATTTGTACCTTGTCAGCTCAGGGGTTTAAACTCGCAACCTTCCGGTTACTAGTCCAACGCTCTAACCACTAGGCTACGCTGCCGCCCCCCTATTCTTGAACTTTTATTTGTGACCAACCGTCTCGTTTCGGTCTTATGTATCAAAATTTGAAATGCCGTTTTTTTTTTACATTGGATTAAAGTAGAGACTCAGAGCTAGAAAATTGTATATCACACACTACAGTTGAGGAACAACAGGAAAGTAATTATGCTCTGAAAGATGATAAACTTGTATCCTCACTTTTGATCAAATGGCCTTTAAATGTTTTGGTACCTACTGGAGAGCCCTTATTTGTCTACACCCATTCAGCATTGTTCACACCCTCTTAATTTTAGTCCCACCCCTCTTTAAGGGTTGATTCAAGTATTCTGTCCTATCAACAGCAGTCAAGCACCCAAGCTAATTGGCTAACATTGGCTAGCTTGCTAGCTACTTCCAGACCCAAATGAGAGCTCACTGCTCACTGACCATTTTACATGACCTAGCAGAGCTAGTCACAGTATTTGTATGTTATCCAGAGCATTGGTGACTGCAACTGTGCTGCTGGCAACAATTTATGCTTTTTTGCCAACATTTACTGACACCGGCCATATTCAACAGGTCTTGAATGTTCTTTCAGTGATTCTGTGCTCTGGCACACTCAGACGAGTGTGCTTAAAGGTCTCAGAGCAAGTGACGTCACCTATTGAAATGCTATTAGCGTGCACCCCGCTAAATAGCTAGCCATTTCACACTGGTTACATTAAGACATGTAGCTAGCTAGCTAGGTAAACAATGAACCATAATCCCAACTCATGACGTTACTACCCTGCAGGAATCTACTGGTAGCTAACCAACCAGGTTCAATGTTTGCTAGCTAACATTAGGCTATAACTTCAAAGCAAATGGCTCTGAGATACGAATAATATTACTACACAGATCATACAGGTAACATTAGCTAGTGAGCTAGCCAGCTAACATTAGCAAGCTAGCTAACAGTACACTTGAAATGAAAATTACTTTCTGTGAAAATTTGAAATGTGTAATATCTGAAAATGTAGCTCGCTAGACTATTTTACCCGTATACATGGAATGGACACTTCTCTTTGTCATGGATGCCATGGTTGCCCTTACTTAGTTTGAAGATGTAATCCGGAGACAGGTGCTTTCTCCATCTCCTTAGCTATTATACTCTAATTCCACTGATTTCAAAACTCGGTCCTCCAGAAAGTGGAGAGCAACACTTTTGCAGTACTACTACGCAATATTTGTTGTTTTAAAGCCGCGTTAGGATTACCTACACATACGGATCAGCTCAAATAGACAGAAGCGTGCTACATGCATACCAATCAGAACTCACCTCTCAGCATGTCCTGCCCACTTACTATCTCAGCCAATCATGGCCAGTGGGAAGGCTGTTGTATTTATCTGTGGCTAAACCAACGAGGCTCGTAAGTTAACAATTGTATTCAAATTTACAGATGGCATACAAGTTTGTTATTAAGGTACATGAAAGTTCACATTTTCCAGAAGGCATTTCTGCAAAAAAAAACACATTTTGATTTAAAAAAAAGTTTACGTTCAAATGGCTCTCCTGTGAAATAGTGGCGCGCGACATATGCGTAGTTTCCTGAAATGGGTCACAATTTTGGTAGAGATGGAGACGTGAATGCAACGTATGTATTATTAACTTGTAGATTCCATTTGAAGACAACCAAAGCTTCAAACCCTAGGCTTATGTTTTCAACAATAGGCCTAACTGGTGCTGACTTCTAAAACGCTGTATAGACCTAAATAGCATCATTGATTCTATATTATTATTATATTATTTATTTTGCTCTGTTGAACCTATCCTTTGGAATGACTTCGACGGCAACAGTGAATGTATTAACTGGGGATTTTTCAACAATTATTCTCACAATAACACATTGGTAATAGTCATGACAAATATCAAAGCTAAGCAGGGCTTGGATGAAACACTGGATGGGAGACTGAAGGGATAGCTGTAGATAGATCAACTCTACAGTAGGAGGTGTTGCCCAGCCTATTGTTTTTTCTTATAGTGGATATTATGTTGAAGATCTGGCATTGTTTCAAAGGTACAAATTCAACATACAGTATTTATAAGGTTTGTCTATTGAAAATGGTTTACCATGATGACATAATCCTGTGGTTGAAATGATTCTAAATTACACAGAAATGTTCCCTCAAAACAACAATTTATGTAGACTTTCAAATCCAATGTATTTTCCACATAGATTCCATGTAACAATACTTTGACAAATTACGTTGAAACAACATTGATTAACCAGTTTGTGCCCAGTGGGTAGGGTGTTGCGGGGCACTTTAACCCCTCTCTTTGACCTGCTTGGTGGTAACCGTGGATTCCCTTTCTTTAATGGACTGCCAAATCCACCAGGTCTTTACACATCTTACCCTGCCTACAGAATGTTATGTTCTACCTCAAAGAGATGGAAAGATGACCTTTATTTCCATTATAAAGTACTTTAGATATGACTGACATGTTGAACACAACAGGGACCCCAAATCCTGTGCACTATTCCTTCATTATAGGGCTAGCTACCTCAGATGAAGGGCTACGGTGCCTCTATAAAAGACCAATGAACGGAACGCATCCTGTATTGACTTGTTTGCTGAATATCAAAGTGGATTTCTGATGTATTTATAATGGCCTTATTAAAAAATCTTTTGATCTGAAGAATGCAATAATATCACAAAGGATTTTATATTGTTTTGTACCCACACTATCCAAGATTCAGCAATGTAAAATCGACATTTTCAGTGGTAGGTTTGGAGGAGCATTTAATAATTTTTCCTTTTAATCATAAAATGCAATAATTTTGGCAGATAGGATAGTTGGTTCTCTTGTGCAGATATCCTTTTCTATCATTGACACATAGCTGTTCATCCATTGACAATGCACTGTATAGGACTTTTTAAATAAATTACATATTCTATTTGATATACAAACATTTTAAATAATTTAACTTCATATTGCATTCTACTCTGAATGAGGAATTGATTCCCATTTGAATGGCATGTGTGTTTCTCACATGAACACAGTTACGAGGCCCCTCTCGTTTAAGTGTTAGTTAGAGGGTGAAGACAAACAAAGTCACTTGACAAATGTTTACTTATTTTAGAAGGCAAGTCTGACATGGTGTGCTCTGCATGACTTAATACAGCACTTTTATAGTAAACGTTAAGTCATACCCTGCAAACAACTATGAGTCGTTAGGACATCACAAAATGGTCACCTAAAGTCGTCAGGACGCTGTGTCAATGTCCCCTGGAGGTTTTTGTCTAGTTCCCCGTTTGCCTTGGGGATGTCACCTTATGGCCTCAAATAAACTTTCTATCTAGGGCACGCAAAGCCTAGATTCATCACACATACATCACCCCTTGTTCCTGTTGTCAAGCTTATCTAGGCCCTGATTGGTGAACCACTGATCCATTCACAACTCTTTGTCTTTTTGGCAATGCAAAGGGCACCTGAAACTCTACAGACTTTGTGTTGATGCAGAAAGATCTGCATATCCCAAACCCAGTGGTTTGTGAGTTTAAACCCCAGGTGTGGTCATATTGAGAAGTCAGTACTAAGTGATCATGTAATTGTATTTTCATTTATTAAAGATTTTAGCTGAACAGCGCACCACTTACCTTAAAATCCTGATACCATTTCATTAATTTACTTATAATGGTTTGGGACACCTGGGACAATCAGGGGAACTTCAGAAGACCATGACACAACGTCCCAAGAACGTCTTTGGGACATCCCCGGGACAAACCGGGAACTAGACAATACCTCCAGGGGACCATGACACAACGTCCCAATAACGTCCTAAAAATGTGTTTGGAGATGTCCCCAGGACAAACCGGGAACTAGACAATACCTCCAGGGGACCATGACACAACGTCCCAATAACATCCTAAAAATGTGTTTGGAGATGTCCCCAGGACAAACCGGGAACTAGAAAAAGGTCCCCAGAGAACGTCCCCTTGGGACCATCACACAACTTCCTAAGAACTAGTCAAATTGAAGTCTTAACATGGTCCTCAGGGACATTCTGGGGAACTTACAGGGAACTAGACTAAGGTCCTCCAGAGAACGTTCCCTTGGGACCATCATATGACGTCCTAATGACTAATAAAATGAACGTTTTGAGAAAGTCCTAACATGACATGGTCCTCCTGACATGGTCCTCAGTGGCATCCTGGGAACTACAGTAAGTCTAAGAAGTGGTAGATCTGTTCTATGTGCACTATTTCTGTGCTTCCTGTGCTTAAGTTTTGTTTTTGTGTCTTTTACTTTCGGGTTTGTACACCAACTTCAAACATCTGAAAGTACAATATTTTGGGTTATTGAAAATATATTTCACAGCGGGTCAGATGGTGCAATGATTCTCTACATTACACGTTGCTTGTTTTGTCACATAAACTGAAATGAGGCAAACTATTCTAATTTTAGCAACCAGGAAATGGCAGAGTGATTTCTGAATAGTGCAACTTTAAGGGAACTACACAAAGGTCCCCCAGACACTGTTCCTTTAGGACCATCATGCAACGTTCTTAGAACATTCTCAGAACGTCAGAACGTTCCGCCCAAATCCTTATGGGAACCTCACCGAATGTCCACAGGACGTTCCCTGCTTGCTGGGTCGAAATCCAACCTAAATCCAAATTTTTAAAGGTTTGGTATGTTATTGGATGTTAAATTTTACTTTTCGTCATCACTTTCCGCAAATGTCATCAGTGTAACGTGCAAACGTGTGTTTTTAACAACAAAAATCTGTTGTCCATATTCGGGGAAATTTGGTCAATACCCAAATATATATGTTTTCTTGGCAGGCCTTTGTATGCGACCAGTTGCTACTACCTTCTGCCTTTGTAGTTGTAAACCAGCAACAAATTTACACTCCTTATGAATCCAGTCACAAAGAACTTCTGAGCTAGACAATTTATGAATAGTTATTTCCTTCAGATGGGGTGTGCATACCTGTTTCAAATTAAGAGTCTTAAAGAGTTATGGATATCCTCAGCAATTCAGATGTGCTCAAACGGTTCTTTATTGGTTTTGCACATAGTCTACATTCTCTGAAGCAAAAACACACTGACCTCATCTGCTTGGGGCCTAAGAAAATGTTGCAAATGAAGGTTTAAACACAGTATGCCAAGAAAAAGGTCAGTATAGCATTTGATAAGTGCGAATGGCTATTCAATAGGAACACTATACATATTCTGAAAATATGCTGAAAGTCATACATTCTGTCAAAGATGATTAAAGACAGATGCCAACACATACAAATGACTTGTTCTGTTGCTAGTTGTACTGTACTTGACAGGATAGGGGGCAATAAATAGAGTAGCCAGAGTAAACAAGGCTCTGATTGCTTGTAGCTGAGACTGTTCCATTTGAGTGGATCACTAAGTCCCCATGCACATACTACAATGTGTCTAGTGTTTAGTTTGTGTGTATGTGTGTGTGTGTGTGTGTGTGTGTGTGTGTGTGTGTGTGTGTGTGTGTGTGTGTGTGTGTGTGTGTGTGTGTGTGTGTGTGTGTGTGTGTGTGTGTGTGTGTGTGTGTGTGTGTGTGTGTGTGTGTGTGTGTGTGTGTGTGTGTGTGTGTGTGTGTGTGTGTGTGTGTGTGTGGCATGCGACTCACCATCAAGGATGTACTGTGGAAAAACGTGATACTGAGACACAATATCCAGACAGCTTTCTGTAACTTTTAAACTGTGCGACTTGAGTAAATAGCATTCCCACGTGAAAACACCATGATGGTGCTCTAGAGTCTATAGAGTTGATGGTTAATTTATAACTATACTTTGCCTTTTATACCGTATCCCTTCAAAGTGCATAACTCCATCAGTAAATTTTTATATCACGATATCCCTGTACAAGAGGAGATTGGTGAGGCATTAAGCTCTTTCCAGATGTGCTTGTGGCAGCGAAGGGAGAATAGTCATTTATTCTGTTCAGTTGAGTAGAGAGAGACTAAATATTTGACTTCTCCTCGAGTACACAGTTTTAGTTTGCCACTTGCGACAGTAGCACCATTGTTTCACTTTCAGCTAGTTCACTGAACAAAAGACAGATTGGAAAATGCAACTACACCACAACACAACTATACCACAATGCAACTATACCACAATGCTACTATACCACAATGCTACTATACCACAATGCCATGGTTTTGGGGGTCTTTTTGTGAAATTCCTTGGCAATACTCTGCATTCAACACCTTCACCCTGCCTTAATTACATATGCTGCAGACATCTCCATTACACCCAATCAGACACAAGTCTTAGTGAAATTTGCTTATTTTGAGAGGAAATGAAAACAACAAACCTAAATAAATAAACAATGCTATCCGTCAAATTATTTCATTCTTTCACATTTCAAACAAAACAATAGTTAATTATAGCCTTAAGACATGAGCTTCGATGCATTTCCCCCAGCTGGATTCCTTTACTTTTCTTTTCCTGCAACTGTTTTTCTTTAGGTCCTGAGGTAAACTGCCCGATGGCGCGCAGCAGGCTCTGATTATACTGAGCCTATCATACACACAGAGGTGTGTGTGTATGTGTATGGATAAGAGTATGGGTTAGAGTTAGGTTTAGGGAAAATAGGATTTGAATGGGACTGAATTCTGTGTCCCCACAAGGTGAGCTGTACAAGTGTGTGTGTGTGTGTGTGTGTGTGTGTGTGTGTGTGTGTGTGTGTGTGTGTGTGTGTGTGTGTGTGTGTGTGTGTGTGTGTGTGTGTGTGTGTGTGTGTGTGTGTGTGTGTGTGTGTGTGTGTGTGTGTGTGTGTGTGTGTGTGTGTGTGTGTGGCATACGACTCACCATCAAGGATGTACTGTGGAAAAACGTGATACTGAATAACTCACATAAATATGATAAGTGAATAGAGAGGCTAAGGATCTGCTACTGGTCACGAGCGGAGGGTGTTGACTTAAGGGCCTATTGAACTAAGGCACAAAGCTTTGTCTCACACAGAAAACGGAGTATCAATGACCAAAGAATACCTTCCTCATAAAATTCTATGTTGTTGGTGGTTAGATTTAATTTTTAACATTGAACTCTGTAGAGAATGGGACCAAGATCAACAGAGGGAACACAAACCACCTAGCGTGTTGGTGTACCCCTTGTCACATGCAGTGCATTTCTCCTGTCACACTCAAATGGATGGTCATGGGGTCATGCATGCACACACGGGTGGAAGTGTATACCCTGGGCACAGCCATTTCCTATCGGCATCCTTCCCAGTCTCTTTTAGCAAGCCCACACCTCAGGCCGACATCCATCCGGTCTTTCTCTCACCCGTGTGGAGAAGTGTGAATAGGGGATCCACTATGGGCCGCGCTGTGCCGCTCAGCTAGTGGTTTATAAGATATCCCATTTCCCTGCATTAGAGTGAGGCAGCTTCATCTGACCAGGGCAAAGCCTCTCCTGTTGAAGTGGGACTGTGGTACCATATGACATACAGACATATGTATTGTTTTTACTGATGCTCCTCAATGCAGTGCCTCATCCATGTATGAGGCTCCCTGTCTCACAGCCACACTCATGTGTTTCACATCAGGGAAGTCTGTGGTTATCTTCCTGAAAAATATAGCTAATATGGTGTGATCTGGAAAAAGCTTTGATGCAAGAGCTTTCCAAATAAACCTCTGAATGCCATATGGTTTACATTCATCTCTTAATTTATTTTCTATAAATGTCTATTGAATATTCTTTTGAGGCAGCACGTGTGTAACCAGAGTTGGAAAACAGAAGGCCAGAGAGAGCAATTTGTGGTAACGTGATTATTATGATTCAGTTTAACTTCTTCTTTTCTATTACATGGTAGACCAGACAAGACGCTGGAGAACAGTCCAAAACAAACAAACAAACATGTAAACAAAGCCCCCTCAGGACCTCCATAAACCCATTATCCCCGAGATGTTCCAAGAGACACAACATCATTCCAATAAAGGAGTATTTTACAAAGTAATGAATGTGAGGAGCAACAGTTCACTAGGACTCAACAACCAAACTAGTTTTGAGTTGAATATTGGGTTACCATGGCTGTAGGCCTCCTAGCAGACCAGCCAACACTGGAGAACATGGAAATGTACTTTTCCAGACAGACAGACAGACAGACAGACAGACAGACAGACAGGCACAGACAGACAGACAGACAGACAGACAGACAGACAGACAGACAGACAGACAGACAGGCAGGCAGGCAGGCAGGCAGGCAGGCAGACAGACAGACAGACAGACAGACAGACAGACAGGCAGGCAGGCAGGCAGGCAGGCAGGCAGACAGGCAGACAGACAGACAGACAGACAGACAGACAGACAGACAGACAGGCAGGCAGGCAGGCAGGCAGACAGACAGACAGACAGACAGACAGACAGACAGACAGACAGGCAGGCAGGCAGGCAGGCAGGCAGGCAGACAGACAGACAGACAGACAGACAGACAGACAGACAGACAGACAGACAGACAGACAGACAGACAGACAGGCAGGCAGGCAGGCAGGATATAACCTGGTTTCACTTTGAGCCCTTCCTCTGACACAACGATTCAGGCATTTCTCATCGACATTTCTGAGCCACAAATGGTTGCAGGTGTGTTCTCTGTTTTGCCTTACTTATGACACTACCACAAGTTGCAGTGCCACTTGTTTAAACTATGTCATTAAGACATTGAACGTGCATTTATTTCACATTTACAATCAAATGTGCTAACAATAACAATACACAAATAATATAAACATGTTCCACTAGCCTGCCAATGTCATCTTCCATGTTGTTGATTATTTGTTGATATATGTATGGAAATCAGAAGTTCTGTCACGAGGGACTAGGTGTGTGAGGTAAGAATCAGGCACAGGGAGCAGAGAGTTCCAAAGGGAGAAGTGGACTTTAATATGGCACCAAAAAGCAATGCCCAAAACACAGGGTACCCGGTCCGGACCACGAACACACCCAACAACACAACACGTAACACAAGAATAATCCCGCAAAATACAAGGGCGGGTTTATAGCCTTAAATAAGGAAGGCAATCAGGAAAACACAGTTAGACAAAGGTGTAACTAATAAGACAAAACAAACAGAAAACGGAAAAGGGATCGGTGGCGGCTAATAGGCCGGTGACGACGACCGCCGAGCACCGCCTGAACAGGCAGGGGAGCCAACTTCGGAGGAAGTCGTGACAACTTCCTCCCTATTTTCAGAACTTCCTCCCTGGTTTCGAGTTGAAAATGGTATCCTCCGCTGCAGTAGTCATGGTAAAGATCTTTCACTGAATATGCTGAATAAAACCATACAATACACACAAATTCAGTTACAGTAATTGTCCAGTGTTTTCAGATTTCTACGAAATATGACCTATAGTGAATTACAATATGAGTGAAATAGTTTTCCTTACAAAAATGTTTAATTAAGTATATTAAAAAGCAGCATTTCTGTGTTGGAAGTGGGCGTACCCTAACAACAGAATGGTGTGGGCGTATAACGGGCATAAGAAATATTCATGCTTGTAGACAGCTGATTGAACAGTTCAGCCAATGAGTCAGGATGACATCATTCTTTGAGGAAATAGCAAAAAAAAAATAAACGGTCTGTTTGAGATACAAGTTTGAGGTGGTGTTTTTGAAGTGTTTTTTTCTCAAATATATTCTTTGGGCACAAATATGAGTATGAGATGAGTCAACCACATTATTTGGGTACTTAGTTAACAGAATATTAACTTTTAAAAGTGTGATTTTGTAACGGCTTTCTTCCGCTGAAGGAGAGGACCAAAATGCAGCGTGGTTAGAGATCAACATGTTTAATAAAGACCATACACGAGAACACTATACAATACAGAACAACAAATGTGAAAACTGAAACAGTCCTATCTGGTGCAATGACACAAAGACAGAAGACAATCACCCACAAAATACCCAAAGAACATGGCTGCCTAAATATGGTTCCCAATCAGAGACAACGACAGACAGCTGCCTCGAATTGAGAACCAATCTAGGCAACCATAGACATACAAAACTACCTAGAAAGGACACAGCCACATAAACATACAAAACCCCTAGACCGGTGAAAAACACATAAATCCCCCATGTCACACCCTGGCCTAACCAAAATAATAAAGAAAACAAAGATAACTAAGTCCAGGGCGTGACAGATTTTCACTGGACATTTACTTTAACACAAAAACAACGACAAAAAAAAAAGAAGCCTTTGATACTTAATGTATGGGCAGAGTAATAACAATTATGAAAGGGAATATTATAACACACAGCACACAATACATATATACAGTATATACACACAACATTCATTTCCAAAACACACTATTCATGTGGCTCTCTTTCATATGGTCTCTGTATGCATGTTAGATTCTGAGTGATATAGATAGCAGAGTCACATATTCAGTGGTTCAGAGTAGAAAAGCCAGCTATAATCACTGATTAAAATGGAAATGCGAGTATGCGGAGTATCAGGGCGAGTGAGCTGAGTGGATATATGAATGACAATCTCACTGAAAAAGATTTTCTCATGACATTATGTAAATAGCCTTGTAAATGTGAAGTAGTATTTTAAACAAAAATCGATGTTGGAGTTGATAAGAAAGAAAGGAGGATGGTTGATGGCATATGACTGAGGTGCAAGTCTGCATACACAGGTACAGTATATACTGTATGGGACCTATCATTTATAACAAAGCAGAATACATTCATTTGATATAGCTCTCTGAAATTGCATGTTATTTTAAGGAAAGGACAACCAATCGTTTCAGTGTAATGTTACTTTCCTGTGTTGATTCTTGACTTTTTGTATGTACATTTGATTGGTACAAATGTGAATGTTTATTGTATCTTCTTAATTTTGAAAATGTTAACAGAAACTAAACGACATTGATGACTTTGTCTTTATTTTCTTAATCTTAATTTTCTTTCTTGTATCTATTCACTCTTTTGCCTCTTTATTATTTAATTTTCTCTGTGAGAGGACTGGCCATGACAGTCTGGTTTACAGGCAGACTACAGTGACAGGCTGGATTACAGGCAGACTACAGTGACAGGCGGGATTACAGGCAGACTACAGTGACAGTCTGGTTTACAGGCAGACTACAGTGACAGGCTGGATTACAGGCAGACTACAGTGACAGGCGGGATTACAGGCAGACTACAGTGACAGGCTGGATTACAGGCAGACTACAGTGACAGGCGGGATTACAGGCAGACTACAGTGACAGGCTGGATTACAGGCAGACTACAGTGACAGGCGGGATTACAGGCAGACTACAGTGACAGGCTGGATTACAGGCAGACTACAGTGACAGGCGGGATTACAGGCTGACTACAGTGACAGGCTGGTTTACAGGCAGACTACAGTGACAGGCTGGATTACAGGCAGACTACAGTGACAGGCGGGATTACAGGCAGACTACAGTGACAGGCTGGATTACAGGCAGACTACAGTGACAGGCAGGATTACAGGCAGACTACATTGACAGGCTGGATTACAGGCAGACTACAGTGACAGGCTGGATTACAGGAAGACTACAGTGACAGGTTGGATTACAGGCAGACTACAGTGCAGTGACAGGCAGGATTACAGGCAGACTACAGTGCAGTGACAGGCTGGATTACAGGCAGACTACAGTGACAGGCTGGATTACAGGCAGACTACAGTGACAGGCAGGATTACAGGCAGACTACAGTGACAGGCTGGATTACAGGCAGACTACAGTGACAGGCTGGATTACAGGAAGACTACAGTGACAGGCTGGATTACAGGCAGACTACAGTGCAGTGACAGGCAGGATTACAGACAGACTACAGTGACAGGCAGGATTACAGGCAGACTACAGTGACAGGCTGGATTACAGGAAGACTACAGTGACAGGTTGGATTACAGGCAGACTACAGTGCAGTGATAGGCAGGATTACAGGCAGACTACAGTGACAGGCAGGATTACAGGCAGACTACAGTGACAGGCTGGATCACAGGCAGCCTACAGTGACAGGCTGGATTACAGGAAGACTACAGTGACAGGTTGGATTACAGGCAGACTACAGTGCAGTGACAGGCAGGATTACAGGCAGACTACAGTGACAGGCAGGATTACAGGCAGACTACAGTGACAGGCAGGATTTCAGACAGACGACAGTGACAGGCAGGATTACAGGCAGACTACAGTGACAGGCTGGATAACAGGCAGACTACAGTGACAGCCAGGATTACAGGCAGACTACAGTGACAGGTCTCTGCAACCTGCCCTGCCCAACTTTACAACTGTAAACAATATGGGTGTGAATTAGTTTGGAAACAATGTGTTTATTTTTTAAAAAACACTTCCTGTACGGCTCCAGTTTCCCAAATCATTGTTTGGGAAAAATACAAAAAAAGGGGACATTTCACATTTGCAGTTGGTTCCTGTGAGATACAGTAAATGCATTAATATAATTCATGATGCTTATTTGTTCAGTACAATCTCAGGAATCTAACATCAGTGTCACGGTCGTCCTCCTCTTCATCTGAAGAGGAGAGGCGAGAAGAATCGGAGGACCAAAATGCGGCGTGATATGTGTTCATCATGAATTTTAATAAAGAAAACACTGAACACTATACAAAAACAGTAAACAAAATAACAACCGTGAAGCTAATGCGAGCTGTGCTGAAACAAGCCATCAACATAGACAATCACCCACAAACAAACAGTGCAACCCAGGCTACCTAAGTATGATTCTCAATCAGAGACAACTAATGACACCTGCCTCTGATTGAGAACCATACTAGGCCGAAACATAGAAATACCCAAATCATAGAAAAACAAACATAGACTGCCCACCCCAACTCACGCCCTGACCATACTAAATAATGACTAAACAAAGGAAATAAAGGTCAGAACGTGACAATCAGAGAAAAAATAAATGATTCAACATGTTGTTGTTTTTGTTAAGACTGCATTATGTACACTGCTCAAAAAATAAAGGGAACACTTAAACAACACAATGTAACTCCAAGTCAATCACACTTCTGTGAAATCAAACTGTCCACTAAGGAAGCAACACTGATTGACAATAAATGTCACATGCTGTTGTGCAAATGGAATAGACAACAGGTGGAAATTATAGGCAATTAGCAAGACACCCCCAATAAAGGAGTGGTTCTGCAAGTGGGGACCACAGACCACTTCTCAGTTCCTATGCTTCCTGGCTGATGTTTTGGTCACTTTTGAATGCTGGCGGTGCTTTCACTCTAGTGGTAGCATGAGACGGAGTCTACAACCCACACAAGTGGCTCAGGTAGTGCAGCTCATCCAGGATGGCACATTAATGCGAGCTGTGGCAAGAAGGTTTGCTGTGTCTGTCAGCATAGTGTCCAGAGCATGGAGGCGCTACCAGGAGACAGGCCATTACATCAGGAGACGTGGAGGAGGCCGTAGGAGGGCAACAACCCAGCAGCAGGACTGCTACCTCCGCCTTTGTGCAAGGAGGAGCAGGAGGAGCACTGCCAGAGCCCCGCAAAATGACCTCCAGCAGGCCACAAATGTGCATGTGTCTGCTAAAACGGTCAAAAACAGACTCCATGAGGGTGGTATGAGGGCCGACGTCCACATGGTGGGGGTTGTGCTTACAGCCCAACACCGTCCAGGACGTTTTACATTTGCCAGAGAACACCAAGATTGGCAAATTCGCCACTGGCGCCCTGTGCTCTTCACAGATGATAGCAGGTTCACACTGAGCACATGTGACAGACGTGAGAGTCTGGAGACGCCGTGGAGAACTTTCTGCTGCCTGCAACATCCTCCAGCATGACCGGTTTGGCGGTGGGTCAGTCATGGTGTGGGGTGGCATTTCTTTGGGGGGCCGCACAGCCATCCATGTGCTCGCCAGAGGTAGCCTGACTGCCATTAGGTACCGAGAAGAGATCCTCAGACCCCTTGTGAGACCATATATGCTGGTGCGGTTGGCCCTGGGTTCCTCCATATGCAAGACAATGCTAGACCTCATGTGACTTGAGTCAGCAGTTCCTGCAAGAGGAAGGCATTGATGCTATGGACTGGCCCGCCCGTTCCCCAGACCTGAATACAATTGAGCACATCTCGGACATCATGTCTCGCTCCATCCACCAACGCCACGTTGCACCACAGACTGTCCAGGAGTTGGCGGATGCTTTATTCCAGGTCTGGTAGGAGATCCCTCAGGAGACCATCCGCCACCTCATCAGGAGCATGCCCAGGCGTTGTAGGGAGGTCATACAGGCACATGGAGGCCACACACACTACTGAGCCTCATTTTGACTTTTTTTAAGGACATTACATCAAAGTTGGACCAGCCTTTAGTGTGGTTTTCCACTTTAATTTTGAGTGTGACTCCAAATCCAGACCTCCATGGGTTGATAAATATGATTTCCATTGTTAATTTTTGTGTGATTTTGTTGTCAGCACATTCACCTATGTAAAGAAAAAAAGTATTTAATAAGAATATTTCATTCATTCAGATCTAGGATGTGTTATTTTAGTGTTCCCTTTATTTTTTTGAGCAGTGTATATATTTGGTGCTTTGTTTCCCGACAACAAATTCAAGGAAAAGGCCTAACAGAGCTTGTCTGTTCAGTTTTGTCTTTCAACATAAAACTCCATGCACAGTGTATTTCGGAGTTGAGGTTCAGCAAGCACTAGGGAAAGCCCAGGAGCTATAACCGCAGGCCCTACTTCCCAAAGCCACTTCCTGTCCAAAAGGAGCAGGGTTGCAGTTTTCTCTGAAGGAGAAACAGTTGAATTAATAAGCTAATTTGGATTAAAAATGCTCTGCGAACGTCTTTAGGAAGAATCCTACAGGAATACATAGTTGTCATCATACAGAGATGATTACTTATAATTTCATATTTTAAAGTGTGTTTAGAACATGGTGCTATACTCCACAGTATAAGAGTTTTTTTCCCCCCCTCACTAGTTTACATCCCTGATAGTTAGTAAGTTCATTTGCAAGACTGACAGATATGGAGGAGCATGAAAAGGCATTAGAAATCAGCAGTGCAACCTAGCCCATACAGACGTGTGATCAGAGGGCGTGGGTGTAACAGGTAAACTCGGGGGAGGGTGTTTAAGCCCTAGTTAGGCATGTAAATCCCACCCTTTACAGGCAAAGCGCTCCAGTATATCCCTGTCAATTTCCTGCAGCTGTGCTTGGGCTGATTTACATGAATACACTCTATCACTTGCGCTTAGCCTCCTATATTATACATTTCCTTACATTTTGGGGAAAAGGTTACAAAATCTTCACAAAGTTTTTCTTTCACTCTTTCAATTTTCTTTTGTATTTTCCAGAGAAACGAATATTTTATTTGCAAGTCACCCGTACAGCATCTTTTGTAAATTGACTCCTCAGTTCTGTCCACGGGCCAGCCACAACAAGGTTAGCTGCCTGTTCTCTGATAAGCTGGCAGAACCTATCAACCCCCGCAAGAAGATAGTGCTGTGTATTGCTGTCATGCTTTATCATCAGCTGAGGTGAAACTAAACCGGTTCTAAGCGAGAGTAGAGGGGCCATTTCCGTGGATTACAGACGCCGACTTTAATTTCAAAGACCAATGGCGTATCCAGGGAAGGTGTAGGCTTCGCTTGCCACAGATTGGCAGCATGGCTCAGATAAGAGCTCACTGTAGTTGTTCGTATTCACCATGGGAGCCTATTGATCTCTGAGCTGGTGGTTCATTTCATAAAATACATGGCAAATGGTGTTAGAGCAGTGGTGTGGGTCTCCATACACCAGGCACAGTGAGCCGCTTGCCAACTCTTCTCCCCTTTATGCCGATGTATGCAGGAAACGCACCACAGGAAGTCAGGGAATTTGTCAGGAGTCATTAAGGAAGGAGGTGACAGTTCAAATGAACAGCTTTTAGCATTTACAATACTGTACAAAAAGATTGTGCACAGAACAACTGAGCTGCATTGTTAGGATGCAGGAGATACATTTGACTTTGAATTCTTCTAGAATCCCAGTCTGGATTGGAAGAGAGAGGTCGTCTGTGGTATTTTCAAGAACAATAAATTAAAAGTTGTCTTGCATGTCTGGTTAAATCTTGCAATATAATTCCATAGTTGACCAAGACTCTTTATGAGAAACCTTGGGGAATCTTTAATATCCATTAGATTTGGGAGCATGTCTCTCTGTCTCTGTGCAATTTTTCAAGACCAAATTTGTGAAATGCATAATCACAACGAGGGCCTCTTATTTTAATATCAGTGGGTGTTATTATTAGACCATTTCAAATGATGTCACAAGGGAGCAAATATCATTTACAAATCACTAATGACTTGCAAACACTCCTCTAGCCTCCGGTGGAACATGACGCCTCGACACAGTATGTGCTCGCCATTCTGCCGGGAGACTCAATGGGATCCAACATTTTGGTGGGAGGAAAAAGAAGGTATAGATCCAACACACGGTGACCACTGTACACATAAGAAGAGTGATTCAGTCGTGATTCCCTGTCTTAACTCTTAAAATCCAATCACTCAAACAACTCATTACTATGGCTGTCTAATGGTTTTGTGGTGTGTTTGTTCAAAATATGCAAATGAGACACTAAAATATGTATCCTGTGTAGAAATGGATTAGGTTTTGATATCAATTATTTAGCGGACATTATTATTATGACACTTTGCATCCTCAATCTGGGTGGATCGAACTCCCCTCATTGCCGGACTGTCTATAATGAGTCATCAATAAAACATTCATAATGTCAGAGAAGACACTTTACTAGATCCTTGATCTAATTTACATGGACTTGTTAGTTCAGTATGGCGTGAATACCATTCTACGCAAAACATGGAGGGGTGGCCGGGGTGCCTGGTATGGCCTGACAGTTAGTGCATCAAGCTGGTCCTTCATTAATGTTAATCATCACACAATTGCAAATTATCAAATCAGTGCACCTATATGCATATATTCGAAAGCACTTATTTCTTAATGTGAAAAATGTGTTGTTTCTGGATTGATCAGCTGCATGAGTAATGCCGGTTCCTGGCACTTCTCCCCTCAGATTCACTGCAGGTTAGGCTACCTGCTTTTCATGAACCTGACATGCTGAAATGTGTAACTAAAAGTTATAGATGGATACAAACATATGACACATGTTGTAGTAATTATGCCACCATTTCCATTTCAGTGAAGTTTTAGCCACTAAAGGAAATGTTGTAGTGACTCTGTTGGATTGAAAACATGAAAAAGTTTAGTGAATTGTAATAGAGAAGTGAGAAAAAGAGAGACAGACACCACAAGGAGGAAGCTGTCTTTATTCACACCCAGACATAATAACTTCATGCAAATTGTAACTAGTTAAGCACAGCAAAATGATATGATATCATTGTCTCCAGCAGATTGGTATTATAATGATAGCATGTCAAAATAATTACATTTTCTTCCTGATACAATTACATTATTTGTTCTGGTTGTATTATACACCAATAAAAGCAAACATCATATTAGGATTCATGGCACTTTTCGCATTACATTATCAATATGTGGAAATAATTGTCTGCTGAGAGATTAAATTACATTATTGTGTATCTTTTTCATGCCTAATAAATAATGATGGATGTCTTTTATTTTCAGCACCACCTGCAACCATTTTGTCTTCCCCCTGCAAGTTAACAATGAATAAAATAAATACATAAAAAGTATGAGAGTGAACACCACAAGCAATCTAAACCCAGAGGTGGCTTTTCAATGCTTTTCAGACTCTTACATTTGAGCATTTGTTCTTTGTGGGAAAACACCAAACAAAAGCTCATTATTTCTGTCTAACAAATTGAATCAGCTTGCCATCATCACGGCTGTATATTTATTCATTGATTCCTGTCTTGAATAGGAGACAGACTTAGATATGGGTAGTTAGTAATGTGTGTAGACATGACATGGGGAAGATACTGTAGTAGGAGTAGATTCTGTATCCACATTTCTTAATAAGCACACTTTTTTTAGTAGTATCTATATTTAAAGCACAGGGACACAGTCTCCAAATATATGTTTACTTAAAAGCTGTGTCACTAATTAGGATGTCTGTTGAATTCCCTTTGGCTGATAAATGTATTGACAATGCCTCTAGGTGTGCATAGATCCACAGTGTAATCCTGCCTATGACTAATGGCATTGAAGCTGGCCTGACTGACAGGGAGACTTTAGGCAAGCATTCTACAGATTGTTTCCCTTCCTGGCAAATGCCTTAGATTGTGTCCACACACAGAGGCATTTTTCTCATTTACAATTCTGTTTCAGTATAGTTTTTTTCTACCCTCAATTTTAATCAGTCAATTTGCACTTTGTGAAGATAAGACAATTGATTAGCTACCAGTCTTCAGGAGGCTTCATGTTTAATTGGGTTCTATTTTTTGCAGTCCATGTATCTTAATAGTCTATACGACTCCCTCAAACTCCTGTTGCATTTGATGCATTGGTTGGCATGCTGTTATTGAAGATAAAACAAGGTGAGGACACTATAGTCCTAGTTAATTGGCATCAGAAAGAAAAATGCTGTTATAACTTCATAACTTCTTAAGTCATGCCTTGTGCACAGCTAGACGTACACCATTGTAAAATTTACATTTTAATGAAATATTTGAATAAGTACTTGAAATTCACTCTACCAGGTCTCCCAGTTCTAAAACCAACATTTCATGTTTGTGTTTTGAATGGCAGCATCAGGGAAATTAGCATGCCAGTCATACAGATTAGGAAGGCATCAGTGTGAAGTCACAGACTGCCTCAATCAAGGTTAACTGCAAGTAAACACTGGCCATGACATGTTTAAACGATAGTTTTTTGGAGAGAGAAACTTTTACATTTAAAGGGAAATGAGAGGGGGTGACTGAGAGAGATTGAGTGTTCACATAAACATCAAACCTTGTTTCCATTTGGATTAATATGCTTTGCCAGAGGTGTGGTGGGATAAATGAGTACAATTCTTTAAATCATGAATCAAATAACAATTGAATTATGTAGGGTCAGGGTTAGTTAATAAACAAATAATTATGTAGTTATATAGGGTCAGGGTTAGTTAATAATCTAGTAATAATGTAGTTGTGTAGGGTCAGGGTTGGTTAATAATCTAGTAATAATGTAGTTGTGTAGGGTCAGGGTTAGTTAATAATCTAGTAATAATGTAGTTGTGTAGGGTCAGGGTTAGTTAATAAACAAATAATTATGTAGTTATATAGGGTCAGGGTTAGTTAATAATCTAGTAAAAATGTAGTTGTGCAGGGTCAGGGTTAGTTAATAATCTAGTAATAATGTAGTGTAGGGTCAGGGTGTTAATAAACAAATAATTATGTAGGGTCAGGTTAGTTAATAATCTAGTAAAAATGTAGATTAGGGTAATAATAATCTAGTAATAATGTAGTTGTGTAGGGTCAGGGTTAGTTAATAATCTAGTTTGTGTAGGGTCAGGGTTAGTTAATAAACAAATAATGATGTAGGGTTATAATAATCTAGGGTCAGGGTTAGTTAATAATCTAGTAAAAATGTAGTTGTGCAGGGTCAGGGTTAGTTAATAATCTAGTAATAATGTAGTTGTGTAGGGTCAGGGTTAGTTAATAAACAAATAATTATGTAGTTATATAGGGTCAGGGTTAGTTAATAATCTAGTAAAAATGTAGATGTGCAGGGTCAGGGTTAGTTAATAATCTAGTAATAATGTAGTTGTGTAGGGTCAGGGTTAGTTAATAATCTAGTAATAATGTAGTTGTGTAGGGTCAGGGTTAGTTAATAATCTAATAATAATGTAGTTATATAGGGTCAGGGTTAGTTAATAATCTAGTAAAAATGTAGTTGTGCAGGGTCAGGGTTAGTTAATAATCTAGTAATAATGTAGTTGTGTAGGGTCAGGGTTAGTTAATAAACAAATAATTATGTAGTTATATAGGGTCAGGGTTAGTTAATAATCTAGTAATAATGTAGTTGTGTAGGGTCAGGGTTAGTTAATAATCTAGTAATAATGTACTTGTGTAGGGCCAGGGTTAGTTAATAATCTAGTAATAATGTAGTTGTGTGGGGTCAGGTTTAGTTAATGATCTTATAATAATGTAGTTGTGTAGGGTCAGGGTTAATTAATAATTGAATAATAATGTAGTTGTGTAGGGTCAGGGTTAGTTAATAATCTAGTAACAATGTAGTTGTGTAAGGCCAGGGTTAGTTAATAATCTAGTAATAATGTAGTTGTGTGGGGTCAGGTTTAGTTAATGATCTTATAATAATGTAGTTGTGTAGCGTCAGGGTTAGTTAATAATCTAGTAATAATGTAATAATGTAGTTGTGTAGGGTCAGGGTTAGTTAATAATCTAGTAATAATGTAGTTGTGTAGGGTCAGGGTTAGTTAATTATCTTATATTAATATAGTTGTGTAGTGTCAGGATTAGTTAATAATCTAGTAATAATGTAGTTGTGTAGGGTCAGGGTTAGTTAACAATCTTATAATAATATAGTTGTGTAGGGTCAGGGTTAGTTAATAATTGAGTAAAGATGTAGTTATGTAGGGTCAGGGTTAGTTAATAATCTAGTAATAATGCAGTTGTGTAGGGTCAGGGTTAGTTAATAATCTAGTAATAATGTAGTTGTGTAGGGTCAGGATTAGTTAATAATCTAGTAATAATGTAGTTGTGTAGGGTCAGGATTAGTTAATAATCTAGTAATAATGTAGTTGTGTAGGGTCAGGGTTAGTTAATCATTGAGTAATAATGTAGTTGTGTAGGGTCAGGATTAGTTAATAATCTAGTAATAATGTAGTTGTGTAGGGTCAGGGTTAGTTAATCATTGAGTAATAATGTAGTTGTGTAGGGTCAGGATTAGTTAGTAATCTAGTAATAATGTAGTTGTGTGGGGTCAGGGTTAGTTAATAATCTTATAATAATGTAGTTATGTAGGGTCAGGGTTAGTTAATGATCTAGTAATAATGTAGTTGTGTAGGGTCAGGGTTAGTTAATAATCTTATAATAATATAGTTGTGTAGGGTCAGGGTTAGTTAATAATCTTATAATAATGTAGTTGTGTAGGGTCAGGGTTAGTTAATAATTGAGTAATAATGTAGTTGTGTAGGGTCAGGATTAGTTAATAATCTTATAATAATATAGTTGTGTAGGGTCAGGGTTAGTTAATAATCTTATCATAATATAGTTGTGTAGGGTCAGGGTTAGTTAATAATCTTATAATAATATAGTTGTGTAGGGTCAGGGTTAGTTAATAATCTTATAATAATGTAGTTGTGTAGGGTCAGGGTTAGTTAATAATTGAGTAATAATGTAGTTGTGTAGGGTCAGGATTAGTTAATAATCTTATAATAATATAGTTGTGTAGGGTCAGGGTTAGTAATAATCTAGTAATAATGTAGTTGTGTAGGGTCAGGGTTAGTTAATAATCTAGTAATAATGTCGTTGTGTAGGGTCAGGATTAGTTAATAATCTTATAATAATATAGTTGTGTAGGGTCAGGGTTAGTAATAATCTAGTAATAATGTAGTTGTGTAGGGTCAGGATTAGTTAATAATCTAGTAATAATGTAGTTGTGTAGGGTCAGGGTTAGTTAATCATTGAGTAATAATGTAGTTGTGTAGGGTCAGGATTAGTTAATAATCTAGTAATAATGTAGTTGTGTAAGGCCAGGGTTAGTTAATAATCTAGTAATAATGTAGTTGTGTGGGGTCAGGTTTAGTTAATGATCTTATAATAATGTAGTTGTGTAGGGTCAGGGTTAGTTAATCATTGAGTAATAATGTAGTTGTGTAGGGTCAGGATTAGTTAATAATCTAGTAATAATGTAGTTGTGTGGGGTCAGGTTTAGTTAATAATTGAATAATAATGTAGTTGTGTAGGGTCAGGGTTAGTTAATAATATAGTAATAATGTAGTTGTGTAAGGCCAGGGTTAGTTAATAATCTAGTAATAATGTAGTTGTGTGGGGTCAGGTTTAGTTAATGATCTTATAATAATGTAGTTGTGTAGGGTCAAGGTTAGTTAATAATTGAGTAATAATGTAGTTGTGTAGGGTCAGGATTAGTTAATAATCTAGTAATAATGTAGTTGTGTAGGGTCAGGGTTAGTTACATTTACATTACATTTACATTTAAGTCATTTAGCAGACGCTCTTATCCAGAGCGACTTACAGTTAATAATATTATAATAAGGTAGTTATGTAGGGTCAGGGTTAGTTAATGATCTTGTAATAATGTAGTTGTGTAGGGTCAGGGTTAGTTAATAATCTAGTAATAATGTAATAATGTAGTTGTGTAGGGTCAGGGTTAGTTAATAATCTAGTAATAATGTAGTTGTGTAGGGTCAGGGTTAGTTAATTATCTTATATTAATGTAGTTGTGTAGTGTCAGGATTAGTTAATAATCTAGTAATAATGTAGTTGTGTAGGGTCAGGGTTAGTTAATAATTGAGTAAAGATGTAGTTGTGTAGGGTCAGGGTTAGTTAATAATCTAGTAATAATGTAGTTGTGTAGGGTCAGGGTTAGTTAATCATTGAGTAATAATGTAGTTGTGTAGGGTCAGGATTAGTTAATAATCTAGTAATAATGTAGTTGTGTAGGGTCAGGATTAGTTAATAATCTAGTAATAATGTAGTTGTGTAGGGTCAGGGTTAGTTAATAATATTATAATAAGGTAGTTATGTAGGGTCAGGGTTAGTTAATGATCTAGTAATAATGTAGTTGTGTAGGGTCAGGGTTAGTTAATAATCTAGTAATAATGTAATAATGTAGTTGTGTAGGGTCAGGGTTAGTTAATAATCTAGTAATAATGTAGTTGTGTAGGGTCAGGGTTAGTTAATTATCTTATATTAATGTAGTTGTGTAGTGTCAGGATTAGTTAATAATCTAGTAATAATGTAGTTGTGTAGGGTCAGGGTTAGTTAATAATTGAGTAAAGATGTAGTTGTGTGGGGTCAGGGTTAGTTAATAATCTAGTAATAATGCAGTTGTGTAGGGTCAGGGTTAGTTAATAATTGAGTAAAGATGTAGTTGTGTAGGGTCAGGGTTAGTTAATAATCTAGTAATAATGTAGTTGTGTAGGGTCAGGATTAGTTAATAATCTAGTAATAATGTAGTTGTGTGGGGTCAGGGTTAGTTAATAATCTTATAATAATGTAGTTATGTAGGGTCAGGGTTAGTTAATGATCTAGTAATAATGTAGTTGTGTAGGGTCAGGGTTAGTTAATCATTGAGTAATAATGTAGTTGTGTAGGGTCAGGATTAGTTAATAATCTAGTAATAATGTAGTTGTGTGGGGTCAGGGTTAGTTAATAATCTTATAATAATGTAGTTATGTAGGGTCAGGGTTAGTTAATGATCTAGTAATAATGTAGTTGTGTAGGGTCAGGGTTAGTTAATCATTGAGTAATAATGTAGTTGTGTAGGGTCAGGATTAGTTAATAATCTAGTAATAATGTAGTTGTGTAGGGTCAGGGTTAGTTAATAATCTAGTAATAATGTAGTTGTGTAGGGTCAGGGTTAGTTAATAATCTTATAATAATATAGTTGTGTAGGGTCAGGGTTAGTTAATAATCTTATAATAATATAGTTGTGTAGGGTCAGGGTTAGTTAGTTAATAATCTTATAATAATGTAGTTGTGTAGGGTCAGGGTTAGTTAATAATTGAGTAATAATGTAGTTGTGTAGGGTCAGGATTAGTTAATAATCTTATAATAATATAGTTGTGTAGGGTCAGGGTTAGTAATAATCTAGTAATAATGTAGTTGTGTAGGGTCAGGGTTAGTTAATAATCTAGTAATAATGTAGTTGTGTAGGGTCAGGATTAGTTAATAATCTTATAATAATATAGTTGTGTAGGGTCAGGGTTAGTAATAATCTAGTAATAATGTAGTTGTGTAGGGTCAGGATTAGTTAATATTCTAGTAATAATGTAGTTGTGTAGGGTCAGGGTTAGTTAATCATTGAGTAATAATGTAGTTGTGTAGGGTCAGGATTAGTTAATAATCTAGTAATAATGTAGTTGTGTGGGGTCAGGGTTAGTTAATAATCTTATAATAATGTAGTTATGTAGGGTCAGGGTTAGTTAATGATCTAGTAATAATGTAGTTGTGTAGGGTCAGGGTTAGTTAATAATCTTATAATAATATAGTTGTGTAGGGTCAGGGTTAGTTAATAATCTTATAATAATATAGTTGTGTAGGGTCAGGGTTAGTTAATAATCTTATAATAATGTAGTTGTGTAGGGTCAGGGTTAGTTAATAATCTTATAATAATGTAGTTGTGTAGGGTCAGGGTTAGTTAATAATTGAGTAATAATGCAGTTGTGTAGGGTCAGGATTAGTTAATAATCTTATAATAATATAGTTGTGTAGGGTCAGGGTTAGTAATAATCTAGTAATAATGTAGTTGTGTAGGGTCAGGATTAGTTAATAATCTAGTAATAATGTAGTTGTGTAGGGTCAGGGTTAGTTAATAATCTTATAATAATATAGTTGTGTAGGGTCAGGGTTAGTTAATAATTGAGTAAAGATGTAGTTGTGTAGGGTCAGGATTAGTTAATAATCTAGTAATAATGTAGTTGTGTGGGGTCAGGGTTAGTAATAATCTAGTAATAATGTAGTTGTGTAGGGTCAGGATTAGTTAATAATCTAGTAATAATGTAGTTGTGTAGGGTCAGGGTTAGTTAATAATCTTATAATAATATAGTTGTGTAGGGTCAGGGTTAGTTAATAATTGAGTAAAGATGTAGTTGTGTAGGGTCAGGATTAGTTAATAATCTAGTAATAATGTAGTTGTGTGGGGTCAGGGTTAGTAATAATCTAGTAATATTGTAGTTGTGTGGGGTCAGGGTTAGTAATAATCTAGTAATATTGTAGTTGTGTGGGGTCAGGGTTAGTAATAATCTAGTAATATTGTAGTTGTGTAGGGTCAGGATTAGTTAATAATCTAGTAATAATGTAGTTGTGTGGGGTCAGGGTTAGTAATAATCTATTAATAATGTAGTTGTGTGGGGTCAGGGTTAGTAATAATCTAGTAATATTGTAGTTGTGTGGGGTCAGGGTTAGTAATAATCTAGTAATATTGTAGTTGTGTGGGGTCAGGGTTAGTAATAATCTAGTAATATTGTAGTTGTGTAGGGTCAGGATTAGTTAATAATCTAGTAATTATGTAGTTGTGTGGGGTCAGGGTTAGTAATAATCTAGTAATATTGTAGTTGTGTGGGGTCAGGGTTAGTAATAATCTAGTAATATTGTAGTTGTGTGGGGTCAGGGTTAGTAATAATCTAGTAATATTGTAGTTGTGTGGGGTCAGGGTTAGTAATAATCTAGTAATATTGTAGTTGTGTGTGGTCAGGGTTAGTAATAATCTAGTAATATTGTAGTTGTGTGGGGTCAGGGTTAGTTAATAATCTAGTAATAATGTAGTTGTGTAGGGTCAGGATTAGTTAATAATCTAGTAATAATGTAGTTGTGTGGGGTCAGGGTTAGTAATAATCTAGTAATAATGTAGTTGTGTAGGGTCAGGATTAGTTAATAATCTAGTAATAATGTAGTTGTGTGGGGTCAGGGTTAGTAATAATCTAGTAATATTGTAGTTGTGTAGGGTCAGGGTTAGTAATAATCTAGTAATAATGTAGTTGTGTAGGGTCAGGATTAGTTAATAATCTAGTAATAATGTAGTTGTGTAGGGTCAGGGTTAGTTAATCATTGCGTAATAATGTAGTTGTGTAGGGTCAGGATTCGTTAATAATGTAGTAATAATGTAGTTGTGTGGGGTCAGGGTTAGTTAATAATCTTATAATAATGTAGTTATGTAGGGTCAGGGTTAGTTAATGATCTAGTAATAATGTAGTTGTGTAGGGTCAGGGTTAGTTAATAATCTAGTAATAATGTAGTTGTGTAGGGTCAGGGTTAGTTAATAATCTTATAATAATATAGTTGTGTAGGGTCAGGGTTAGTTAATAATCTTATAATAATATAGTTGTGTAGGGTCAGGGTTAGTTAATAATCTTATAATAATGTAGTTGTGTAGGGTCAGGGTTAGTTAATAATCTTATAATAATGTAGTTGTGTAGGGTCAGGGTTAGTTAATAATCTTATAATAATGTAGTTGTGTAGGGTCAGGATTAGTTAATAATCTTATAATAATGTAGTTGTGTAGGGTCAGGGTTAGTTAATAATCTAGTAATAATGTAGTTGTGTAGGGTCAGGGTTAGTTAATAATCTTATAATAATATAGTTGTGTAGTGTCAGGGTTAGTAATAATCTAGTAATAATGTAGTTGTGTAGGGTCAGGATTAGTTAATAATCTAGTAATAATGTAGTTGTGTAGGGTCAGGGTTAGTTAATAATCTTATAATAATATAGTTGTGTAGGGTCAGGGTTAGTTAATAATTGAGTAAAGATGTAGTTGTGTAGGGTCAGGATTAGTTAATAATCTAGTAATAATGTAGTTGTGTGGGGTCAGGGTTAGTAATAATCTAGTAATATTGTAGTTGTGTGGGGTCAGGGTTAGTAATAATCTAGTAATATTGTAGTTGTGTAGGGTCAGGATTAGTTAATAATCTAGTAATAATGTAGTTGTGTGGGGTCAGGGTTAGTAATCATCTAGTAATAATGTAGTTGTGTGGGGTCAGAGTTAGTAATAATCTAGTAATATTGTAGTTGTGTGGGGTCAGGGTTAGTAATAATCTAGTAATAATGTAGTTGTGTAGGGTCAGGATTAGTTAATAATCTAGTAATAATGTAGTTGTGTGGGGTCAGGGTTAGTAATAATCTAGTAATAATGTAGTTGTGTGGGGTCAGGGTTAGTAATAATCTAGTAATGATGTAGTTGTGTGGGGTCAGGGTTAGTAATAATCTAGTAATATTGTAGTTGTGTGGGGTCAGGGTTAGTAATAATCTAGTAATATTGTAAATGTGTGGGGTCAGGGTTAGTAATAATCTAGTAATATTGTAGTTGTGTAGGGTCAGGATTAGTTAATAATCTAGTAATAATGTAGTTGTGTGGGGTCAGAGTTAGTAATAATCTAGTAATATTGTAGTTGTGTGGGGTCAGGGTTAGTAATAATCTAGTAATAATGTAGTTGTGTAGGGTCAGGATTAGTTAATAATCTAGTAATAATGTAGTTGTGTGGGGTCAGGGTTAGTAATAATCTAGTAATATTGTAGTTGTGTAGGGTCAGGATTAGTTAATAATCTAGTAATAATGTAGTTGTGTGGGGTCAGGGTTAGTAATAATCTAGTAATATTATAGTTGTGTGGGGTCAGGGTTAGTAATAATCTAGTAATATTGTAGTTGTGTGGGGTCAGGGTTAGTAATAATCTAGTAATAATGTAGTTGTGTGGGGTCAGGGTTAGTAATAATCTAGTAATATTGTAGTTGTGTAGGGTCAGGATTAGTTAATAATCTAGTAATAATGTAGTTGTGTGGGGTCAGGGTTAGTTAATAATCTAGTAATAATGTAGTTGTGTGGGGTCAGGGTTAGTTAATAATCTAGTAATAATGTAGTTGTGTGGGGTCAGGGTTAGTAATAATCTAGTAATAATGTAGTTGTGTAGGGTCAGGATTAGTTAATAATCTAGTAATAATGTAGTTGTGTGGGGTCAGGGTTAGTAATAATCTAGTAATATTGTAGTTGTGTGGGGTCAGGGTTAGTTAATAATCTAGTAATAATGTAGTTGTGTGGGGTCAGGGTTAGTAATAATCTAGTAATAATGTAGTTGTGTGGGGTCAGGGTTAGTAATAATCTAGTAATATTGTAGTTGTGTGGGGTCAGGGTTAGTAATAATCTAGTAATATTGTAGTTGTGTGGGGTCAGGATTAGTAATAATCTAGTAATATTGTAGTTGTGTGGGGTCAGGGTTAGTAATAATCGAGTAATATTGTAGTTGTGTGGGGTCAGGATTAGTAATAATCTAGTAATATTGTAGTTGTGTGGGGTCAGGGTTAGTAATAATCTAGTAATATTGTAGTTGTGTGGGGTCAGGGTTAGTAATAATCTAGTAATATTGTAGTTGTGTGGGGTCAGGGTTAGTAATAATCTAGTAATATTGTAGTTGTGTGGGGTCAGGGTTAGTAATAATCTAGTAATATTGTAGGGGTTGTTGGTTCTTTTGGCCACGGGTTGGGTTCTAAATGTTCAATGTGTCAGCCAACTGTTGTAGTTTTTAATGGCATAATAACTGTATGTGTCTCCATGCAGTTGTCTGTGTTTGTCAGTGCTCCTCTGTGACCAGGTTGTCATCAACACATTTCCCCTGAATTTTGAAATACAAATTCAAAAAAACAACTTGGTCTCATCCATTAATTAATTGTGACATAAAGCGAGAGAGTGAATTGTAAATATTCATGTTTTGCATTTCTTTAATTATTCAAACCCAAGAACACTTCTTAATATTTAATATTGGAACATGATAACAATGCATCTTAATAGTTTGGCTGCTTGTTTGGGTGCATTTATTTTCTTATTTGGTCATGGGGTTCAGAAAAAGAGAAGAATACAGATACCTGTCGTCAATACCACAGTCACATGTAACGATGCAATTGTCAGATACCCACCTACTTCTTAAAGGCCATTGACTTGCCTGTACAGACAACGGGACAGTATGTATGTACTATTATACAGAAGCACCAGACGTCTATCCTATCTACAATCTCCCCTTGAAGTTGTTGGGTACATCTATGAAAATTGGGCCTGACATTGACAATACATTTCTTCTTTGCAGTTTCCTTGTTTTGAGGTGATGGGAAGCCATTGGAACACAATAAGGTGATGGGTGAGGTGAGTTTGCTTTATCTGACTGATTCATGCTAAGGATAGGAGACCAGAAACCATCTGAGATAACTTACTGACATACACGAACATCTCATTCTAAAATCATGGGCATGAATATCGAGTTGGTCTCCCCTTTGCTTCTATAACAGCCCTCTTTTGGGAAGTCTTTCCACTAAATGTTTGAACATTTCTGCAGGGGACTTGATTCCTATCAGCTACAATAGCATTAGTGATGTCGGGCACTGATGTTAGACGATTAGGCCTGGCTTGCAGTTGACGTTCCAATTCATCCCAAAGGTATTCGATGGGGTTGAGGTCATGGCTCTGTGCATGCCAGTCAAGTTCTTCCACACCGATCTCGACAAACCATGCACGAGGGCATTGTTATGCTGAAACAGGAAAGGGCTTTCCCAAAACTGTCGCCACAAATTTGGAAGCACAGAATCGTCTAGAATGTCATTGTATGCTGTAGCATTAAGATTTCCCTTTACTGGAACAAAGGGGCCTAGCCCGAAGCATGAAAAACAGCCCGAGACCATTGTTCCTCCTCCACAAGCTTTACAGTAGGCACTATGCATTCAGGCAGGTAGCTTTCTCCTGGCGTCCAACAAACCCAGATTTGTCCGTCGGACTTACAGATGGTGAAGCATGGTTCATCACTCCAGAGAGTCCAATGGCGACGAGCTTTACACCACTCCAGCCAACGCTTGGCATAGCGCATGGCTATCTTAGATTTGTGTGCGGCTGCTCGGCCGTGGAAACCCATTTCATGAAGATCCCGACGAGCAGTTATTGTGCTGACGTTGCTTCCCGAGCCAGTTTGGAACTCGACAGTGAGTGTTGCTACTGAGGACAGACAATTTCTACGTGCTACATGCTTCAGTACTCGGTGGTCCTATTCTGTGAGCTTGTGTGGCCTACCACTTCGCGTCTGACCTGTTGTTCTGTTGTTGCTCCTAGACGTTTCCACTTCACAATAACAGCACTTACCGTTGACCCGAGAAGCTCTAGCAGGGCAGAAATTTGACGAACTGATTTGTTTGAAAGCTGGCATCCTATGACGGTGCTACGTTGAATGTCACTGAACGGTTCAGTACGCGCCATTCTACTGCCAATGTTTGTCTATGGAGATTGCATGGCTGTGTGCTCAGTTCGATACACCTGTCAGCAACGGGTGTGGCTGAAATAGCTGAATCCACTAATTTGAAGTGGTATCCACATACTTTTGGCCATGTAGTGTATTTGGCAAAGGATTGTATACGGTACTTCTTGATACACCTGTATTAAAGCATGCTCCAACCATTCACTATCACACAAGCCTACACACCAGCTGTCATGTTGTCAGTATTACAAGGCACAACAGTTCCCTCTCCTCTGTAATGGTGTATAGAATACAAGGAACTTTGTTATTTACCTAACAGGACTAGTTGGTGTTGGCTACACACAGAGGAGTGCTATACCTGATGTGATAAGTACATTTATTCTTTAATCAGCCCTTCCTAACTTTCCTTTTAATTGCTTCGACTCTCTTTGAAACCTAGATGTGGCTCCTAATGATGAAGAAATCCACGCCAGGCGGGTATTAATATGTGTACTGTTGGAGCTGGGGCTGGGAGCTGGGAGCCATGCAGGCCCAGCCTTGTTTAGACTGGGGGAGGGGGCATCCAGGCATGCCTTTTGAACAGCAGGTGGTAATTGAAACAAAACAAGGGCTGATTAGCGAAGCGTCTGGCAACTCATGATCCAAACAGCACCGCTACAGAAAAGACCAAACACAAGAGCCCTGGAATAAAGTGGTCATCATCTAATTAACAGAACATGTTTTAATTACAGAGTAAACCAAGCAGCGCAGTGTGTCAATTTAACTGACGTGGTAAGTGCCAGTTTACAATATCAGAAACAGACAAATAATTGGAATCTAATTACTGGCAGGTCTATTGCACATCAACGCCTCTAGCCCTTCTTAATAAACACGTTTTTACATCAAACCATGAATAGCAAATACTGCAGGGATGCTAAATCCCACACTGCAATATTAAGAATTTGCCAGCTTTGCCGACTAATATATAATAAAATATGCCATATTAGCACACTTTTATCCAAAGCGACTTGCAATCATGCGTGTATAAATGATACTTATGAATGGCCCCAACGGGAATCTAACCCACAACCCTTGTTGTTGCAAGTGCCAGGCTCTACCAACTGAGCCACACATAAACCTCATGTGTGGGTAGCTGTTGCTCTGCAATGCTTTAATTACAATGAAATGGAAAGCAGGAATCAAGTTGTGTAATCCAATAGAAATAAGCAGGAAGACTGGCTAATCTGCCCATTGGATTTCTCTGAGGTGGGTTTGGTCCTAGTCATATAATATCTCTATGCAACTCTAGTATACTACAGTGACTGAAATGTGAGAACACGCCAATGATGACTGGATAGTTGTAAGTAGGGTTTCTTCCAATATGAGTTGTTTTTACAATGATTCATACAATGATTGTTCATATTGTGTTACAATATAAATAATTGCTTCACTTGTTTTGATAGATGTTTGATGATTGATGAATGGAGACATCTGTATCACATGCAGCATCACAACACAGCAAAGCCCATAACTCCATTCATTCTTTTGAAAAAGTCAAATGAATGATTAGTGGTTTGATTTACCACAGCAGATGCATGTTGATGGATGAGCACCACAACTTTGTTAGGCTAAAATACATTTTTCTCACTCAGGTTTGTATATTTCAGCAGCATGCCACTCAACCTTGGATGTAATCAACATAAGACCAGCATGTTAATTGATGCACACTTAAATTATTGCTTTCTATTCATGCTAACTATACATATATTAACACACAATTGAAACATTGAGTTTATAATGACAGTTGGTGTAACGACCGTTGGTGGAAGAAGGTGAGGACCAAGATGCAGCGTGGTAGGTGTTCATCATTATTTTAATAAACTGAACACCAAATACAACAAGGAACAAAATAAACAACTGAAACAGCTCCGTCAGGTGCAAAACACACTAAACAGAAAATAACTACCCACAACCCATAGTGGGAAAACAGGCTGCCTAAGTATGGTTCTCAATCAGAGACAACGATTGACAGCTGCCTCTGATTGGGAACCATACAAGGCCAAAACTAGAAAACAAAACATAGAACAAAAACATAGAAAAAAGAACATAGAACGCCCACCCTAGTCACACCCTGGCCTAACCAAAATAGAATAAAAAGCCTCTCTATGGCCAGGGCGTGACAGTTGGGTTGTTTTGTGTTGTTTACATGCTGGTATGACATTAAAATAGCAGTTATTTTGTGTAAATGAAGTGTTTGAGAGCATGCATGGATGAATTGTACAGTTACCCTGCATAGACTACCACTCTTTTTTAGATCAGGTAACTTCCAGTCATAGAAAAATCACAAAACCTTGTAATCATCCAAGCTACAAGTCTCTTGAAAGCACACCACTGGTGATACAACAAGGAAATTCAAGGACCTCAACTAGATAAAATACTGCCTGCAAAATGATTTGTCGTTATTTTCTATATTTTTCCATTAAATCTAGTCTTTCAATGGCTTTAATTAATATTATTAACTGGGTGGTTCGAGCCCTGAATACTGATTGGCTGACAGCCGTGGTATATCAGACCGTATACCATGGGCTCTAATTATGTTGGTAACCAGTTTATAATAGCAATAAGGCACTTCCGGGGTTTGTGATATATAGCCAATATACCACTGCTGAGGGCTGTGTCCAGAGCACTCCGCTTTGCGTAATGCGTAGGAACAGCCCTTAGCCATGGTATGCTGGCCATATACCACACCTCCTTGGGCCTTATTGCTTAAATATACTTATGTATAGGAGCAATAAGCTAAGCGAGAAACAATTTATGTCACCTAAAGCTTTTTAACGACTCAATGGAACTATTTGTAATCGCTTGATTCACAAGATTAAAAGTCCTTAGACTTGATCTCTGTCTCCTGTTTTGTAGCCAACATGACCTGTGCTTCCATTATTAAAAAGCAAGTCTTGGTCATCAGCATTCATTCCCATCAATCCATATCGCTAATATTTCTGGAATTTTAATGCAGTTACAATTTATAGCTCATCAAATGCTGTTACCTAAATTGCTCTTTTTAATCACAAGATAATTTAATGTTGAGGCTGAAATGATGATGGTCACCATCACAGACTCATAAGTCCTGCTGAAGATGACAAACAGGCCTGTATCTGTGCACTTAAAAAATAGAAAAATTACAATATCAGTGTATAGGTGGAATCGCTGTGAGGAGATTTTTGGAGTATAAAGTACCCACTTGCTATGGCAAGATAACATGACTCTGTAAATAAATGAATTATCAAGTTGCCTTTTGTCCTTTCTGCGTCCTGCGTTGGTACACACGGACAAAGCAACTATCATTTCAGTGCTTTTTGTATACAGATCTCGGCCATTTAAACCAAGTAAGAAAGGACTTCAGATAACAAACATGAACAACCAGCATTTTATTGCATTTTTAGAAAGCTTACGTCAGTTACTGAGACTGACTGTACAACAAAATAGTCTGCATCAGACAGACCAGGAATGATGAGGAGATTACAGACTGATGATGGAGGTGATGAGCAGGATCTTTAGTTAATAAACTAACTTAGCTGCTGCATTAAAGCACTGTGACAGCTGCTCTCCTGTACCCTCCTTCCTCTCTCCATCCCTCCTCCCTCCATCCCTCCTCCAGAAGCATGGGTTAAGAGGGTGATGGTACAACACAGTGGTGAATGACAGTGGGGTGGTCATGATTGATGGAACCGTGGTAAATTAGCATGGCTGCAAGTGTCTTGAGGGGAAATCTAATGCCACCTACACAGAGCACAGCAAAGTCATAAGGTTACTGATATTTCTTGTTTTACAATCAACATATATCATAGGATGAGTACAGAGTCCGATTCACATCCGACTTTTAGCCTTTAACCTTTGTGCTCCACTTAAGTCGGCTACCTGCTGTGCTTGATTTGTACTGATCCAAAAATAAACATTTCCAAACAGTTGAGATATAGATATTTAGAGGCCAACTAAAAAGCCATATGTATTTCACCTAATGAGGATGTACTGAACATGATGATGACACATCTTTGATAATATATGTAGGAATGGATGGATTCCTCTGGGGAAAAAACAAAGCATTTAACAAATGTTCTTTACATCTTGGCACTGCATATTTTTCTTCTTTTCCCTATTTGTTTCAGATAAAATATCATTAGATTGATACACCCTTATATTATTACTGACCACTTAACCATTCTTTTTCATCTCTGTGACCCTGGAATTAGTCATGCAAGATATCTCCGTCTTGTAGAGGAAATATACCTGTCTGCCATTTCTCCGAGCACTAATGTTTATAGCCACAGAAGGCAGTGGTTAGACCATCAAAAGGAAGTATCAAAAACAGCTTAACACACGGAAGAAAACAATCTGTACAAAATCCTTAGGTCAATGATAACAGAGAAAAGTCTGTTTTCTATTTTACAGTTTAAAATCCAAAATCTGGGATAATCCCCAACCCTGCCCCGCCCATCTCACACAGATGTCTGCATGTATGACTTTTTAAGCAAGGATTACTAAGTAAAATACATTTGCAGCACAGTTTGCTATTCCAATACATACAGCAGTTTTCATAGCTATTTTATAGTTCATACAAAGCCGTTGTGATAAAGCAAAAAGAGTAACACAAATGCATTTTTGATCTTTGAAAGACACAAGGAAAGAAAATGACAAGAAAAAGACAAGGCTATACTGACATGTACGTACACCCGACTGTTGGAAAGCCCATGACCAAACAAATGTCAATAGATTGTGGAAAATGGGATCAAATAAAGCTGGGTGATTTCTTAATGACAAAAGGCCCAAGGTTTGGATTGTGAGACCCTCAAGATAAACAAGGTCTAATTTTATATTCATATACTTTTTTGGGGTGTTTTTTTTACAAAAACAATCTCTCTCTTCAGTTTTAGACTACACATGCAAGACATAGAACAAAGTACAACTGGGTGAAAGTTTTCTTTTCACTTTTCATTGAATTATTCCCTATAGGTTGGAACTGAGGTATGCATACAGTTTTCGCAGGCTGTTATCTTTAGTAATGTCAAGCTACACATACTGAGAATGTTCAAATCTCCCCCTTTACAATACCAAGCAAACCAGCAAAAGACTAGATTTGGATGAGCTCAAGTTGTTCTCACGATCCCAGTCCGGCTGTTACTGACCCATCCCACAGCTGCATGATAATGGATATTAAATACATTTTCTGAAAACCACAGACTGCCCTTTTCATGTGTAATAGTAAATGCATGGTGGAATGTTCAAATAACTGCCATAAAGTACCCTGTACCCAGCTTATTAGTTGACAGGAGTGTTTTTTAATATAAAAAGTAATACGTTGACAGAAACTAAACACAATCATAAAGCCTTACCAATGTTAACAAAGAACAGTAGAATCCCGTCAAGATAGCAGGACTCACTCAAAAGTGGCATACAATCATTGGAAAGGATACAAATTCATAAAGAATAAAAAATAAAACAAAATATTTAATCATTGGGTGGTCCAGTTGAAGTATAGAATCCTTTTCACATTGTTCTCTACAAAGCTCTCCTGTCTACTGCGAAATCATTGCCATCCTCATTATGACCATAATCTCCTTTCACCCCCCTAGGTTGCACAGCAATCTGCTGCTGATAGACAGAGCGATGCCTTTTCCTCTCGTTGGCCCAAAGAATATGTTCCCCTAATTTGGTCATAATGTTTGTCTGACTCTGCATCTCCCTTTCAGTTGTGGTCACTGCAAAGTCCTGCAGCTACTGCACTCAACAAGAGACTCCTTTGGCTTTAAAGCTAATGACAGTCAGACAGCTTGAGGAGCGTCCTCTAATCAATGTGCTATTGGATTGACACAGTTGAGACTATACTCCATCTTTAGATCCTTTCACAGCCAATGGGAGAGAATGGAGGATATTTGGCCTTATCCGCTATTGCATGAAACAGAGAACATTGTTTTTACTTTGTAGTTTATCTTTGGTCGTCACAGAACAAGATTTTAGAAACATCAACACCTAAAAACAAAAGTTACAAAAAAAATAAAAAATAATAATAAATAAAAAAATGCAAAGTGGTTGGTTGCAGTCTTTAAAAAGTAATGTTTGTGAGTCTTTGTATGAGCCTGTTCCATATCATAAACCAACACTACAGTAGGATCAAGCCTTGTATTCAGCCTCACAGCCCCAGCATCAATCCCATCCACCCTATTGCAGGGTCTACATCACTACTCTGACTTAGTCATTGGGTTCTGCTGATGTTGACCCAAAACAGTACCCAGATCATCAGTTACCTTGTGGTGTGTGGGTTTCTGGGGGCATAACATGTCTGCCAATACTGGAATGAAGCAATGATCAGGTCTTATTGCCAATTTTTGGGATTATCCCTAAATTAAGAACATGAATATTTCATCTGATGTGTGTAATTATTAATAATCACAAACAAATTTGAGAGCCAACTGGTCATGCATATGGTAAAAAAATTAACTTTGATATCTTCAAGCAAGGCCAAACAATCCTTCCATGACTGAAATTACAGTGTGGAAAACTATACATGTTTGAACTACAATGAGAGTTGTGTTCAGGAATCACAATTAGTTGGTCTAAAATATTATCTTTGTAATACACACCTGACATTTGATTTTCTTTCTTAAACTGGGAGCTTGCGAATGATCAGAAATTTGGTTGCAGCTAACGCACTGCCCTAAAGGGCTGTTTTAAAATATCATTGAATGAGGATAAATCATAACCTGCATGATTTCTCTGTCATTCATTCCCATCTTAAATGAAACTTCATTGATGCGTGGAGAGAGCCTTCATTACGAGTAGTGCATTGTGGATGGACTTGATGAGCTTGGGGGGATGCAATGAAGATGGACTTGATGAGCTTGGGGGGATGTGATGAGGATGGACTTGATGAGCTTGGGGGGATGTGATGAGGATGGACTTGATGAGCTTGGGGGGATGTGATGAGGATGGACTTGATGAGCTTGGGGGGATGCGATGAGGATGGACTACATGTTGGAGGGGTGGCATTCTGAAGCATGTGGAACAAATGACAGAAAAATACTACATGGTATTTGACATTCTGCTTCATGTTAAAAAAAGAGAGGAAACAACAAGAAAGGAAATCCTAAACATCCATCATTAAGTGCTGACCATACAGAATCTCCACAGCATGGGCATGAGGTCTGATCAGTTACAGAAATCAAATGCAACAACAACAAACAATGGAAAATACATATTTTAAACCCCTCACCCTCAAAACACACCAAAAAACATCCCTCCCTAGATGGAAGCAAAACAATTAAATTTTGAAGGCAGTGACCATGAACAAAATCTACACACACACACACACACACACACACACACACACACACACACACACACACACACACACACACACACACACACACACACACACACACACACACACACACACACACACACACACACACACACACAGAGCGTAAATTAAACGTCATTCAATATCTCTTGAGTTTATGGGCATGTGTGTGTGTTTGTGTGTGTGTGTGAGAGAGAGAACCCCTCTGCAGTCCATGCTCAGTGTGGTTGAGTGGGCTGTATGCAAATCCATACTGGCTGCACAGTGCAGGTCCAAGTTCATACTGGCTGCACAGTGCAAGTCCAAGTCCATCCTGGATTTGAAGCCAGCATGCTGACCAAGAAGTCATCCCCAGTACCAAACATGTCCATCCAACGCATGTAGAGTAGAAATGAATTTTTTCTTATTTTCGTTCACTTAAACCAAAAAGTAGATATAAATCAAAAATACTCCCAAGTGGGACGTATTCTCTTTCTTGTGTTTTTCACTATGTATTTAATGGCACTAAAAGTCAATTGGAAACATTTGATAGCTGTCATCAGAGGACTGAGACTGCAGTCTTGTATCTGTATGATCTGTGACGTTGTGGCGTCTCACAGATGACTAAGGTTAGTTCTGTCTCTGGGAGGGGCCCCTGGGGGCCCGACCTTACAGCATGTCATCGTGGCCCTGGTCGTCATCGTAATCTCTGTGGTGATCGAAATCTGGACTGTGGTTGGCCGTCGTCACCAGGGAGAGGGGGCCTTCGTGGTCCTCCGGGTCCAGCGGTTCCTCTTTAATGTGATGCCTGCATGGAAACAGAACACAAACAGACAGTGGATGTTCCAGTTTATCTTTAGTTGGTTAATCCCTTGTTGAACCTTTCATTCCCTCCTCAAAAGAGAATCACAGACATGTATTGATTCAGATTTAATAGAGAAAGGAGGAACAAAAACAAACGAGTGGCTCGAATGAATCTCTGAGATGGGCCTCTCTTGGCTGGTGTTGATAACTTCACCTTCTTTTAAGGTATTCCAATCCCAGGAAACCTGCAGGCTTTATTTTCATAGCAGACGACAACAGGGTATTCACTTAGAACTGATAAATGAGGAAGATTAACAATGTGCGACGGGGAGAGAGGAGAATGGACTCTGCGGAGGGAGAGAGTGGGCTGTTGTCAGCTTCCTGGTGGCGGTAGATCAGTGACAGCGAGCGCTGTGTGTTCCTCTTCCTACTCGTTAACATGCACAACCTGCGAGGCGGGTCTCCAGAGGACGACCCCGAGCCGGCTTCTATCATTAATCAACTTCAAGCAAACACAGCGACCAGACACCGCTATACATGCTTTAAACTCCAAAATTAATGCATATTTTCACCAAGTGTCAATAATGGAAGAAAAGCGCTGGCAGGAAGGCGCGAGAGCAGAGCAGAAAGGCGAGCTCAACACAACACTGTGATAAGAAAGAGAGCCCTTAAGAGAATAATAACGCTGTCAGTTGTAAACAAGGCAAAACATGAACCCAGCCCACTGCCTGGGCAAAGGGGGCTCTACGAGATCTGCCAAATTTCTCATTACAGAAACACCGCAGGAATAAAGGGCACGGGAAGGAGGCCCGACTAGTGCAGAGAGGAGGGAAAAAATGAAAACATTATGAGAAGCTGCAGGATATTTCCCATTCTAACCTGTAGTGCCAACCCCGTGCTCTACGGCGTCAGTAGGAGACGCTGAGCCCATTTTGAACAGCGACCAGGGACAAGCATGTTCTCTGTCCCCCCAGACTCATTTAATTTATTTACCCACAAATGTCTTATGTGATATGCAAATATTTTGATGGAGACATTTCTATGCTAATGAGCTGACACATTTAGTGTAGGTGTGATTATAAAACAGGGAAAAAAGTAAAGTTCGCTTTTCTATTGGTTTCAGATCAAAGTAACTTCACAAGTCACATCGCCTCAGGTCTCAATCCCTCGCTGCAGGGCAAACATGAAATTGTTATTATTATGCTATTGAACTGCATGCTGACTCCACACTCTGCTAATTAGCTGGTTGGGTCTGGATACCTGATTATAGTCAGCCTGTAAAAGAGAAAAGCCCTGGTTTCTTCTCTGTAGTAAAAGTCTAACTCTGTCTAACACCATGCAGGGCTTTGAGCTAGACAGCTGGTAAACACATGTAAGGCCTGGACCACTCCATAGCCAGTAGTTGTCTGTAAGCCAGGTGAAGACCTGTGAGACATTGGGTCTATGAGCTAGGTTTGGTTTGTGTGGGATGAGGATGTAGTGATGCTGTAGCTTGTGTGAGGTGTGTCTCTTGGAGAATGGAGAGGAGAGAGGGAGCTGGCTTTAGAGCAATAGAGGTGCTAGCAAGTAAACCTGAACTTTTGTTTGAAGGCGTGTTGCTTCATAGAAGATAGAAGAAATGGTGCTTTGCACGAATGCACTAAAGTTTTACGCTCTGATGCATTTTGTTCTTATATAAAGCTTATCCACATACAGTCATTGTGAAAATAGCTCAGTATATGGGTTTTATCAGCCTCAAGATAAAGAGAGGGAGAGAGATGAGGCAGCCTTTGGGCCAGCACACCCATCCTGTCTCTGCCTTTCCTGTTCCAGAGCGATGCCCAAAGCTATGTTCACAGTGATTAGGGATGGCACTTTCCTCCATTTTGCCACAAGCTCATTACTGCACCTTTTTGTTTTCAGGCACAATTTCCCTCTAGCTGAGATATTTCACAGGGCCATCCCTAAATCTAGCAGAGCTGCACATCGGTGGTCTGCCCCACATCTGGAAATTATGCTGCCTGCCCCATATTATTTTAGGCTTAGAACATAGAAGACAGTGCTATACAACAAGTGAATAGGGAACTGCGGTTTCCAGGCAGACCACAGTTTTCCTACATGGGAACCTTGGACTATTTCTTCTAGACTAATTATGATTTTTTTGTTGTTTTTCTTTCGACGACCGAGAGGGTTTTGAATGTGTTCTAACTCATGTTTCAGTGTAGAGGAGACAACAGCTCTTTCACTTTGTGTTCTGGCATTTTGTAAATATATTTTTTTTAATTGGAGGGGTGATTATGGCGGGACTCAGCCGACAGTTGGACAATTTTTTAAACCGTAATAAAGGAGAGTTATAAACTTTGTGTTGAAATAACAAGAGGGCTCCAGTCTTTTCTTCCCAGCCTGCCTGGCTTTGGAGTTTCCTTTTTCAGGGAAGGCTACAGCCATAGTCACGGTTCTGACCTTTCATTCAACCGCTCCAATGTCATCCTTATTTTATTTAGCATTGTTTCATGTTCCTTAAATATGTTATTTACATGTAACATCCAATTTTAAGGCATTTTTGGTGATATTAAAATGCTAGATCAAAAAATGTGTTTGGGCATCCCGAGTGGCACAGTGGTCTAAGGTACTGTATCGCAGTACTAGAGGTGTCACTAAAGACCCGGGTTTAATCACAACCAGCCGTGATTGGGAGTCCCATAGGAAGGCAAGGGTTTGACCGAGGAGGTTTTACTAAGCTCATCGCGCTCTAGCGTCTCCTTGTGGCGAGCCGGTTGCCTGCAGGCTGACCCCAGTCGTCAGTTGAACTGTGTTTTCTCAGACACATTGGTGCGGCTGGCTTCCAGGTTAAGGGGGCGGGTGTTAAGAAACATGGTTTGATGGGTCATGTTTCGGAGGACGCATGACTCGACCTTCGCCCCCCCGAGCCAGTTGGGGAGTTGCAGCGATGAGACAAGATTGAAATTGGGGAGTAAAAGGGGGTAATTCAATTTTTTTTTTAACAATGTTTGATCAAATCCATTCTGTTTGGGATCTATTTGAATCAGTGACCAGCTGAAACGCTTTCCTTCCCTTCAGGCTTAAACAGATACTGTAAATAGAAAGTAAGGAGCCACTCACATAGCTGGCAAGGGAGACCGTCCTGGGCTGCTGTCACTGCCGTTGCTGTTTCCATGGTCCATCGCTCCAATCATCTCCTCTCGGATGGCATTCGCCAGGGAGTTGAGGGTGGGACTTCCAATGGAAGCAGTGGTGTATAGAGGTATATTGTTTTCTGCCATTGAAGCCTGAAAAGCATGCACAGTGTTAAAACAGTGAAACGGAAGAGAACTGTCAGCACATTTCTGCTTCCCTCCATCCCACCAACACTACATTCAAAAACAAGTAAGAGTGACCAGGAGTCGGAGGTGGAGACAGTGTTATGTTTATTATTTCCTGCCTTTCTTTCCCCTCACAGTGAATTGGTACAAGGTAAATAGAGCTTGATACTGAGACAGTATTCATATTTACCTGGAAGGCTGCAGAGAGAGCCGGACCATAGCCCAAGCTGGTCTGGATGTTCTTCACTAAGGCTGGACTTCTGCAGACAACAACTTTAGTTTAGAAAATGCTCGTAATTCATTTGATAAAATGCTGGTAATTGTATCACACAATGAAAACGCACTGACTCATTTAAATTAATTGTTTTCATTGTAAGGAAGACAAGACAAGTTGATGGAAGCAGTTTTTGTAAAAGCATGATGTAAAAAGGAAGAGCTAAACACAGCGGCATGATGGGAACACAGAGGCAGAGCATGCAGGTAGTGGGGGGAGGAGCTGGGGATCAAGAGGCGGGGTGGGCCAGGCAGACGTTCTTACTGTACTAGGAGCTCATCAAAGTTCTCATCAGCTGTGTATTTCTGAGGCCGGCCTCGCTGTATATGGCGGCCGCATTTAAACTCCTCATCATCAACAGTCCAAAAGGACCCAAACTCGTCCTCTACTCTCACAAAGCACTTATGCTGGGAAAGGTTGGTGCGGATGGTACCCTGGGTGGGAGACAAGCAGCAGGGCAGCCAGGTGCATATGCAGTGACCACAACACAACAGCACAGAGGACAGACAGACAGATAGACACAGGGACAGACAGACAGATAGACACAGGGACAGACAGAGGGACAAGGGAGGAAAGGGTAAGGATCAAAATGAAAATGAAAACAAGTACAAGCCAATGTGGGTGATGATGCGACACCAGGGGCAGAGTACTGAAAGCATGGGGGATGCTGCACACCAAAGCAAGCAGGGACTTTGGGGGGCATCGTGGCACACAGACAATGAGATGGAGCAGCCTCTTCCCATAGATCCACAACCAGCCAGACACGAGAGTCGGCCAGAGATAGCAGACCTACCCAGTGATCTTTTGTGGCCTTCTCTTTTGGAACTCTAGTTCATCCACTGTCCACACAGCCCCTTTAACGTTTTCTACTCGCACAAAACATTTGTGAAGACTAAGATTATGCCGGACTGCATTCTGCAGTTGGTTTAAAAAAAGAAGGGAGAGAAAAATTCTATCAACACATGAAAACATCTAATCATTAACATTTCATTTCAGAGAAGAAACATTTGGACAGGCACATACATGATAGAACCTTGTACATTTTTTCAAGTATCAGTGATCTATCGGCAGTAAAGTTTCAAACAAGAAAAAGATTGTGGAAATATTTTCCAGTTACTATGGCAATACAGTTTCATTTCATCAACATCCTTTAAAGATATCATTCACAGAGCCTTAAGTTATGATGAGCCATTTGAGAAGAGTCACCAAGACCTTGATAACAAAAACCCAGACTGAACAAAGACCTTGATCAAATAAACCAGTCTGTTATGCTTGCTAGTTTCAGTTATGACTTTACCTACAATTTAACAATAAGGAAGAAGACACATTTCCAAAAGCTTTAGCTGTTGGCTTACATTATAAGCTTTTTCATGAGACCATTGAGTATGAAGGTTACCTTTTTTAAATTAACCAATCACTGACACATGAGATTAGAACTCTGTAAATGTATTGGCCCCTTGTCATCTGAGTACCTTAGTGTGTTTGTGTGTGTGTATGCACGCCAATATGCAGGAGTGTGTCACAGTGTAGGATTTTTGTTTAGAACTCAAATGTGCCCCTATGGTCGGGCTGTCAGCGGCAGGGGAAACAGGCAGTTAGAGAGCTGAGAGAGGACAGTGAGCCGTGGAGAGGGGCTAGGGGGTCTCACTCACAGCTGCACTGTGGATACGCTACACTACAGGCCCTCCCTGCCGTATGAGGGTAGCCTTCAATGCTTCATCACTCTCTTTTCTCTTACTCCTTCTCTCCTCCTCCTTTTTGTCTGCCCTCTCTTTTTTTCTGGGGTTTGTCTGCCTGCGTGTGTGTGGCCCAGTGGAAAATAAATAAGGTGTTCTCAGTTTAAATTCTGTGGGAGGGTCTCGGCCAGGAGTCCCTGGCAGCACATTGGTGTGTTAAACCGATGCCACCCACCACCAAAAACATCTCCAAATATTAGCTGGGGATTTTTTACAAGAATGAACATTTTCCCTCATAATTTGTCTGCAAGGCAACGGACAGTGTTTGTGTTAGGAGTGGCTCTATTTAGATATAATACATGTGGCAAGGTTATGAATTGGATACAGGCTCATTCATTGCATTTAAACTTGATATATTTCACTATCATTTACACTGAACAAAAATATAAAGACAACATGTACATTGTTGATCCTATGTTTCATGAGCTGAAATAAAAGAATCCCTGAAACTTTTTTTTTATTGCTCTCAATGTTTGTTTATATCCCTGTTAGTGAGCATTTCTTCTTTGCCAAGATAATCCATCTACCTGACAGGTGTGGCATATCAAGAAGCTGATTAAACAGCATTATCATTACACAAATGTACCTTGTGCTGGGGTCAATAAAGGGCCACTATAAAATGTGCAGTTTTGTCGCAAAACACAATGCCACAGACGTCTCAAGTTTTAAGCATGCAATTGGCATGCTGACTGCAGCAGTGTGCACCAAAGCTGTTTCCAGTTAATTTCTCTCATATACTGCCCCCAACGTCATTTGAGAGAATTAGGCAGTACGTCCAACCGGCCTCACAACTGCAGACCACGTGCAACCACGCCAGCCCAGAACCTCCACACCCGGCTTCTTCACCTTTGGGATCGTCTGGGGGGTATTGGGGGAGGGGGGTGCTGAGGAGTATTTCTGTCTGTAATAAATCCATTTTGTGGGGACAAACTTATTCTGATTGGCTGGGCCTGGCTCCCCAGTAGGTGGGCCTATGCCCCCCCCCATGACCTGTTGCAGCCCTGCCCAGTCATGTGAAATCCATACATTAGGCCCTAATTTATTTATTTCAATTGACTGATTTCTTTAGATTAACTGTAACTCAGTAAAATCTTTTAAATTGTTGCATCTTGCATTTATATTTTTGTTCTGTGTACAAAAAACAAGATAGCTTATGCATTGTAAATGACCACAGAACGACATTATACAGACACAGGCCCTTTAGCTCTTAGATGGCTAACATTTGTTTCTATTTGCTTCAAGAAAAGAAAAACAGCATAACTTTGCTTTGTTTTGTGAATATTGATTTCCTCATACGAACTGTAACTCAGTAAAATATTTGAAATAGTTGCACAATGCATTTATATTTTTGTTCAGTATAATTCCACAAGATCAACACAACAATCCCTGCCCTTTATATTAGTCTAAGGTGAAGACTGATTTTACCTTCCATGTTGCGGCATTGCGCCTGAAATATGCAAACATTCGTGTGAACCAGTTGTAAATTTCATTTAGTGTTAGCTGCTTTTCCGGGGATTCAAGGATACCCTGGAAAAGACCAAGAGACAGAAACAACATTTAACATTTTGTTCCCTCTGAAAAACAAACATTTTGTTCCCTCTGAAAAACAAACATTATTCACAAGTGGCATGCAGGTTGTCTGTGCTCTCCTGAAAGAACACAGACAACATGGTCTGTCTGTGTGATTTTGTGCACGCTCTGTACCCTCTTGCTTTGTTTATGGAACACTGTCTGGTTCCCATTCAAATTTTGCAATTTGAATATATTTATTTTGGCAGTGTAAATGGAGGGAAGCGAAAACATTTCTCAGGCAGATTACAGGCCAGCAATTACGCCAGGCTCAGATTAATTCCTGAGATCACAGATTACTGCGAGCCGGCCGATAATTGACTGGCCATCTTAGAACAGGTTCAGGTTCATCCCTACTGTTGTGTGAAATGAATTTCATAATCACATTCACTGTAATGCTTAATCAAAAGTAATTGTTATATATGGCTGTCCCGAGCGCATTCTTCCACTCATTTGCAGATGGTTAATCTTCCGCTGCACGTCTAAATTGTATTTGAAATTTAACAAGGAGGCATAGAGAAAAAATAAGCAGTTTGTGTCTTGGCTGAATATTTATCTGCTGCGTGCCCTGTTAACGACGGAAGCCACTGAAGCAGATTAAAGGCCCTATTCCTTTAAGTGACAGATTAAATGCATTACAAGTTACCAGCCCAGAGCAGATCGGAGCCAGCCGAGCAGAGGATCCTTACCTGGCGTATTAACGAGGCATACGTGAAGGGAGGTCTGACTTCAGCATTCATGTAGAACTCTTTGTTCTGGACAATATCTGTACAAGGGTAGCAACCACAACATACAGACGGACATAGACAAAAGCCATAGTTAGTAGCTATTATAGACACAACATTTCCATTTGCAGTCTGATAGAATTGAAATTGTATGTGTATGTGGGGGGGCTATATGGGTCCAGTACCTGGGGAGATTGGCATGTTGTACTTATCAGAGTAACGTCGGCGCATGGGGCCCACACTGTGGTGGAGGCTGTTGGGGGTGATGACGGAGTGGGCCTGGGACAGGGGCGTCAGGGGGGCCGTGGGGGTGGTGGGGGTCTGGGGCAGGCTCAGGGGGGGTGAGGCCTCATGGGGGGCTGTCTTGGACAGGGTGACGCTGGACACCAGGTTGAGCTGGGAGAGAGAGTAAACAAAACACAACACAGACAGACAGACAAGAGCTTGTTAATTATCCAGTGTCTCAAGACGCCTCATTGGCTAGGCTGATCACAGCTTTAATTATGGGCCACCCTGAGGATGATCCGTGAACGTTTGCTAAACGTCCTGTTCATTCTCTTTCCACCTCCTTCTCCATCCTTCACTTCTTTCACCTCCTCCTCATGGATCTCTCTCCTCTCCTCCTCCTTCCCTAACGGCTCAGCCTCCTGCTCCATCCTTCACTTCTTTCACCTCCTCCTCATGGATCTCTCTCCTCTCCTCCTCCTTCCCTAACGGCTCAGCTTCCTGCTCTCTGTTTGCCTCCCTTTGTTTGATCTGCTGGCAGATCACACCCACACACTTCAACCAACCCCCTCCCCTCCCCGGGGATGGGCGACTGGCAAGGGTGAGGGGAGATGGGCGGCACTAACAGCCCTGACAAATGACAGTGAGATTCTCACCTCCCGCTGAGCAACCACTAATAAGCCACGTAGAGGAAGCAGACAATCTGGGCTAATTACAAGCTGAAATTGTATTGTAAGGACTCTAATTAGGAGATGCTTATGGAGGTGATGTGATGATTAAATGCTGTATCTAAATGACCCCATCATCAGGGCTACGCTGGCTGGCGCAAAATGGCTCCGGAATATTTTGTAGAAGGGGGAGAGAGAGGGTTTGCTGTTCTTTCGAGGGGTGGGGTGTGAAAAGGGAGTGGGGAGAGATATTAGTAATAATGTCTACAAGGTAAACTAATTAAGCCAAGTGCTCCAAAGGTATACCATGGCTTCCAGCAGATGTGTCTGCTTCCAAACACTGCCTCCACAGTGGAGCAGCAGTCAAGTGGAAAATTCTAGCCTGACCCTTTGCTCCAGTTATTAATTTGCAAGAATACTAATGACACATATACATATTCCCACAAAATTGTTATAATTGCTAATTTGCCCGAAGGAGGCCAGTTTCCAAATTAAACACCACTTCAGTCTGCGAGGAAAGAGGGGAGGAAAAAACAGAGAGAGAGAGTGGGCAGGAGGCGTCACCTCTTTGACAATCATTTGCGGACTTTGCTAACAAATTAATGAAAAGTCGAAGCTGTCAATTGCTTTGGAGGTATCAGATGTCAAATTGTTGCTGATAATGGTTGTGGGTGACTGGAGATGCAAGGAAGGTGGGGGGCTTGAAGGTGAAAGTGAACAGACAGTGTTTAACATCTCACCCCCATCACATGGAGCCTACATGGCCACCCAATTACCACAACCCTATTAGCAGTCATTACCATTGAGATGGCCCCATATGATAGACAAGTATATAATAAAGAAATCTGGAGCTAGCTGCATGGCTGGCACCACTGCTTAATTCATCATTGACATGGCATTGACTTAACCAGGTTACGGCTAGTGTGATTTTTTAAATTAAATGCATTTTTTGTATTTGTATTCATTTGCATTTCACTTGCTAAAACAAAGGAATTGTGTCTGTTTTTTTCTGCATCAATAGAGATATGTATGCATTTAATGTTAATTTACAATTCTGAGGCCGAAATATGCCTTTTGACAGAGTTCTTCACAAATACATGAAGGATCTGAATTTGATCACCCTGTTATAGGATCATTTTCCTGCAATGCAGGGAATGTAAAAATTCTAGTGTATTTAAGAAAGCCTCAGAAGTATGTAATTTCCACTTTCACATTTCAGACTTGATGAACCCCTGAAAAAATGTCCATAAACACATCACTGCATACTGTAGATTCACTACTGTAAATTCACTACTGTAAATTCACTACTGTACAAGTGTGTTATTCTAAATCAAGACCCAAATAAATCACACTTGGGTTTATTGTTTTCTGACACAATACTATCAATAGGCACAATAATATTAAAAGGCTGGGCGTCTGACTTATTTTCCTGTTGACTAGCAGTCTTTGTTTCATGTTTCATCCATATTCCCCAGCCATAAACAGTGAGTGGCCCTCAACAATAGGCCAGACAGCCTGGTAATAGCATGGCCTTTGTTTCCCCTCACCATTTGGGCTCACTCCAGTGCAGAGACAAAATGAGACTTCACACAGAAATTAATTAAATGGTAATGGGTGATCTAATTATACTGGCTTTGATTTGCCAAGCTGCTAAAGAAAAAATAAACAAAAATTCCCTCCTTAATTTTAATTATGTACTGTGAAAAGGTCAGATTTCTGACAAGAATGCTTAGTGACACCAACTACAGACACACAATCCCACAACCACACAATGACAACTACTAACACATATGCATCACACACACAAAACACGCATACACACACAGGTTATGCGCTGCATAAAATCAAGCTCAAAGGAATAAACACAATCCTATTCAGTTGACACTGTGTATGTACAGTATATGCTTGCTGGGTATTTAATCTAGGCTAACTGTTAATTAGACCATTTATGTAGGAGAGTGTACTGTATGACGTGTGCTGTAGATACACTACATGATCAAAAGTTTGTGGACACCTGCTCGTCGGACATCTCATTCCAAAATCATGGGCATTAATATGGAGTTGATCCCCCTTTGCAGCTATAACAGCCTCCACTCTTCTGGAAAGGCTTTCCACTAGATGATGGAACATCTAGACTCCATTCGGGGACTAGCCTCCATTCAGCCACAAGAGCCTTTAGTGAGGTCGGGCACTGATGTTTGGCGAATAGGCCCGGCTTGCACAGAATTGTCTAGAATGTCAATGTATGCTGTAGCATTAAGATTTCCCTTCACTGGAACTAAGGGGTCTTTGCCCAATCCATGAAAAACAGCCCCAGGCCATTATTCCTCCTCCACCAAACTCTACAGTTGGCACTATGCATTTGGGCAAGTAGTGTTCTCCTGGCATCTGCCATATCGAGATTTGTCTGTTATACTGCCAGATGGTGAAGCATGATTCATCACTCCAGAGAACGTGTTTCTACTGCTCCAGAGTCCAATGGCGGCGAGCTTTACACCACTCCAGCCGATGCTTGGCATTGCGCATGGTGATCTTAGGCTTGTGTGAGGCTGCTCGGCCATGGAAACCCATTTCATGAAGCTCCCGACAAACATATATTGTGCTGACGTTGCTTCCAGAGGCAGTTTGGTACTAGGCAGTGAGAATTGCAGCCAGGGACAGACAATTTTTATGCTTCAGCACTTGGTCCCGTTCTGTGAGCTTGTGTGGCCTACCATTCGTGACTGAGCCGTTGTTGCTCCGAGACATTTCCACTTCACAATAACAGCAATTACAGCAGCTCAAACAGGGCAGGAATTTGACGAACTGACTTGTTGGAAAGGTGGCATCCTATGACAGTGCCACATTGAAAGTCACTGAGCTCTTCAGTCTGGCCATTCTACTGCATGGCTGTGTGCTTGAGTTTATATACTTGTCAGCAACGGGTGTGGCTGAAATAGCCAACTCCACTAATTTTGTACATATAGTGTATGTGCTCCTAATTAATCAATGGAAACTGGTATTGTTTCTAAGATCCACGATTCACATTATTTTTTGCTGATGATTCACACAAGAATTTCGATTCACTAATCAATGAAGTCAACTCAGGCATGGCCAAGTTTTCTAAATGGTTCCAGATAAAACAAAATCTTAAAATGAAAAAAAATGCAACTTTTGTAAAAAAATATATATATCCAGAATCTCAATTAGTGTGAATGAAATGGACTGCTGCAAAGTGGTGAAGTCCGTTGCTATCATCAGAAAGATTAGTGGTTTGGTTCATCGGGTTTGCTTCCTAATACTATACTACAGCCTAATTTACCCATATCTCATTTACTGCAATAATGTCTGGGCCAGTACATATGCTTCCTACCTACACAAGTTACTCATCATACAGAAGAAATGTGCACCTCCTCTAACTCCTTGGCTCCATCTGCCCCTCTGTTTAAGAGACTCAATATATTGTCTATCCACAACATTAATATATTTATGCACCTTCATCTACAAATACACATACCTCCCAAACAGCCTCCCTAGGGTTGGGAGGTATCCAGATTACATGGTATTACCGGTATTGCACACAAGGGTTGCTATTTTTTTTTCAAATGTAAAAAACAAAAAACAAACATAACTTACCAGAATGCTAACAAAATGCTAACAAGTACTAAGGAATTCTCATAGCGGAAGCTAGGTAAATGCTAACGAGCACATGCATTTAAGACAGACAACCCAGCTCATAAAGTTATGCAAGTATCTCAAAACGCAGTTTTCAGCACACACACAAAACAAATATTATGATGGGATTGTCTCTGCTGCTGTTACTAAGAAGCTTGATCTTGCAAGTTAGCAAAACCCGGCTGGAGAGAATTTATTAGGCACATCTTAGATAGTTCACTTAATAGTTATAAGATATATAGTTGGCAAACATTAGTAGTGGATTTCATACAAGTGTAACTTGATCACCTCATTTAAGTTGCGCTGCAAGAGTGACTCACCTCACAAAGCTCCCATTTTGCACTTTGTGCTTCTTTGTAAACAAACACCCGTGACTGGCTCAAACCGCTGTTTTGGGAAACTAGTCCCAGTAAGCTTCATAATAAAAAAGTTATATAATGAAAATATATCCAATGGGCAAAATAATGAACGTGATCTGCTTTATCTATTACTTAGCGCACAAGTTGACTGAAGGTATTTAATATATTGACAGCATCACTAATATTCAAAGCCCAGAATGTTAACACGTACTAAGGAATCGTCATAGAAAATGCTAACAAAATGCTAATGAGCGCATTGCGAACATTTTGTACAGTTTCTGACCTAAACTATACAAGTAAATAGCTAGCTAGCTACTAATTTAGCAAACCAAATCCACAACTGCAGAGCATTTAGCATATTTTTGCCACTTAATAGCTATAAGATATCTAGCTGGCAAACATTTAGTTTTCCATACTGTAATTAGTTCACCTGGCACATGCTGCATGACAGTGAGTGACTCACAAGGCTCTGGTCTCTGGTCGCTGTGTGCTTGACACGTGACTGGGAACTACTGTAAAGTACATATTCATTTGACAGATGAAAAGAAGAAAGCAACCTATTGCACAAGTTGACTGCAGGTATTTACTTAAAAAGTAGCTAAAATATTAACCTTTTTTTTTTTAAACATCCAAGAAAAAGTTAACGGTATTGACAGTATTGAAAAACCATCCTGTCGCATTTTCCAAATACCCCAGTATAATGTATTCCCGCAATAGCCAAAATCTACCTAAACCTTTCAATGGATTCTTCCAGGTTAATTCCCAAACCCATGCATACAACACAAGACACAACGATAACCTTCACTCTCCCCACTGCAACACCTCACATAGTCAATTATCTGGCTGATACAGATGTTCCATACTCTAGAATTCCTATCTTCACATTGTCAAAACATCATAATCCCTCAATAACTTAAAGCATAGACTAGAGGTCAGCCTGAAGAACCAAACTACCCAGTAGTTTCCTCCATGTAGCCTAACTTTCATACACACACACACATACACATATATTTAAAAATGTATTTTCTTGTATACTGTCACGCCCTGGCCATAGAGAGGCTTTTATTCTCTATTTTGGGTAGGCCAGGGTGTGACTAGGGTGGACATTCTAGTTTCTTTATGTCTATGTTTTCTGTTACTATGTTTTGGCCAGTTATGGTTCTCAATCACGGACAGCTGTCTATCGTTGTCTCTGATTGGGAATCATACTTAGGCAGCCTTTTTTCCTTTGTAGTTTGTAGGTAGTTGTCTTTGTTAGTGGCACGATAGCCCTAGTAAGCCTCACTGTTCTTTGTTTCTTGTTGTGTTGGTGACATTTACATAAATAAAGGAAAATGTACGCTTACCACCCTGCACCTTGGTCCAGGTCATTTCCACGATGACGTCTGTGACATATACTTAATATATCATGTACATTTATAATTAGTATGCTCTGTTGAACTGATTGAACAAACCTTTTTTGTACTTATATTGTACAGATGAAGTCGGAAGTTTACATACACCTTAGCAAAATACATTTAAACTCAGTTTTTCACAATCCCTGACATTTAATCCTAGTAAAAATTCCCTGTCTTAGTTCAGTTAGGATCACCACTTTGTTTTAGGAATGTGAAATGTCAGAATAATAGTTGAGGGAATGATTTAAACTTTTATTTCTTTCATCACATTCCCAGTGGGTCAGAAGTTTACATACACTCAATTAGTATTTGGTAGCATTGCCTTTAAATTGTTTAATTTGGGTCAAACGTTTCGGGTAGCCTTTCACAAGCTTCCCACAATAAGTTGGGTGAATTTTGGCCCAGTCCTCCTGACAGAGCTGGTGTAACTGAGTCAGGTTTGTAGGTCTCCTTGCTCGCACATGCTTTTTCAGTTCTGCCCACACATTTTCTTTGGGATTGAGGTCAGGACTTTGTGATGGCCACTCCAATACCTTGACTTTGTTGTCCTTAAGCCATTTTGCCACAACTTTGGAAGTATGCTTTTGGTCATTGTCCATTTGGAAGACCCATTTGCGACCAAGCTTTAACTTCCTGACCGATGTCTTGAGATGTTGCTTCAATATATCCACATAATTTTCCTACTTCATGATGCCATCTATTTTGTGAAGTGCACCAGTCCCTCCTGCAGCAATGCACCCCCACAACATGATGCTGCCACCCCCGTGCTTCACGGTTGAGGTGGTGTTCTTTGGCCTGCAAGCCTCCCCATTTTTCCTCCAAACATAACGATGGTCATTATGGCCAAACAGTTCTATTTTTGTTTCATCAGGCCAGTGGACATTTCTCCAAAAAGTACGATCTTTGTCCCCATGTGCAGATGCAAACCGTAGTCTGGCTTTTTATGGTGGTTTTGGAGCAGTGGCTTCTTCCTTGCTGAGCGGCCTTTCAAGATATGTCGATATAGGACTCGTTTTACTGTGGATATAGATACTTTTTCACCTGTTTCCTCCAGCATCTTCACAAGGTCATTTGCTGTTGTTCTGGGATTGATTTGCACTTTTTGCACCATAGTGAGTTCATCTCTAGGAAACAGAACGTGTCTCTTTCCTGAGCGGTATGACGGCTGCGTGGTCCCATGGTGTTTATACTTGCGTACTATTGTTTGTACATCTGGACGTGGTACCTTCAGGCGTTTGGAAATTGCTCCCAAGGATGAACCAGACTTGTGGAGGTCTACAATTTTTTTCAGAGGTCTTGGCTGATTTCTTTTGATTTTCCCATGATGTCAAGCAAAGAGGCTCTGAGTTTGAAGCTAGGCCTTGAAATACATCCACAGGTACACCTCTAATTGACTCAAATTATATCAATTAGCCTATCAGAAGCTTCTAAAGCCATGACATCATTTCGGGAAGTTTCCAAGCTGTTTAAAGGCACAGTCAACTTAGTGTATGTAACATTCAGACCCACTGGAATTGTGACACAGTGAATTATAAGTGAAATAATCTGTCTGTAAACAAATGTTGGAAAAATTACTTGTACTATGCACAAAGTAGATGTCCTAACCGACTTGCCAAAACTATAGATTGTTAACAAGACAATTGTGGAGTGGTTGAAAAACAAGTTTTAATGACTCCAACCTAAGTGTATGTAAACTTCTGACTTCAACTGTATATTGTTTTTATATTTATATTATATTTGTTTTGATCTGTTTTTTACCTGTACTGTTTTGTCTGTCACTTGTTGACTTTGGTGCGAATAAATAAAACCTTATGCTTTACTTTAATTGTTAGGGTGAAGAAATTAGGCGTTAATTTCTGTAGTAAGCTTTTTCTTCCATCAACACCCACTCCCGGAACAGTCTAAAGCCTAGTCTAACTCAGTCTATATTCTAAAGCCTGGTGTAACCCAGTCGCCTGATCTAACTCAGAGGGCATCTCCAGTTATAGTCTAACTGAGAGCTCCAGCTGAGACTCAGGCCTTGACCTGTGGGATTGCCCCAATGATGCAGCCATGGCTAAACACATTTATCATAGCATATCATTGTAGCTACCAGCATGCACTGCACTGCCACTGAAGAAAAAAGGGTGTCAAAAAAAATCAGTGTCCCCCCTGAGCTTTAACACAGAGCCCTGATACAGGGGAGAGGAGAAGTAGAGAAGTCAAGATGCTATCTGCTGCCCTAGCCACTTTTCATATACAAATGTCCCTGTGTCAAGCCCTCGTTCTCGAAGCCTAATCTACACAATCCGTGTGTGTCACAGATGCAAAGCTGCAACAGACAACCTATTGTAACTCTACATCTCCAGGAGCTTTATGTTGTCTGCCTGCCTGCCTACCAGCCCGCCAGCCTGCCCGCCCGCCTGCCTACGTAGAGCGCCGTACAGAGACTGACTGGAAATAAATGATTGGGGATTTGGAAGGAACTCGTCAGAGGAGAGGACCTATGTGTGTGTGTATGTGTGTGTGCCGCTGTGTTCAGCCCCACAGTGTATTGGCCCTCATGCTTGAGGCACTATGAATGAACTGTCACAATGACTGAACTATGCTAATGGGGTTCTTTCTAAAACAGGACAAAATAGCAGCTATATGTAAGCTGTATGTTAAGTGGTACAGCCTATAAGATAAGGATTGAACAGTAAGTCACATAATGGTATGATGACATATAGAGTAGGGATGGTGTTATGGTCCGATGAATGTGGCAAAATAAGACATTGAACAGCCATCAGAATTGCTCTTAACTTGAGAGACATTGTCTTTCTGAAGCTTATTTGGTGGAATCAACAAAATACTATGTTCACAACAAGATGTTGAGGGGATTTTTCAATTAAAAGAAATGTCTATATGTAAAAAAAAAATATAGAAATACATATACAGTACCAGTCAAAAGTTTGGACACATCTACTCATTCAAGGGTTTTTCTTTATTTGTACTATTTTCTACATTGTAAAATAACTGTGAAGACATAAAAACTATGAAATAATACACATGAAATCATGTAGTAACCAAAAAAGTGTTAAACAAATCCAAATATATTTTATATTTGAGATTCTTCAAAGTAGCCACCATTTGCCTTGATGACAGCTTTGCACATTCTTGGCATTCTCTCAATGTTTTTCCAACAGTCTTGAAGGAGTTCCCACATATGCTGAGCACATGTTGGCTGCTTTTCCTTCACTCTGCGGTCCAACTCCTCCCAAACCATCTCAATTGGGTTGAGGTGCAACTGAGGCCTGGACTTCCTGACGGGCTGCCCCCAGGTGGTGAGGGTGGAAACAACATCTCCACCCCGCTGATCCTCAACACTGGGGCCCCACAAGGGTGCGTTCTCAGCCCTCTCCTATACTCCCTGTTCACCCATGACTGCATGGCCATGCACGCCTCCAACTCAATCATCAAGTTTGCAGACGACACTACAGTGATAGGCTTGATTACGAACAACAACGAGACGGTCTACAGGGAGGAGGTGAGGGCCCTCGGAGTGTGGTGTCAGGAAAATAACCTCACACTCAACGCCAACCTCAGGAGGCTGAAGAATTTTGGCTTGTCACTGAAAACACTCACAAACTTTTACAGATGCGCAATCGAGAGCATCCTGTCGGGCTGTATCACCGCCTGGTACTGCATCTGCTCCGCCCACAACCGTAAGGCTCTCCAGAGGGTAGTGAGGTCTGCACAACGCATCACCAGGGGCAAACTTCCTGCCCTCTTGGACACCTACTATACTACATGTCACAGGAAGGCCAAAAAGATCATCAAGGACAACAACCACCCGAGCCACTGCCTGTTCACACCGCTATCATCCAGAAGGCGAGGTCAGTACAGATGCATGAAAGCTGAGATTGAGACTGAAAAACAGCTTCTATCTCAAGGCCATCAGACTGTTAAACAGCCATCACTAACATTGAGTGGCTGCTGCCAACATACTGACTCAAATCTCTAGCCACTTTAATAATTAAACATTGGAATGAGTAAATGTATCACAAGTCACTTTAAACAATGCCACTTTATATAATGTTTACATACCCTACATTACTCATCTCATATGTATATACTGTACTCTATACCATCTACTGCATCTTGCCTATGCCGCACGGCCATCGCTCATCTATATACCTATGTGTACATATTATTATTCATTCCTTTACACTTGTGTGTATAAGGTAGCTGTTGTGAAATTGTTAGATTACATGTTAGACATTACTGCACGGTCGGAACTAGAAGCACAAGCATTTCACTACACTCGCATTAACATCTGCTAACCATGTGTATATGACCAATAAAATTTGATTTGATTACTTCCAAAGTTGTGGCAAAATGGCTTAAGGACAACAAAGTCAAGGTATTGGAATGGCCATCACAAAGACCTGACCTCAATCCCATAGAAAATGTGTGGGCAGAACTGAAAACGCGTGCGCGAGCAAGGAGGCCTACAAACCTGACTCAGTTACCAGCTCTGTCAGGTGGTATGGGCCAAAAATCATCCAAATTATTGTGGGAAGCTTATGTAAAGGCTGCCCGAAATGTTTGACCCAAGTTAAACAATTTAAAGGCAATGCTCTAAATACTTATTGAGTGTATGTAAACTTCTGACCCACTGGGAATGTAATGAAATAAATAAAAGCTGAAATAAATAATTCTCTCTACTATTATTCTGACATTTCACATTCTTAAAATAAAGTGGTGATCCTAACTGACCTAAGAAGGGAATTTTTACTAGAATTAAATGTCAGGAATTGTGAAAAGCTGAGTTTAAATAAAGTTGGCGAAGGTGTATGTAAACCTCCGACTTCAACTCTGTGTTATTTCATAGTTTTGATGTCTTCACTTACTATTCTACAATGTAGAAAATATTAAAAATAAAGACAACCCCTTGAATGAGTAGGTGTGTACAAACTTTCGACTGGTACTGTATATATGCCATTTAGCAGAAACTTTTATCCAAAGCGACTTACAGTCAAGCATGCACATATATTACATATGGGTGGTGCCAGGAATTGAAGCCACTACTCTGCTGGTACAAGTACCATGCTCTACCATGCTCTGAGCTACAATGGACTATGACACAGAGGTTTATGTTGCTGCTCATACCAACTTCAGTGCAGACACTATGGAATACCATGTGCTCTGAGTTAATAATCAGAACAAAATGTTATCTGGGATGTCAACATATGTGATCAAAACAATATCAACGTCTCCTCTCAAATGAGCAACTGCTTTTGTTTAACTTCTTTGGGACTTCTTTCCATGTATTGAGTAGCTTGGATGAGTCAGGTGCCCAGAGTAAACTGCCTGCTACTCAGGCCCAGTTGCTAATATATGCATATTATTAGTATATTTGGGTAGAAAACACTCTGAAGTTTCGAAAACTGTTTGAATGATGTCTGTGAGTATAGAAAAACTCATATGGCAGGCAAAAACCTGAGAAAAAATCCACCAGAAAGTGGGAAATCTGAGGTTTGTAGTTTTTCAAGTTATTGCCTATCGAATATACAGTGTCTATGGGGTCATATTGCATTTCCTATCTAGTGGACATAAATGATGGACTTTATCAAACATATCAAACATTTATTGTGGGAGTGCATTCTGATAAAGATCACCAGAGGTAAGTGAATATTTATAATGCTATTTCTGACTTCTGTTGACTCCACAACATGGCCGGTATCTGTATGGCTTGTTTTGTTGTCTGACCGCTGTACTCAGATTATTTCATGGTGTGCTTTTTCTGTAAAGCTTTTTTGAAATCTGACACAGGGGTTGCATTAAGGAGAAGTTTATCTAAAGTTCCATGCATAACAGATGTATTTTCATCACCATTTATGATGAGTATTTCTGTAAATTGATGTGGCTCTCTGCAAAATCACTGGATGTTTTTGAAGCAAAACGTTACTGAATGTAACGCGCCAATGTAAACTGAGATTTTTGGATATAAATATGAACTTTATCGAACAAAACATACATGTATTGTGTACCATGAAGTTCTATGAGTGTCATCTGATGAAGATCATCAAAGGTTAGTGATTAATTTTATCTCTTTCTGCTTTTTGTTACTCCTCTCTATGGCTGGAAAAATGGCTGTGTTTTTCTGTGACTAGGTACTGACCTAACATAATAATTTGATGTGCTTTCGTCGTAAAGCCTTTTTGAAATCGGACACTGTGGCTGGATTTACAACAAGTTTATTTTTAAAATGGTGTAAAATACTTGTATGTTTGAGGAATTTTTCATTATGAGATTTCTGTCTTTTTGAATTTGGTGCCCTGCAATTTCACTGGCTGTTGGCGAGGTGGGACGCTACCGTTCCACATATCCCAGAGACGTTAACAGAGATGAGGATATAAATGAATAAATATTTGTGAGACAATTAAACAAATGAGAGAAGAATAATGAAGGAAAACAGGCACATGACAGAGCTGCTACTCACTGGCTGTGGGGTGGGTTTGGGCTCCGTGGATTTGACGTGGAGATGCGTCATCATGGCTTGCAGACGCTCTTTGTCTTTCGCTAGCTGTAACGAGAAGGAAAAAAATGAAATCCTTTACGAACAAAAATCGAATTCTCTGTAGTACAATCCAAAACATGATGTTCTTTCTCCCTGTTTGTCAAATATCCAGTAGGAAGTAGTTGTATAATATGCTAGGCTGATGTGACGATAAACCTTTGTGCATTTTGATACTTTAGTCATCATGCACAAGTCTACCGTGCCATGTCTCTTCTTCAAGGTCAAACTACAAATGTTTTGTCTTAATTTGATCACTCTGTTGTCGCAGAGAATTTTCCATTATGAAAAATGTATCAACGCCTACAAAAATGTTGATTAATTAGAATCCATATAATAGTTCACATTTCCTGTTGCTGCAGGATTATATACCTGCAGTGAGAATCTGTTCAAATTACCATAGAATATCTGTATACCTTGTGTCCCATTGCAAATAACAAACTCTGGATCTGCCTGCATGTCCTAAACTGTTCTCTCTGTTTTACAGTAGTTGCCAGGTCAGAGTATTAGAGATATGCTGTGTTAGGAGATATGCTGTCTTTGAGTCGCTCTCAATGACACACAACCAGAGTGGAAATAATGAGTATGACGGTAGTGTGGTGCAATGCTGAAGGAACTGAACTTGTAACCTCATCGTTCAAGGTTACAATTCTGTTAATCATGAAACTTTGTACCTTAAGTCTACTGTATACAGCACATATGCTAGACATAAACATGCCATTGATTCAAAAGCCTGCTTAGCAACAAAATAAATGACAAAAATAAGTTTGTTAATGGCATGGTTTGTTATGTCTACCTTTCAGTTGTAATAAAACATATGCAAACCTTCCACAGAGACATCTGACTCCAGCCTAGAAGGGACGGTTTTATAGTGACCAGTTATAGTGAACAGTTAGTTCAAATCCACCTCTCCACAGACCTTTACCAACACACACTAATGGGCCAACATTGTCCCATCCATTTTTCCATAAGTGCATACTTAATGTACATTATACTTAATGTACATACTGATTGCATATTTCCAGGGTCCGTCTTAGGGAAGAAGTGCCTATCAGGCCACTCATACTGATGACTACATTAATATCTCTGATCGCCGTTATTTGTGCGAAATTTTGCATCTTCCTATTCCAATAAACCCAGTCGACAGCCCATCGTTGGCTGCTGCCTGAGCATTTCAATAAGTGTTTTATTGTTGGTGCCAAACAGTTAAAAGTAATAAATATCTATAAAACCCAGTAAAATTCAAAATGTAATTATCTTCTCTACTTAGCCCCGGGGCCCTTCATATATCTTTGCCTGGCTGTCATGCATACATAACACATTTTTAATGACTGGTTACTCACAAATGTACAAAATCATTTCATTCTTCCACCCCCCTCCATGTGTGACCCATGGTTCATTTCTGCGAGACAAGGAGGGGGCAGTAGACAGAGGAAGTGTCAGGAAAGGAGCCACAAATATTTTGGGCGAAAACAAAACTGGAAACAATACCTGCAGTTCCAGCTGCTGTACAACCTGCATTTGCACCCGGCACTGGGCTGTGCTCCTGTCGTCCAGGGCGTGCTCATTGTTGAGATGCCTGAGAGAAAAGAGAAAACAACGATTCTCAGCTCTGTGTGTCTTCACATGGTTTAACTGCAGCCTTTTATACACTTTGACACAAATCCTATCGTGCTTTACGTGATTACGTGATCTAGTAATTCCTCTGTACGGGTACTGTGGAAATAACGTAGGAATGTCTGGTGTACACACGCACATATAATAATGGGTAAAGACTGTGCAGATCTAGAAGTATAAAACTACCCAAATATTACCAGGATTTGTATAACAATATATGCATAACCTGAAAAGGAATAATCCTTTAAGCAAAGAAGAATGGAATCCATATTTCATGAGGTGGCCATATCTGCTCAAACTTCACTTCATAGATAAGAAAAATGACTTAAGAATTTCAGGTTGGTTTCATTTAGTAAATTATGCAGTGCTTCAGGGTGCACCCTTTCTCTTTAAAGATGGCACCATCCTTCTCTGGTCGGCACATTCTCCTTATTTTGGTGTATTTTTCGGTTAATTATGTCATCAAGATTTAGAGATCTCAAATGAAGCCAGAAGGAATGGCAAAGGACAACAAGAAGAAGATAGATGGAATCTGTCAAAAACTTGCATTATGAATATCATTTTGCATGATTATTTTATTCTGCAAAGATGTTCTCTTTTTCTGCACGTTTATAACTAATCTAAATAAGTAGCTTGCCCAGCAGCAGACAGGGTTTTTTTCCGTGATTTATATAAAATGGTAGAGATAAGGTTCACAAGTGAAGGAAATATGATTGGAGGATTTTTATCAGCCTCTGCATGAATTACTGTTTGAAAATGCTTATGCAGGGGCATTTCATTAATCATTTAATCATAATCCGAGCAGGATGTTTGAACTGATTTCACAAATACCCTTTCATTTCACTACTTCATTATGCTCGCTAATGGATCCAATATATTATATATATCATAAATTATATCACATCTTCGGTGACCATATAGGTCACTGTCACTAGGCATGCCTCTACGCGCTCACAGTAGCGCCGGTGGAGGAAGGAATGGTGTGCGACGTGCCTGTCTTCTCAAATGCACTTTTTCTGTCATTTACTGCAAATCAAATGTAGCCAGACCTGACCGGCTGCAGAAGCAGTGACAGGCCGGACTGATATGATGGCTCAATAAATCTAAAGGCCTCCCTGGCAGTTGTTGTGGGCTGATTGCTTAACATACAGACAACACGTTTGTGCATTAAAAAACACACAGACACACACAAAACAGAGACATGTGAAGGAGGAGAAAATGGATGGCATTCTGCTTGGATGTGAAGGTTTCGCTTCTAGTGGGCTATTTTCAACCTTGGGGAATTAAAATCTTTATGGAAAAATATACTGCTTTTCAGATGGCCGTGTTTTATATATATATATATATATATATATATATATATATATATATATATATATATATATATATATATATATATATATATATATATATATATATATACATATATATATATATATATATGAATTACTGTAATTACTGAATTACTGTATATACATATATACACTCAGTATTTCAATTGTATTATTTTGACAAAAAGACAGAAATGAGAAAAGGCATATCTAAGGAAAGTGTAGACGATAACTGCTGAAATCATAGCTGCTGAAATCAATTCTGTCCAATTTCAGCTTTACATTTATCTTAATTAAATAAAAGGCCATTTAATTAAGTAGGTTGGGAATTGAAACTGGTAAACATTTCAGAACGTCTAACTAAAATTTGAAAGAAAAAAAGGAGTAAGTAAAGACATTTCAACTTCAATTTAAACGGCATAGACCACATCTTCAATAAAGGGTTCCCTACGTGATGAGCTTTAGAATTTCTCTGTTCACAGAAACCATGCACCTTGCTTCTTTTCATCCTTTGTTACATTACCTTTTTTTTATTCTAATGACATGGAGAGCCACAGTGCATAATTAATAGGAAATGAAATATTCAAATGGCTCCTAATGCAGCCATGCGAAGAGCATCTGGATACAGGGAGCTAGCTGGGGATACAGGGAGCTAGTTGAGGATACAGGGAGCTAGTTGGGGATACATGGAGCTAGTTGGGGACACAGGGAGCTAGCTGGGGATACAGGGAGCTAGTTGAAGATACAGGGAGCTAGTTGAGGATACAAGGAGCTAGTTGGGGATACAGGGAGCTAGTTGGGGATACAGGGAGCTAGCTGGGGATACAGGGAGCTAGTTGAAGATACAGGGAGCTAGTTGAGGATACAGGGAGCTAGTTGAGGATACAGGGAGCTAGTTGGGGATACAGGGAGCTAGCTGGGGATACAGGGAGCTAGCTGGGGATACAGGGAGCTAGCTGAGGAAACAGGGAATTGCCATCGAGAGAGACTATGAATGTTGGCATGTGTCACTTTCTATACTTTAAATTAAACAGATTTTAAAAGCTTTCTGGCAGGATGACAGACCCTAATGTAAATTGACACAATAAAACAAGTTAAATAGATATTCCTTAAAGTCAGCTTTTTACATATCATTTAGGCAGCTTTCCTTTTTTATTGGTTTTAATTAGATATACTGGACCCGCTACTTTGGACCAGCCCGATGCCACATTTTTATGTATTTATTTTATTTTATTTCACCTTTATTTAACCAGGTAGGCAAGTTGAGAACAAGTTCTCATTTACAATTGCGACCTGGCCAAGATAAAGCAAAGCAGTTCGACAGATACAACGACACAAAGTTACACATGGAGTAAAACAAACATACAGTCAATAATACAGTATAAACAAGTCTATATACAATGTGAGCAAATGAGGTGAGGAGGGAGGTAAAGGCAAAAAAGGCCATGGTGGCAAAGTAAATACAATATAGCAAGTAAAACACTGGAATGGTAGTTTTGCAATGGAAGAATGTGCAAAGTAGAAATAAAAATAATGGGGTGCAAAGGAGCAAAATAAATAAATAAATTAAATACAGTTGGGAAAGAGGTAGTTGTTTGGGCTAAATTATAGGTGGGCTATGTACAGGTGCAGTAATCTGTGAGCTGCTCTGACAGTTGGTGCTTAAAGCTAGTGAGGGAGATAAGTGTTTCCAGTTTCAGAGATTTTTGTATGTCCTTATAGTTGACCATTGTGTAAATTAGAATGTCTATTTTCATAGTTTTTTATAAAAACTATTGGCACATCAGTTAAAACCTAATTTTTTAAATATGAAATATTCAATATTTTTCTATGATTTTTAAGAAACTATTTTTAGGACACGTGTTGAGAAATATGAAAAATAACATTTTCTACAAAATAAGTAATATCCACCAAATAGCCTATTATTTCTTAAGCAATTGTCAGAGAGTGTTGCGGTATGAGTCAGTTAGTTTTATGAGTGCCAGAGAGAGGCAGAGGGTGCAGCACTAGAGGGCAGTGCAGTGTTTCACTAGCTGTGACCTTTGAATGGTCACTGAAGAGGGGTTCTTGACCCTCACCAATATCTGCTGTGACTCGACCCCACCCCACACAGCACTGGATTGAAAACAGGAATAGGATTTGACTCTTTTTATTTATCAATATAGTGCATGTAGGTATGTTGTCTTTAAAATGCATAATAAATACACACACTTCAGTCCCGTGTTAGTTGTTACTGCTGGCATGCCGAGCTGAAATCTGGTTGACGTTAGAGTCCTTCTCACCTTTCCGACTCTCAAATACTCAGTGTTCTGCTGTCTCTTATACACACTGTCTCTACTGTCTCCTCCGGTTCACTTCCACCATATCTATCCACCCCAATAATCTTTTATTAAGGTGTTATTAGCATATGCCTGATTTATTGTTTGTTTGTATTTGTGATTCTCTTGGAGACGTGGAGTAAACATCCGTCTCTGGGTTTCATGTGGAAGTGGTTAAGGGTTTGAGACTTAACACCTTGGTGAGCGGCTCATTCTCTTGCCCGCTGTTAAACAAAGGCAGCTTTGTGGTGAATCTTCCAATGTTTTCTTAACATGTTCCAAGCAGTTTGGGCAGGCAACTAAAGTAAACAAGATGTTGCCATGATAACCACAGTTGTAAAAACATAGCAGAGTGACTTAGATACTACTTTTCTAAGGTAGCGTTACATGGTGCACAGATTGTAATTACTCTCCCTTCTATAAACAAAGGGTGAGGCAATGTCAGAATACAATGCATAGTGATTGATTGAAGGGGACACTCACGAAACTGAAATGTTGAGGGAGAAAAAAGAGATCTGTTTTTCTAATTGGTAATGAACAACTTGGTGAAATGTGTTATAAACAAAGTTTTTAAAAAACGACTCAAACTTTCTGTGATTTCTCTCTGTAAACTGAAATCCAAGGTAGCTCACATTATTATCATCAAAAATGATTTCAAACGTGTTTTGTGGTGCTGCAAACATTTTAGGGCACTTTTTAAAACCACCTTCTCTCGAAGTGGCTGGTTGCATATGATGAAATGAGAAGTTAAACACAGAGTAGGAACAGCAGAACTGTAAGTGACCGTAAAGCTTCCACCGATCTCCTGTGTGTTTGTGAGGGACCTCTGTGTGCTGTGACTGCTAGGCCCAGGATAATGGGATTGTGTCATATCTTGTTTAAAGTGCTACTAATCCGGGGAAACAGACACCCATTGATCTGCTGCCACAGCACAGATGTTTTCATCGTCTGTCTCTGTAGCCATGGTGGTGTTATGTGTTGGATTACCCATAGAACACTGCACACAAGGTTACTGAGTAAACCAGGGTTAGGCCTGTACAGGGGATGATACAGTACAACGAAGGCCCAGTTCAAAGTGGATATGAATTAGGAGAAGAAGCCAAAACCCTGAGACTGGTTCAGTTTGAGAGAGTCCAGTGGGCATGGTATTGCTTGAGTTTTTTGATGAGTAGAACTATTGAATCTGACTGAGTACAAGACGTGAAAATAAGTTACTTCTGGTACTGTTATTAAGGGATGAAATAGAGATACAGCTAGTTAGGCAGTTGAGAGACAAAAAGAGATTCAGAGCAAGAGAAAGACAGCAGGAGAGAAGAAGAGAACAGCAAACAGAACGAGAGAGAAAGAAAGCAAGGGAAAGACAGAAAGAGCTAAGTGAGGAAAGACAAAGCACAAATCCCTGTCCAGTGACAAGGACAAACATGCAGAGCTCCCTGAGTGTTGGCTGCCACATATAAACATTCTCCCGTTGTTTGTTTGGGAAAAATGGCCAGAATCACCATGGGGACTGCACTTATCACAGGAATTAGAGGCCCCTGCAGGGCCCAGTGGAGACCACACCCCATCACTACCATAGAGGAACAACAACACACCTAGCATCTCCACACACACACACACACACACACACACACACACACACACACACACACACACACACACACACACACACACACACACACACACACACACACACAATAACCCGTTACACCTGTAGTGTCACTAAGCCCCAGGGGAAACATCGCCTTAATCGGCCCAAGAAGAGGGCCAAGCAGAGGGGGAACATAGACAAGATACTGGAATGTCTGACGGACAAAGAAAACAGAACAGTGAGATATGCAGCATAAAAGCTATGAAACTTACTTCAGGAATGACTGGAAGTCCTCAAACACCGCCTCGCATCCAGGCCACTTGCAAACCCCGTGCCCATAAAGCGGGTGACTGTGGTGAGAGTGTTGGTAGTCGTCTAGCGTGGATCTGTAAGAGACAGACAAAGAGATAAACACAAACATTAATTCCTACTTATTAACAGTGTCAGTGCGAACAATGTTTCATTGGCATGTTACAGAAGTACACCACTTAAAATTGAGGATGTTGATGAGTTTGGTGAGAATTCCCCTTGTGTTGTCTCAACACAAAAGCCTTCCTTTGAGTTGACCTTTGAACTGCGGGCAGTGTGAAATCAGTGTAGCTTTGTGATCTCTGCTTCCTCTCTGGCTGGAGGGGGTGGTCCTTGTAGGGGCAGTCCTTGTGAGAGGGACTAAAAGCAATCAATATGTCATTATTTACTGTCAGTGATCCGAGTAGCTGCCCACTTTGATCCAGGCAGCCAGGGGTTCCCTAAGACCTTACTGCTGAACCCTTTCCCAGAACCCACCTGGAGGAACAGACAACAGGAAGCCCCCAAATCCATCTGCCAGCCTCCCGTCAAGTACAAGCAGTAAACACCAAACACTCCCGTCTGCTAGCAATTTATTTACCGGTCAACGGACGGACGAACCGACGTCAGCAGGGGCCAAACGTGCACGTCGGAGGAGCGGCTTCACAACATCAGCTGTAAATACCAGGACCGTCCAGATAAACAAACTATACAACAACTTACATATAGCGTTGCAAGTCGAAACAGTAGGATGCAGAGGCATGTGCATGTAGAGAACGAGACAGTCTACCATATGGAGACAGGCACTGTACAAGCCACACAAGTCTCAGCTACAAGAGCCTGGGGGACTGTCCTGTATCACTACCACCTGTGTTTCTAGTGGCCCTGTAGTCTAGCACACCACTGCAGCTTACATACTGGCCCGTTCTGCAGGAGGCTGAGAAGGGAGAGGGCAAGGGAAGATTCATTAGACCCAAATCCTCACAGATTCATATGGAGATGCTCTGTGTGTATTTTGCTCTCCTTAGGATGACTGTTAAAAATCCCTCGCAAAATTGAACCATTCCTAACGCATCCATCTGCAATGCATTAAAAATAAAGTAGCAAAGCTTTACCTCAAGAGGGTCGTCACAGGTTTTCTTGTGTTATAATTACTTGCTTAAGAGTTCACATTGTTCATAACATGTGATAATTGCATTGCAATTAGGGAGCAGTGAAGCATTCATGAATGTGTTTAACATTCAAAAAATCTGAAATATAAAAAATATATATGAATTATGCATATGCATTAAGACCTCTGTTTTGATACAGCTAATACATAGATGGTAGAATAAATATTATAATGACTTTTTAACAAGAAAATGTGTGGACTGGTGAATGTTGCGCTGATTTTATAGTTAAAGGGATGCTTTTTAAAATGATTTCCGAGTAGCCCTGTCGGTTAATTGTGTATTAATAAGATATTGAATTGTGGAGTGTGTGCTGGGAGTCAGTGAGCACAGAACTCTGAAGGAGCTTGTGGCAGGAAGACACTGTAAACAGCAGATGACTAAACAGTGGTAAATGACAGAATTTACACCAAATCAGCTACATTAGTGTAATAGGAGAAGTGCCTGGGATTCTGGGGGGGGGGTTCTCCCTATTGTGACCTCATTCTCATTCAGCACTAGGAGAGAAAAAACATCTCCTCTCCTCAGCTCTCTCTCTCTCTCAGATCCTGTGGTGGAGTTAAATGTGACTCGCACCCTGGGCAGGTCTGTCAGGATGCTATTATTGTCAGGCTGCCTGGGGGAAGATAACTCTAATGATCTTGTAACAGCAATGAGGGAAACCATGCCATCTGCATCCTGTATAGAATAGGAACAAAAAGCTTCTCTACCTAGACAGAACATGGCCAAATCTTCCAGGTGTTGTTTATCCGTACACACCAACAACACATAGGCCTACCATAATGCCGGCAAAAAGACAACCACAGCACACAATCTGTCTGTTTTTCAGGACGGTGACTTATATCATTAACAAGGCATGATCCTAGGGACTATAAAGTACACTAGGGCACTCAGTGTGATTATTGGTAGCCAACAGAGAGAGGATTGATGTTTCTACCAAGCTGGGTCAGAGTCTGGACATGGCCTGTCTGGAAAGCCAGTCACACGGTTTATCATCTCTCAGAGTGGGTATCGATGACTGCCTGCTCTTCTGTGGCCTCCCTAGGGCTCTCCAGACCCCCCGCCAATCAAGGGTTTACCCTGTAATTATTTAATTATAATTTTACGTGTGTAAAACAAATTAAATGCAAGAAAGGGGCGTGTCGTGCCAAATCAGATTATTTATCTCCTTAACAGATTGCTGAGCTGAAGTCCCTGAGCTGTGGTTACTGATGGTTGCTGGGAAGTAAGTGGGACAAATGCTATGTGAGAAGAATGCTCTCTCTCCCTCTCTCCAGCTCTCCCTCGCTTTCTATCTCCATCTCTCTCTCTCATTATCTCTCTCTCTCCATATCTCTATCTCTCTATCTCCATATCCCTCTCTCTACACTCTTAGAAAAAAGGGTTCCAAAAGGGTTCTTTTGCTGTCCCCATAAGAGAACCCTTTTTGGTTCCAGGTAAAACTATTTTGCCACTCTGCAGGTAATCCAAAAGGGTTACCTGGACCCAAAAATAGTTACAGTATACCTGGAACCAAAAAAGGTTCTCCTATGGGGACAGCAAAATAACACTTTTGGAACCCTGTTTTCTAAGAGTGCAGAGAGAGGGATATCGAGATAGAGAGATATATGGAGAGAGCGAGACATGGAGATAGAGAGATATATGGAGAGAGAGAGACATGGAGATAGAGAGAGATGGATGTGTACCGGTACTTTTTCACCATCTCTCTCTCCTTCTCTCTATCTCCATGTCTCTCTCTCTCCTTCCCTCTATCTCCATGTCTCTCTCTCTCTCTCCATGTCTCTCCCTCTCCATCTCTATCTCCATGTCTCTCTCTCCTTCCCTCCATCTCCATGTCTCTCTCTCTCCATCTCTCTATCTCCATGTCTCTCTCTCTCTCTCATCTCCATGTCTCTCTCTCTCCCACTCAATCTCTATCTCCTTCTCTCTATCTCCATGTCTCTCTCTCTCCATCTCCATGTCTCTCTCTCTCCCTCTCCATCTCTCTATCTCCATGTCTCTCCCTCTCCATCTTCATGTCTCTCTCTATCTCCATGTCTCTCCCTCTCCATCTTCATGTCTCTCTCTCTCCATCTCTCTCCTTCTCTCTATCTCCATGTCTCTCCCTCTCCATCTTCATGTCTCTCTCTCTCTCCTTCTCCCTCCCTCTCCATCTCTCTCCTTCTCTCTATCTCCATGTCTCTCCCTCTCCATCTCCATGTCTCTCTCTCTCCCTCTCCATCTCTCTCTCCCTCTCCATTTCTCTCTCTCTATCCATCTCCATGTCTCTCTCTCTCCCTCTCCATCTCTCTCTCCTTCTCTCTATCTCCATGTCTCTCCCTCTCCATCTCCATGTCTCTCTCTCCCTCTCCATCTCTCTCACCTTCTCTCTATCTCCATGTCTCTCTCTCTCCCGCTCCATCTCTCTCTCCTTCTCTCTATCTCCATGTCTCTCCCTCTCTATCTCCATGTCTCTCTCTCTCCATCTCCATGTCTCTCTCTCTCTCCATGTCTCTCCCTCTCCATCTTCATGTCTCTCTCTCTCCATCTCCCTCCCTCTCCATCTCTCTCCTCTCTATCTCCATGTCTCTCCCTCTCCATCTTGATGTCTCTCTCTCTCCATCTCCCTCCCTCTCCATCTCCCTCCCTCTCCATCTCTCCATCTCCATGTCTCTCCCTCTCCATCTTCATGTCTCTCTCTCTCCATCTCCCTCCCTCTCCATCTCTCTCCTTCTCTCTATCTCCATGTCTCTCTCTCTCTATCTCCATGTCTCTCTCTCTCCATCTCCATGTCTCTCTCTCCCTCTCCATCTCTCTATCTCCATGTCTCTCTCTCTCCATCTCCATGTCTCTCCCTCTCCATCTTCATGTCTCTCTCTCTCTCCATGTCTCTCCCTCTCCATCTCCATGTCTCTCCCTTTCCATCTTCATCTCTCTCTCCATCTCCATGTCTCTCTCTCTCCCTCTCCATGTCTCTCTCTCTCCTTCTCTCTATCTCCATGTCTCTCTCTCTCCATCTCCATGTTTCTCTCTCTCCATCTCTCTATCTCCATGTCTCTCCCTCTGTCCATCTCTCTCTCCCTCTCCATCTCTCTATCTCCATGTCTCTCCCTCTCCATCTTCATGTCTCTCTCTCCATGTCTCTCCCTCTCCATCTCTCTTTCTCTCACACACAAAATGAGCGCAGCATAGGGATGGGGAATTTAAGTCAGATACAGATTGGATGCATTTAATTGAAATAAGCAAATCATTGAACTAAGAGGCCTGGCTCACAGGGGTATTTCTCTCCTCACATCCCGAAACTCCGAGCAGGATTAATGACAGACAAACATATCTTCACCATATTGGTGTGATTCAGTCAGGATCCCTGTCTGTGAGTGAGGGCTCTTTGAGGCTGCTAAAAGCTGGAGCAACGTCTCATCTGCGCCGGCAGTGATTGAATTTCTCCTCCTTCCTTAAGACGGAAGTGAAAAGGCTGTGAATAATGCCTGTGGATGCACTTAAGGTTTTAGTTGCAGGCGTCGCTGTGCCTGGGCAGATTTGATATGACACATGAAACTAACTACATGGTACTTAGGGCTTGCTGTAAACCAATCTGAGCCCGGACGGGAAAGCAGGTCCATCAGCAGAGTGGCTTGTTTCTGTTGCATGACAAAAGGACTTACAAAACCACATCAATTAAAAGTTCATTAAGTTCAGCGCTAGGAGGATGAGTGGATGCTCTCTATTTACACGCAGCCCAGGCCATTATCTAAAACCTGATTATTCAAATCCCTGGATTATAACAGACATTTCTCACAGCCTTGCATGGAATAATCACGCCACATAATATTTCCTTAATTTTCTATTCTTCCCAAGTATTCTGATTAGAATGGTGTCTGCATCATCAAAAGAGAGGAATAATGTTCTTTATAGTTATATGATTTAAGCACATGGAAATTAACACAAGCAGGATTATTGGTTGTATGAATTTAAATAAGCATCATGCAGTGTTTAATAGGGATTTTTTAATGCTCATTTATGTCAGTCATCTATATTTTAAAGCCGGGTTTGGAAACCTTTTTTGCCATCCACAGCAGAGAGACGGGTGAGAAATCACCTGTTTGGGTTTCTACTGTGAATATTCAACCCCAGATTGCCTCCTTCACTTGAATGTGTGCTAAACTGCTGTTGACGTCTTTTTTCATCTCTGTCAGGGAGCGCAAGGCGTCGGGGGCAGCCTTTCACACACGTCTTCTCCAATGTTTCATGGAGCCTTCAGCTGGGCCTTGTTGTTTCTCTCTTCCCACTGATGGTTGTTGTTGTTGGTTCACATCTGAAGACGTGTGATGGAGAGAGCGTGTCAATATTTCCCCCTCCGATTCATCTTCAGCCACAGGGACGAGAGCGCTGACTGACTGGCTAACTGACTGACTGGCTAACTGACTGACTGAGCAGACTGGATGCATCAGAGCCTGTGGATAATGTCTGCAGTGAGCTAGGAGAGGTGTCACTGAAGCTTGATGTGTGTGTGTGTGTGTGTGTGTGTGTGTGTGTGTGTGTGTGTGTGTGTGTGTGTGTGTGTGTGTGTGTGTGTGTGTGTGTGTGTGTGTGTGTGTGTGCGCGAGTGTGGCTGGAACAGTGTGTGAAAAGGACAGGGGGGGGGGGTCTATCTTTGTTTCCATGTAACGTTTAAGCGAAATATGGACATTTTGTGAGACCTTATAATCAAAATCTATGAAAGGAGAGTCAAAATACTGATGTCATACCACTTGACCTAAAAATGTCTCACATTATCTTTAAATAAATGTACACCACAGTTCAAAAGTCGGGGTCACTTGTTTTTGAAAGAAAAGGAAATGTTTTGTCCATTAAAATAACATCAAATTGATCAGAAATACAGTGGAGACATTGTTAATGTTGTAAATTACTATTGTAGCTGGAAATGGCAGATGTTGTATGGAATATCTACATAGGCATACAGAAACCCATTATCAGCAACAATCACTCCTGTGTTCCAATGTCACGTTGTGTTAGCTAATCCAAGTTTATAATTTTAAAAGGCTAATTGATCATTGAAAACCTTTTTGCAATTATGTTAGCACAGCTAAAAACAGTTTTTCTGATTAAAGAAGCAATAAAACTGGCCTTCTTCAAACTAGTTAAGTATCTGTACTATTCCCTTAACCAGAATAGAAAGAGGAGTGGGAGGCCCCGGTGCAACTGGGCCAGCATCCCGGAGTCTCCTCTTCACCGTTGACGTTGAGACTGGTGTTTTGCGGGTACTATTTAATCAAGCTGCCAGTTGAGGACTTGTGAGGCATCTGTTTCTCAAACTAGACACTCTAATGTACTTGTCCTCTTACTCAGTTGTGCACCGGGGCCTCCCACTCCTCTTTCTATTCTGGTTAGGGCCAGTTTGCGCTGTTCTGTGAAGGGAGTAGTACACAGCGTTGTACGAGATCTCCAGTTTCTTGGCAATTTCTCACATGGAATAGTCTTAATTTCTCAGAACAAGAATAGACTAATGAGTTTCTGAAGATAGTTCTTTGTTTCTGGCCATTTTGAGTCTGTAATCGAACCCAGAAATTCTGATGCTCCAGATACTCAACTAGTCTACAGAAGGCCAGTTTCGTTGCTTCTTTAATAAGCACAACAGTTTTCAGCTGTGCTAACACAATTGCAAAGTTTTCTGATGGTCAATTAGCCCTTTAAAATGATACATATGGATTAGCTAATACAACGTGACATTGGAACACAGGAGTGATGGTTTCTGATAATGTGCCTCTGTACGCCTATGTAGATATTCCATTATCAATCAGCCGTTTTCAGCTACAAATAGTCATTTACAACATGAACAATGTCTACACTGTATTTCTGATCAATTTTGTTCTTTTAATGGACAAAACATGTGCTTTTCTTTCAAAAACAAGGACATTCCTAAGTGACCCCAAACTTTTGAACGGTAGTGTATGTGATTGAACGAGTATCCCATAATCAGTAAAACATATAGCATTTATTTGCTTCCAAATAAGGCATTCCAAGTTCCCTCATTACGATTGAGAGCAGTGTGAGATCTCCACTACCCCCATAGAACACTATCTATCTGCCTGCCTGTGTTTGAACCTCTCTCCACCTCCCTAGGCTTGATGGTTTATAGTGCTAAACGTGTTTTCATCTGCAGTGCTTTCATAATGACACATAGGTTTTGATCAGCGAAACACAAGTCAGATGTTGTGCAGTGAGCTCATGGCGCCTGGAGGCTCCTCACCAGCAGTTCAGAGATCAGCGCCTCAGTGCAAGAAAACAAGTCAATGTGTTGGATGCCAAATTAATTCCTTCCTTAAAGACACAGTGGCTCAGGGAAATATTTCTGAAAACGTACAAATATCACGTCAAGCATCCAGTGAAAAGAGGAGTTTTCTGACATAGATCTTACATCGTATCAACATACTTTTCAAATATTTATAGTGTTTTTTAAAATCATATTAAACAGTCTCTGTTTGACATATTCAAATTAACGTTGGAATGTACTTGACTAATCTAATATAATGATAATTACTATTTGAATAAAGAATGCATTCTGAACATATTGACGCAGAGCAATTCATACACTACAGTTCATTGACTGTCACACCTACAGAAGGCTAGTTGTCATAAACGTCCCTATCCGGAAGGAAAGCGAAGGTTGCAGTGTGTGTGTGTGTTTTTCTGTTGTTGGTAATTTGAATTGTATTTAACCAAACAGAGCACTGCACGTCACAGCTGCAGTTTCCTAAGTGCAACTGAAATAACAGCACCCTTGACCCTCTAATTAATAGTGTGCTGATCCCATTTCCATTACTGCAATCTAAAGTCCAAATCACTCCCTCGCTCCCAGGTGTTTCACTGCAATTCCCAGGTGCATTCTGACACACAGAACAAGCTTGTGTCTTAATGAAAACAGTAAGGTACTTACAAACTATAAATTAATATTCATCTGTGGGCAAAGCCCTGTGGGAACATGTCCATCAACTTAGGCCCCTTCAAGGAATTGCAGTTTTAAATGGGGAATATGTAGGCCTCCTGTTTTCTTTATTCAAAGATGACAGTAAAGAGAATGTCACACATAATGAGTTCCAGTTTTGTTTCATAAAGTAGAAAGGACACGTATGCCTAGTTTCACCCCAGTTTAGAAAAAGAGGTCAGATTGTGGCGAATATCATAATCTGTGGTTGTTAAATCAATGAGCAGAACATCCTTAGTGATACATTCAGTCACAACCCATTTCCTGGAAATTTAAAACCTATTGTGCCCAGCGTGTTACACTAAAGCTGTTGGATCAGGAGGAAGAGGACGACAGACAAGAGAGAAACTCACCCTTCTCTCTTCAGAGAATGGCTCATGTACTGTCCATTGGTGGAGGCGTGTTGGTTGAGGAGGGGCTTCTTGGGGAGTTGTGGCGAGGACAGGTCCAGGCCGCGGCGGCCGTTGCTGTTGTTGCTGTTCTCTTCCTTCAAGTTCGTCACCTCCTTCCACAGCTGCTGAAGCTCTGCTGGATTTATGCCTGAAACAAACAAATTGGATAATTAAATCAATTAACAGCTAATCTAACTCTCTTCGTCACGTAATTAAATCAAAGGGCCTGTAAACAAAGCTGAGTATTAATGAGAAAATATCCCACTAGAGGGTAATGCACTGAGAGCTCTTGTACCCTCCCGCTCTCTCTCTGTGATCTGAAGCGTGTTTGTATACACAAATCCCTGGCATTCACGCGCATTTCATGCCCACAGTAAATAATTAACATCCAGACAAGGCATGAAATCTGAATAATCACCATCATTTCTTGTACAAGAGGAGAGGCAGAACACACACAAAAAGTTTACAATAGCAATGTTACAACCAAAACAGCCCACACCACCCCACCTCCTTCAGAAACAGGACCCTGGGGTAATATTCTGAAAAGCGCATTAATGTGCAAAATACTTAAAGCTCTGCACCGCCTCCAATTGACACAGAAGACTTAAACCTCATTTAACGAGTCAAGCACACTGCAGCTAACACAGCAGCCTTCTAAAGAGAAACATCTCTTGAAGACAGAAGACATTTTCTTGTGTCGGAACACATACACAGAGAGAGCGTGATTTCTGTGCTGCTGTCTGACAGCCATCCTGACACCCTGGGCCAGATTGGGGATGAGGAAGAATAATGCTGTGTTTGTACACCCCAGTTTCCATGTCTGAGAGAACCTAGCCATTGTTTGCACACAATGTATATGTGTCTGTATATATAGTGTCTGTTACCACGAGCAGGAGAAGCCTGCTTTCATTTGACATAAATGAGGCAAAAGCTGATAAGAAAAATAATATTCCGCCCGTGAGGGTATGTTCTCTAGCCGTTTGTATTATGGTTCAGAAATGTATTTGGTTAATCCATATTTTTCATAGCATATTAAAATATCCAATATGGGAATGTGTGCACATTTGTGAATTTAATAGGAGCGCGATGGGCAAGACCACTCGTTTAACATTACAATTAATTAAATCTATTCTCAAAATGAGCAATGGCAAATGAAAGATGATTTGCACATGCTTATCTCGGGTGGGTTTATAGTCTCCAGATGTTTTATCGCTCGCTCTATAGATACCAGAAGTGGCCCTTTCAAGCGCCAGATCGTAATACATTTAGCAAAAAGCTTAGTCTTAATTTATTCCTGTTGTGGAAAATAACTGTAAGATGAAGATCTCAATAAGATCAGCAAAAAATATATTTTATTTGATAAGCTACAAAAGATTTTAATTATGCTCGTAATGGAGAACATTGGCCTAATGATGCGAAGGACTCTGGAGAGACACAGGGACTAAGAACTGTGAAATGAGTCTGATAGGATTGCTGTAAATTCACACTAGATCGTTTGCATATCAAAGAGCAGGAAATGATTGCAGGACAAATCAATAACCTTTCCACGTGCTCTCCTCTATTCTGCCTGCCCTGTATTCTCTCATTCTCTCTTTCTGTCTTACTCCTTGATGTACCTTCATCGAAGGACACAGCCCTGACAGACAAAACATGCCAAATGATTCTGTTTGCACAAAAGCATGCTAATCCTACATTTGTTGCTTCTCACTTGTCTTATTAAAGGCACATTGTTGTTTTGATGGAGGGAAGGATCCTTGGAGGGAAAGTTTTCTATGATGATGGTTTGTCTGGATGGGGAAGGTCACTGGTAGAGCGAGTGTCCTGTGCTTCGACAGCGGGAACAATAATTTTCCCCCCACTTTGTGCCCAGTGACAGTGGGCAATGTATTTTTAGCCTGTGTGGCTGACAGGGCAGCCCACTCTCCCTCAATTACCAGCCAGTCCTGGTGATCCCAACACCACTGTTTACTCAGATGAAACAGCTCCCATAGACTCCACTGATGACAGAGGTAACGGACTGGGACCAAGCGGTCTCCTTTATTTCTCTCTCTCCCCCTCTATCCTCCACTCCCACGCCCTTCTCTTATTAAACTTCCTTGTCCTCATTGGATCCCTGGAAACCGAGGGTCGTTCAAGATAACACCTTGAATGACAATAAAATGTAGTGCTATGAAAATCTCAAATAGTATTATATTCTAGGTTTGGACAAACAGCTTTTTATTCTACCTGAGAAGGCAGCATCTGATTTAAATGGTAGACATAGAGTACAACATACAGTATAACACTGATGTCTAAATCTATGGTAGACATACAGTATAACACTGATCTCTAAATCCTTTTCTGTATATCTAGTATTTTCAAATGCAGGATTAGTTAATCCCTTTTTCCATTTTTCAACTAAACTATTCCACACACTATAGGTTGGAAAAACAGACAAGCACTTGTATGTTGTTGGGACACTTGATTGATCACCGGCCTGGCAACTCAATTTTACTGCTGCATGTAGCTTAGGCACCCAGACAGGACGTGCTCCTCAACCTTTTCCCGTCCTTGTACCTCCGTACCCAGGTGACCAAATTCAAGCAAGCAGAATGTTGATTTAAGGTGCATAATGACATCAGTTGCAGGTCATCATCCACAGAATAAAAAAATAGCCCCTATGCTTCGGGCTCTTTCAACTCTGCTGTTGCTTTCCACACAGAGCCAATACCATGGGGGGACGGTGACACCACTATTAGTTTATTGTTCCATCCGGCAGAGACCTCTGGTGCACCACTGTTTATGTTCCTGTAATCACCGGCCTAGTGATATGCATCCCTTAGGCCTAAAATATGTTAACTCCTAATGCTGCAGGAACTATTACCAATGTCGCGCTGCTGGCAAAATCAATCACTGACTGGGGGAGCGTATTACCTGCCGCTGTCCCTGATGTGCCGATGCTGCACTGAGAACGGCTTCGTACTTTGCCACATTTTTTGCATTTGTCTTGTCACTGTCCCATTGCCCTCTCCTGGACAACTTAACTGATGTTCTCCAGCGATGAGAGCTCAGTCTGTTACAGCGCAGCCTGGGAGGCCATGGAGCCACAAAACACACTTTAGCCAATCAGGGGAGGCACGGAGAGGGGCGAGCAGCGACACATACACACAACCTTGGCAGCTGCACCTGGGAGAATGGAGAGCGGAGCGTGCACTGCTGTCTCACTCACTCTCCACAGGTCAATAGGAAAGGATTTTGGGGGGAGGAGGGGAGGTGGGCGCTGGATCAAATGTATATTTATGAGAGTTATATCCTCCCCAAACACATTGTTGTAATTTATAACAGATATTGTCAGACTGCTTCCAAGACTTTGAACATTAATGTCAAAAGAATTTACCGCAAGAGAAACAAATTAAAGTCCAGATAAAGAGAACAACTGGTTATTATCCAAGTCACACTCTTCAAGCTTCTACTAAATTACTTCCGTCACTTCTGGTACTAAATGACTTCCTTCACTTCTGGTACTAAATTACATACTTCACTTCTGTTATTAAATTACTTCCTTCACCTCTGGTATTAAATGACCTCCTTCATTTCTGGTACTAAATGACTTCCTTCACTTCTGGTACTAAACTGGATGCAGTCTATCATAGTGCCATCCGTTTTGTTACCGAATCACTTTATACCACCCACCACTGTGACCTGTATGCTCTAGACGGCTGGTCCTCGCTTCATATTCGTCGCCAGACCCACTGGCTCCAGGTCATCTATAAGTCTATGCTAGGTAAAGCTCCGCCTTATCTCAGCTCACTGGTCAAGATAACAACACCCACCCGTAGCACACATTCCAGCAGGTATATCTCACTGATCTCACTGATCCTTCCAGTTCTCTGCTGCCAGTGACTGGAACAAATTGCAAAAATAAGCTGAAGTTGGAGACTTTTATTTCCCTCACCAACTTTAAACATCAACTATCTGAGCAGCTAACCGATCGCTGCAGCTGTACATAGTCTATCGGTAAATAGCCCACCCAATCTACCTACCTCATCCCCATACTGTTTTTATTTTATTTACTTTTCTGCTCTTTTGCACACCAGTATCTCTACTTGCACATCATCATCTGCTCATTTATCACTCCATTGTTAATCTGCTAAATTGTAATTATTCGCTCCTATGGCCTATTTATTGCCTACCTTCTCATGCATTTTGCACACACTGTATATAGACTTTCTATTTTCTACTGTGTCATTGACTTGTTTATTGTGTTATTGGCTTGTTTATTGTTTATTCCACGTGTAACTCTGTGTTGTTGTCTGTGTCACACTGCTTTGCTTTATCTTGGCCAGGTCGGGGTTACAAAACTTGTTCTCAACTAGCCTACCTGGTTAAATAAAGGTAAAATAAAAAATAAAAATTACTTCCTTCACTTCTGGTACTAAATGACTTCGTTCACTTCGAGTACTGAATGACTTCCTTCACTTCTGGTACTAAATGACTTCCTTCACTTATGGTACTAAATGACTTCTGGTATTAAATGATAACTCTACGTGATTATTCATGTCTATTGATTTATTTTTATTTTTACGGCCTCTATCAACATTTCCATTTCCATTTCCAATACAAAAAAATAAGCCATTTTATACATGTACAATATGCATTACACGCCTCCTTATTCTAAAACATTCAGGGCGGCTGTTAAATGTTTTGTTAAATCTCTTTTCCCAGAACACCATGAGAGCACAATACAATTATAGTGCAATGAGAGAATGAATTTTCTAATAATTTGATTGTGATATTTGAATTTGAATAAAGAGGGAAAAAAGCATATCTCTGTCTGATCATCACCTCAGTGTATAAAAGTCATCCTAATTCATTGGCTCAGTCCAAACACATAATCACCATGGGCCAAACAGAGCAGCAGAACACATTCTTTCTGCAGTGCTGCTTACTACGTGCTGAATATAGTAGATTAGATCTCAGCTCTGTAGGTCTCGGCTGCTGATGCATGAAAGAGTTTAGTGATGTGGAAAACAGAAAGGTCATCAATAACTTCAAACAGTCAAGCAGAAAATGTGTAGAATAGGAAGGGAAACTCAGCCTGATGGCAAGTGTTTTAACAGCTGTCTTACCATCAATGGTTTCCAAGGGCGGGCTAGCCAGGATCAACTCAGTAAAATAGTGAAACCAACCAACATTCTGTGTGGTAAGGTTCAATTCCTCATTACAGATTGTATAAATAATAACAAAGAGAAACGATACCTTTGTATCTTAAACTGTCATCTGACAAAATATGGCTATAGTGTCCTGTTTGCTATTAGTCATGCTGAGACAGCCTAAGAGATATTTGATGACACTAAGCGTAAGCAAACAGTCAACAGGATGTTCAGTAACTGTTGTGCTATTCCATAAAGAACAGTAAACTGCCATATCACTGGTGTAATGCTTTACTCAAAAGGGCGTGTGTGTGTTTGCCAGATATCCAAAACAAGGTCATTCATAAGCGTACACTAACAGGCAGCACACCAGTGGCCCACGCCTGTGCCTATGGCAATCGTCAGATTCCATACACAGTCCAAACAATAACATGATTGTACAAACCTTGTTTTTGTTTGCCCATTACCTCAGTTCCCCAGCCCTTCCACTTTATCGCCTTATCTTGTTTTTTCAAAACTGTTTGTCTTAGCCTGGAATGAATAGTCTATGTCATGTTCCAAAATGGTATGGAGGCTGCTCCTTAAGAAAATATTAAAAACAAATAAAGAAATAAACTTCCTGGCTAAACAACAAGCATTGACTCACACCACCAACCCCTTATGGGATATTTCACAATGAGAGGTTAAGTGGCAGTTTAGTAACAATGAGTATGTTTATGTACACACTAATAATTCGATATTAAACTGATTATGGCTGTCGGCTGCGTATGGCATTAGTCATGTAAACACCTTACTCTGCTTATCTTAATCGGCGTGAGGTCAAAACCAAAGTAAGCATACGCCGCTTAAAACACCTGCTTTTCTGAGCAACCTTTTGAGTTATCAGGACATGGAAACAGCTGAATTGGCGTTCCAGCTGTGTATTTGATCAGCATATGTGCTATCAGAGGTAGCGCAAAGGGAAGTGAGTTGGGAAACACTGAAAGTACACATCTTAGACATACTTTTCACATACACACTTTACATGTCCCAACTCAAAAAGGCTCGCAAAAAGAACATGTTTGCTGTGGTACAACATTTATGCTGATTTTCAGCATTTATTTAATTCCCATCAGCAGCCTCATTTCAGATGTTTCCATGGAAACAGGATTATTAAGGAAATCATTCTTCTTGCAAAACATGTAAATGTTTAAAGAAACTATTATTTTAATCTGATTATCCACAATAATGGTATTATTGTGTGCATGTAACCGTACTCATCAGTTCCACTCTTCCTCTAGCCTAAGGAGGCATTTCCCCCTGGTCAACACCCAGTA